>NC_136269.1:137087631-137267631 GCF_964187855.1 Myxine glutinosa
GCGCCCAAGGGCGACCTGCGCGCGTCCTCGGCGGAGCTGGTCTTCGGGCAACCACTGCGGGTACCGGGTGAATTTATCCCCGACTCCACGGCTCCTTGGTCCGCGGCGCAACAGCGCTCCGCCCTTCAGGAGACCGCCCGGAGGTTCGCCCCGGTGCCAACGGCACACCACGGTTGCCCGCCTTCCCACGTCGCCCCGGAGCTTCGCACGGCAAAGTACGTGTTCATCCGGCACGACGCCCACCGGGCACCGCTACGGCCCCCGTACGACGGGCCCTTCCGCGTGCTGGAGACCGGGCACAAATTTTTCACGGTCGACATCGGCGGTGCCCCGGACCGCATTTCCGTGGACCGCCTCAAGCCGGCCCACCTCGATCCGGACCACCCCCCGCCAGCGGCTCTGCCTCCGCGTCGAGGCCGCCCCCCGGCGGTCGGACCCCCGGCACCTCCACCAGCAGCTCTGCCTCCGCGTCGAGGCCGCCCCCCGGCGGTCGGACCCCCGACACCCCCAGCCCCGCCGGCCCGCTACGTCCCCAGCCCTGCACCGATCGCCAGCAGGCGTTTCGGCTGGGTCATCCGGCTTCCCTGCAAACTCACCCTTCAGGTGCGCGGGAATTCTGGGGGGGCGCATGTGGCGGGCACAAGGGGCAATAATTCCACGCACCAGTGGGTGGCGCGAGCGCCCAGGCGGGGACCGATGGCACATGCCCCGCCCTTCAACCGATCGGCCACGCCCGGGGACTAGGCGTGGCCTCGGCACATATATGCGGGCTCTAAGCTCGAGCCCGCTCAGTGCTGCAGTTCGAGCTTTCAAAATAAAGTCTCTTTTGTTTTAACAAACGCGTTGTGGCCTACCTCTTTGGCAAGCAAGTTGTATGTGCGCAGCACCACACTTCATTGGCATCATTGTTGACGTTTTTGTGACGACTGTCATCAAACGGAAAAGTAATATATCTTAACGGAAAAGAAAAAACGAATTTTTAATATATGTCGACATTTTCCCGACTGTTATTTTAGGCGGTGTATTTTCGTGTATCAGCATGGCGCGATTTTTATAAATATATCTCGGCAATTTCCCGTGCGTGCGTGAATGTTCTCAATTATTTCTGACACCGAGTCTAAAACCATCGATAAAAATTAAATCAGATGGTGAATTCGATAAAATGGGCTTTTGTTTACAGGCCTTTGAGAAATCATTTCGTTCTATAAACGGGAACTTTCTTGGGATTCTCATCCCGTTTTTTTTCAACCGGGTCTAAAACTATGTTAGCGACTGTTAAAAATGAAATGATATATCTAATTAGAATTGAAATAAACCTGTGTGAGAGAGAAAGACAGCACGGGCCTAACTAAACAGGCCTCAAAGCTATTCGAGTTAATAAAATGGTGGATATTTGTTTACATGAAGCCTCTCCAAGAATGGGTGGAGCTATGGGTGGAGCTACTCTGCAAACGGACTAAGCCACACCCCCGGACAGACGTCCAACAGAATCACCGTAGCCTATTATAATATAGATACCTATTGCAAAAGAATTTGCAATATCATGTATTATGTAATACAGTTATATTACAAATATAAAGACAATGGTTTTCAATTACCTTTGTTTGTTGCTGTTCTATAATCCTGAGCACTATTTTGAGGCCTTTATTGGATTCCTTGATCCAGAAAACATAGGATTAGCATATTTAATTAAGTTTCTAGGTTGACTAGAAGCCGAGATCGCGCAAAATATGTATTTTATGGCGACCATTTTGAAAATCCAAAATGGCGGCTATGCAGGTGTCTGTGCAAATGCTAACATTGATTTTCGGATTCTCCATGCTCTGATGATTCCAAAAATGTACAGGTTTGCTAATCTCCCAAAATTTTGAACGAAATTATATTTGTTAACATAGTGAACCTGCCTACAAGGGCCCTCTCACCGAAAACATAGCTACATCAACAGAGAAATTCACCTGTAAGATATATGGCGTGCCCTAGGTCGATACATGCAACAAAGCACGAGTCAAGTTGTTTTGTATCGGTCGTGCACAAGAGACTCTGCCACCAACCTCGGATGCAGCAAAGTTTCACATCATGCGTTCACACTATCAAGCAAGTGTCTGGAACCAAGCGCACTCGCCATATCCTGATCTTCCTCCGGTGCCCGAAATGGGATGGATGCACCTGGATGGTCAGTTAGTGCCACGGCTACTCTCTGCCACCTGTGCCGAAAGCTTGCAGGGAGATCACCTCATGTGGTTGTACCAAGGGGTGCCTCAGCCAACGCTGCAGCTGCAGGAAAATTCGCATGGAATGCATCGAGGCAACTGCAGGAAACTTGGCGACAACTGCCGGAACACTCATGACGACCGGGAATAAGTTCATGTGGGCACATCTACCTGTACACACAATGAAGGACTGTATATAACGCTTTGGCAGCAGATATGATCAACTCATGCAATTCATGCACAATTAAGTAAAAATTCTTGCCATTGCTGTCATGTTACAAATAAATAAATTGCTCGTCAAATGTTGGTTTACGTCGAAGCGCGTCAGTCTTATTTGAGGTACCTTACTTTGCTTCGCCAAAATGGGAATTGCATCCCGAATATGTTTCCTGCCAACATTTAAATCATATGTAGTGTGTCTCTGGGCGGTCTGTGTTCCTGGTGGGGAGGGAGAGGGATGGGGCTTGTGGATCTCATCTGGTCGACGAATTATTCAACGTTAAAAACGACTATTTTAGAAATAAATACGAGTTTCAAGCAGTTTATTCACATTTTATTTCAAAACTGAATACGGCATTGGATTCCCCATCTATGAAAACCTACAAAAGCACATTTCATTCAAGTTTCTAGTTTCTACCTCGTTTAGTCAAAAAGATATGGACATACATACATTTCAGCCCGGTGGTGGCGGCCATCTTGGATTTCTCCATTTTGAGGCATTATCGGCCATTTTTGAGCCGGGCACACAGCACATTTGAGTTCAGCACCCCTCAATACCCCTAAAAACCTTGTGTGCCCTAAATGAACACGATTTGCCTCCGGGGTTAAGATCTCTTGAAAATTGCCCCGGTGTAAATGATCACGAAGTCTGGCAGGACATTTTAATATGTGAGGGTAAATAAATAGAGCAGAGCAAAAGTGCATCGATGGAGGGAATAACACACGAGTTAACATCGTGGTGGAAGGCAGGCAGAAGTTAAAGAGCGGAGGAGGTTTCGAGGGGAAAGAGTTGCACACTAGAGTACGTTTGAGGAGTGTGGTACACGTTCTCCATCGAGGTATTTCGATCGGTGAGTAAACGTTGCTCAAGCTCTGTTCATTATTAAGAATTGATGAGTGTTGTGATTTTTATTATTGGTATTGATATTTGGCTCATAATGGATAAATAATCAGAATTCATGATTATATGTTTCTACATTTGAATCCCCTGCCCTGTGAGGTTTCTTTTCTAATAGATGTGGAGGCTGATTTCACTGTATCAGCAGTTCCTGCACGACTTTGCAACACACACACACACACTAACTAACTAACTAACACACACACCCAATAACTAACACACACACCCAATAACGAACACACACACCCAATAACTAACTAACACACACACCCAATAACTAACACACACACCCAATAACTAACTAACACACACACACAATAACTAACACACACACCCAATAACTAACTAACACACACACCCAATAACTAACACACACACCCAATAACTAACACACACACCCAATAACTAACTAACACACACACCCAATAACTAACACACACACCCAATAACTAACTAACACACACACACAATAACTAACACACACACCCAATAACTAACACACACACCCAATAACTAACACACACACCCAATAACTAACTAACACACACACACAATAACTAACATACACACAAACACCAATTAACTAACACACACACTAATTAACATACACACGAACACACACACACAGACACACACACACTAACACACACACACACACACACTAAATAACACACACACACTAAATAACACACAGACAAACTAACAACTACAATCACACACATACACACACACTAACTAACACGCATACACACACACTAACACACACATACACACACACTAACTAACACACACTAACTAACACACTAACTAACACACACACTAACTAACACACACACTAACGAACACACACACACACACACACACACACACACACACACTAACACAATTACACACACTAATTAACTAACACACACACAAACTATCACACACTCACACAAACACACAAACTAACGCACACACACAAACACACTAACATACACATAAACAGACACACACACACACTAAACTAACACACACACACACACACACACACACACACACACACACACACATACTAATGAACTAACACACACACAAACACTAATTAACTAAAAGACACACTAAAGACACGCTTTACACAAAAAAGGTGCAAAAACAGATCCTTGCAACTACAGACCAATCAGCCTGCTCCCAATTATCAGCAAAGTCATGGAATCCATCATTGCTTCGGATATGAAATCTTTCCTCTTCTCCAATGGCTTGATCTCTGATCATCAATTTGGTTTCAGACCAGGTCACTCTACTCTGGACATGCTGCTTCTGCTGTCTCAACAATGGATGGACGTCCTCAATGCCAAACAGGAAATCAGAGCTGTCTCCCTTGACATATCACATGCCTTCGATACGGTCTGGCACCCCGCTCTGCTCACCAAACTCTCCTCCTATGGTATCCATGGAAATCTCCATGCATGGCTTGCGGACTTCCTCTCTGGTCGTAGTCAACGTGTGGCCCTGAATGGATTTCTCTCATCTCCCCTTCCCGTTCAGGCTGGAGTTCCCCAAGGCAGTGTGCTGGGCCCTGTGCTTTTTCTGGTCTTTATCAATGATCTCTCCGACTCTCTGGAAAATCCTCTGTATCTCTTTGCTGATGACTCCACTCTCTGCCGCTCCATTCCTCTTCCCTCAGATCGGCAGTCTGCAGCCTCCTCACTCTCTGAAGACCTGGACAAAATCACAGACTGGTCAAACATGTGGAACATGTCTTTCAATCCTGACAAATCTCACACTCTTACTATGTCTCTCCGAATAGATCGACTGGACAACCCTCCCATCTACTTTCTCAACAATCCTCTCCAAGAAGTTCTGTCGCTCAAGCTTTTGGGTCTCACTATCTGCCATGATCTTTCTTGGGAAAACCACATTTCCAAGCTGGCCTCCAAAGCCAGTCGCCGACTGGGCATCCTCCGTCGTGCGAAGTCCTTCCTAGGCACACCTGAGCTCCTCACCACATACAAGGCTTTCATCCGCAGCTCAATGGAATACTGTTCTCCCCTATGGGCTGGTGCTCCTGCCTCACACCTGGCTCGGCTTCACGCTGTTGAATCCAAAGCTTTCAGAATCATTGGAATCTCCCGCGATGAAGCTATCTCTGAGGGCCTTTCACTCACTCACCGCAGGCAGGTAGGTGGTCTTTCTGTCTTCTACCGACTCCTCTCCGGCCTTGCTCCCCCAGCTCTCTCTGTGCTCTGTCCCCCAAATATTCCTACAGGTCGCACAAGATCTGCCAGCCACCCTCTGATGGTTAAACTGCCGAAATCTCGGCTCTCTGCTCACCTTCACTCTTTCATTCCTCTTTTCTCCCGCCTCTGGAACAAACTCCCACACTCACTTCAATCACACTCCTCCCTCCAGGTCTTCAAAACAGCTGTTCACCACCATCTCTTATCTTCCCCCATCCAAAACCTTGATCTTTTCTACCCCCACTAATTCACCCCAGATCCACCTTGTTTGAAATTCCAACATCTTTCCTGGAAGTCTTGGCAGTGTCCATACGTTTTATACCTCTCCCACCCCCCCCCCCCCCTTCCCATGCCTCCCCCCCAAAGCCCTCTCCCTCCCACAGTTCTCTCGATGTCTCCATGTCTCTCGGTCCCTGCTCTCAAATGTTGTGTTTGTGTCCTTCCCCCTCTCTCCCCATCTTGTCTACCGCTCCCGATGTTATTTGTTTTGTGTGTCTGTTTGTCTTTCTGTGTGATTAATGTTCGCTCTTTCACGAGCCTCGATCTTGTATACAAAACAAAACAAAAAAAACTAACACACACACTGACACACACAAACACTAATTAACTAACACACACTCAGTAACATACAGACACACACACACACACACACACACACACACACACACACACTAAACAGACACACAAACACGAGTTAACTAACACACACACAAACACTAATTAACTAACACACACACTAAACTAACATACACACACGTTTGTAAGTGACATTCCCTTGGCCCCCTCCCCCTGCATGACCAACCTTTCCTTTGCCCAGTCTGTCTGGCCGTTGCTCCTTTTGTCAAACAACCACATTGTTCTTCCTTAATCTCCCGTTTATAACTTCCTGTTTTCTGAACAGAAGACTTTACAAGTCCCATTGGAGGCTCACGAGAACCCCATTGATTTGGCTGAGCCAGCTTTTCAAAACTCTCCGACATGCAGGCAGACGAATACACACGCACACACACACACACACACACACACACACACACACACAAACACTAACACACACTAAGTAACTAACACACACAAACTAACTAATCCACACACTAACTAACCCACACACTAACTAACTAACACACACTAACTAACACACACACACACGCATGCACACACACATACACACACACACACACACAAACACATACATCATGCAAATAAAGGAACACATGCACATGTAAACAAACCAACACACACATAAAGAAGAAGAAGAAAAGTGTATGGTGTTTTTTTGCGAGAAAGAGAGATGGAAGCTAGGCCGGGAGATATAGTAGTTGAGTGAGACAGAAAGTAAGACCAGCAATAGCGACACGGAGAGTGTAAGATGGTTCCGGGCACCACTTTAACGTTTCTAAGTCAGGACGGTAGTACCACCCTGGGTGGTTGCTGCCTGCAACCTTCTATCTATGGACTACCTACTACTTTAGGCCCTGGTTTTACTTTTCATGCTTTCTCATTCAGCAACAGATTGTTTCACTCGGTATGGATCGAGTACTTAGTACTGGTTCTGTCAATAGTCAGAAACGATTTCGCAATGAAACTGTTGCACAACTTGTTGGTGTTTGTTTTTGCAAATTTTTGTTCTATCTGATCTTTAGTCGTTTTTCTACTCCAGACATAACTTACCTTTCGTGCTCGAATACCATGCCCCCCTCTCCTTCCAGCTCCTCCCTCATCGACTCTTTTAAACTAAAAAATGTCTTTGCCTCGGAGCGACGGGCTCTCATTGGCCTTGCGGAGCCGGTCAGGAACATACAAGTTTAGGCCTGGCCCAAATCCCAATTGTCTGTTATTCAATCCTGAACGCAACCATCTTTAGATTGCGGACTCTTTGGCAAACTTTGGCTCAACTTGATGAAAATTGATCGAAGCTGGACTTTTTTTGTTTCTACGTTTTATCCTTGACTCGGTTTCTTCCACTTGACTGGTTGGATGAAAAAAAACGAACAAATTTCTGACAGGTATGTGATTATTAAAAATGCTTGCACTCGATGTGTCAGGTGACGTTGGGGGTTTTGGCCACCTGTTGCAGTTTATGCCAACTACCTTTCGCGTGTACATTGTGAGTTCCTGATTTTTGGATGTGCCTGAAATGTTACGCATTATCTCCTTACTTCACAGCTTGAAACAACATTCCACTATCTGGACATCCAGGGTGTTTGCAGTGGGCGACTGTCCCAGGTGAGCACATGGATGACTGTACCAAATAAGTTTTTGCATCAATTGAGAAATACCTATTGGTCAACTGACATTGTTTGATCCAGTTTCTGGCTGAGAATCCCAACACCCGTCTGTGATGCTCTCCGCCGAGCTGTCAGAGGCTGCCCTTCGTCCGGCCTTCCGATCTGTCGGGGGTTCCCCTATCCCACCTGTCTGTCTGTCCAGTACGTTGCCTTCACTCGGATGTCTGTCTGTCCGATGCTACTTTCGCCCAGCAATCTGTCTGTCCAATGCTCCTTTCCCCCAGCCATCTATGTTTTTGTCTGTCTGACGAGCCCGTCTCCCAATCGTCTAGCTCGGACATTCCTTTATCTCACCCATCGGTCTGTCTGACACTTCCTTTGCTTGCCTGTGTGTCTGTTTCATGCTCCCTTTGCCCAGCTTTCTGTCTTTCTGACATTCGCTTCAACCAACCATATATCTGTCCTACCTTTCCTCCCCTGGCCATCTGATATGTCTGAGGCTCCTTTCACCTGACCGAGATGATCTGTCCGAAGTTCCCTTGTGTCAGGGTTTTGTCTCTCCAACACTCCCTTCACCCAGTTGTCTGATCTGTCTGAGATTCCCTTATCTCTCCCATCTGTCTGTACAACCGTTCCTTTTGCCCACCACAGTGTTCTCCATGAATCTCCTGTTTATTGCTTCCTGCTTCCTGAACAGAAGACTTTATAAGTCCCCATTGGCAGATAACGAGAGCCGCGTTCATTTTGCTGAGCCAGCATCTCGAAACTGTTACAAACGAGGAATATGGTTGAATTGACATTTTACACAATGCTCAGTCAAACTAACTGGTTTGCAAACCGGATTATTCATAGGAAGCAAAGAGTGGCTGTGAGTGGGAGGATGTCTGGCTGGGAGGATGGTACCTCAGGGTACCTCAGGGATCAGTACTGGGACCATTATTATTCATATTCATAATTTACTTCAATGATTTGGAGAGTCAGGTTAAAAGTTGGCTTTCCAAATTTACAGAAAAAACTGACACAAAGCTTGTAGGTGAGGTAAGTAGCAGAGAGAGGTTGATCAGATTCAGCAAAGTGTAGATACATTGATGGATTGCGCAAAAGATTGGCAGATTTAATTGAACAGAGAAATGTAATGTGCTTGGGATGGGGAAGAATAATGAAGATAGAGATCACATGATACAGAGAGCAGTTTTGGAGCGTGTCACAATGGGGAAGGGTCTAGGGGTGGTAATAGATATGGGGAGGTGGTGGGGGCAGGAAAGCAGACAATACAGGGCCAGCTAGTGGTAAAGCTAACAGGATGTCAGGTTGTATTAGTAATGTTAACTCTGTACAGGAATTTAATGAATCCTCGTCAAAATATTGTGAACAGTTAAAAAAAGACCAAGTTATGAGGAGTGACTGGAGGTGACAGGGCTTTGTACATTAGAAAGGAGGCGATTACAACGGGATCGGATAGAGATATTGAAGATAATTAAGGGAACACAACAGACAAAACTAGATTGGCACTCACTAGACCGCACACCTCCGCCAGGCTGAACAATTTACATTTTGTATCCCACTGATAGGCCGGATCTGGATTCAGACCTGAACCAAAATCAAATCGGCTTGTTCTCGTCACCTAACCAACTCGTACACCAAGTTTAGTCATAACTTGTCCACAACTTTTTGAAATATCATGCTATAGACATATATACATATCTATATATATATGTATATATGTGTGTGTGTGTGTGTGTGTGTGTGTGTGTGTGTGTGTGTGTGTGTGTGTGTGTGTGTGTGTGTGTGTGTGTGTGTGTGTGTGTGTGTGTGTGTGTACAGTGCCTACAGAAAGTATTCACACCCCTTGACTTTTCACATTTTGTTATGTTGCAGCCTGAATTTAAAATTGATTAAATGGAGATTTTTCTGTCGCATAATACCCCATGATGTCAAACTGGAATTTTATTTTCGAAATATTTACAAAATAATTAAAAATGAAATACAGAAATATCTAATTTACACATAAATATTCAACCTCTTGAGTCAATACTTCATCTAAGCACCTTTGGCAGTGATTAAAGCTTCAAAGTCTTTTTGGGTATGTCTGTATCAGCTTTGCACTGGATCTGGATTTGGGGAGTTTCTCCCATTCTTCCTTGCAGATTTGCTCAAGCTCTGTCAAGTTGGATGGGAAGCGTCGGTGAATAGCAATCTTCAAGTCTTTCCACAGATTCTCAATGGGATTCAAATCTAGGCCTTGTCTGTCTCACTCAAGGACTTTTACATTCTTGTTCAGAAACCATTGCAGTGTTGCTTTTGCTGTATGATTGGGGTCGTTATCCTGTTGGAACAGAAATCTTCACTGCAGTCAAAGGTCTTTTGCACTCTGAAGCAGGTTCTCCTCAAGGATTTACCTTACGTGGCTCCATTCATTGTTCCCTCTATCCTTACACGTCTCCCAGTCCCTGCTGCTAAAAAGCATCCCCCTAGCATGATGCTGCCACTGCCATGCTCTAAGGTAGGGATGTTGTTCGATGAGTGATGAGTTGTGCTCGGTTTTTCCGCCAGACATAGTGCTTCCCATTCAGGCTAAAGAGTTAAATTTTCGTCTCATCAGACCACAGAATATTTTGCCTCATGCTCTCTGAGTCTTTCACGTGACTTTTTGCAAACTCCAGGTGTGATGTCATGTTCCTTTTTCTTAGGAGTCGCTTCCGTCTGGCCACTCTCCCATAAAGCCTAGATTTGTGAAGTGCTGCGGAGACTGTTGTCCTTCCAGCAGGTTCTCCCTTCTCAGCCAAGGAACTCTGTAGTTCTTGCAGAGTGATCATTGGGTTCTCGGTGACCAAGGTCCTTCTTGCCCAGTTGCTCAGTTTGGTCGGACGGCCAGCTCTTGGAAGAGTCTGGGTCGTTTCATATTCTTTCCATTTCCTAATGATGGAGTTCACTGTGCTCTTGGGAACTTTCAACACTCCAGAAATTGTTTTATACCCTTCCCCAGATCTATGCCTCCTCACAATTCTATCTCGGAGTTCTAGGGACAGTTCCTTGGACTTCATTGTGGAGGTTCTACTCTGACATACACTGTCAACTGTGGGACCTCATATAGAAAGATGTATTTCTTTCTAAATCATGTCCAATCAATAGAATTGGCCATAGATGGACTGCAATCAAGTTGTAGAAACATCTCAAAGATGATCAAAGATCTCAGGATGCACCTGGGCTCAATTTTGAGTGTCTTAGCGAAGGGGTTGAAAACTTATTGACTCGAGACATTTCAGCTTTTCATTAATTTTTTTGTTAAATTTTCTAAAAAAGAAATTCCACTTTGACATGAAGGAGTATTATGTGTAGATCAGTGACAAAAAATCTCGATCTAAACCATTTCAAATTCAGGCTATAACAGAGCAAAATGTGAAAAAGTTAAGACCTTCTGAAGGCCTTATATATCGAACACACACGCACGCACACAGGGTCTTTTCTCGGGACAATCATTATTCAAAGAAAGATGTAGGGATGGTTTCACATCATTATTTCTTGAGATCATCCCGACCTTGTTTCCATATTCTTTGGAGTAACATCCCTGTACATCCTTTTGCATTTTTACCTCCGCGACCAAAGGTGGATGGAAGAGCTGATACACACACAACATTCAGAAAAGGTTGTGGATGGATTTGGACGAAAGTTGGTGGAGAGGTTGTGTGTGTGACAAGGAAGAACCGATTCAATTTTAGTGAAAATTCGGATCCGGATCCGGCTAGTAGAATTTTTAAAGTGATTCTTCACCATTGGGAGATGGGCCAAAAATGATACATAGCAGGATATCTGAAAAAGTTGCAGATGGATTTGGATGAAACTTGGTGGACCGGTTGGGTTTGTAACGAGGACTAATCGATTCGATTTTGGTGAAGATCTGAATATGGATTCAGATACCAGAATTATTTAATTTTTAAAGTGATTCTTCACCATTGGGAGATCGGGCCAAAAATGATACATAGCAGGATATCTCGAAAAGTTGTGGATGTATTTGGACGAAACTTTGTGGACAGGTTGTGTTCGTGGCGAGGACTAATCGATTCGATTTTGGTGAAGATCTGAATATGGATTCAGATACGAGAATTATTTAATTTTTTAAGTGATTCTTCACCATTGGGAGATCGGGCCAAAAATGATACATAGCAGGATATCTCAAAAAGTTGTGGATGTATTTGGACGAAACTTGGTGGACAGGTTGTGTTCGTGGCGAGGACTAATCGATTCGATTTTGGTGAAGATCTGAATATGGATTCAGATACGAGAGTTATTTAATTGTTTTAAGTGATTCTTCACCATTGGGAGATCGGGCCAAAAATGATACATAGCAGGATATCTCAAAAAGTTGTGGATGGATTCGGACGAAACTTGGTGGACAGGTTGTGTTTGTGGCGAGGACTAATCGATTCGATTTTGGTGAAGATCTGAATATGGATTCAGATACGAGAATTATTTAATTTTTTAAGTGATTGTTCACCATTGGGAGATCGGGCCAAAAATGATACATAGCAGGATATCTCAAAAAGTTGTGGATGTATTTGGACGAAACTTGGTGGACAGGTTGTGTTCCTGGCGAGGACTAATCGATTCGATTTTGGTGAAGATCTGAATATGGATTCAGATACGAGAATTATTTAATTTTTTCAGTGATTGTTCACCATTGGGAGATCGGGCCAAAAATGATACATAGCAGGATATCTCAAAAAGTTGTAGATGTATTTGGACGAAACTTGGTGGACAGGTTGTGTTCGTGGCGAGGACTAATCGATTCGATTTTGGCGAAGATCTGAATATGGATTCAGATACGAGTTATTTAATTTGTAAAGTGATTCTTCACCATTGGGAGATGGGCCAAAAATGATACATAGCAGGATATCTCGAAAAGTTGTGGATGTATTTGGACGAAACTTGGTGGACAGGTTGTGTTCCTGGCGAGGACTAATCGATTCGATTTTGGTGAAGATCTGAATATGGATTCAGATACGAGAATTATTTAATTTTTTCAGTGATTGTTCACCATTGGGAGATCGGGCCAAAAATGATACATAGCAGGATATCTCAAAAAGTTGTGGATGTATTTGGACGAAACTTGGTGGACAGGTTGTGTTCCTGGCGAGGACTAATCGATTCGATTTTGGTGAAGATCTGAATATGGATTCAGATACGAGAATTATTTAATTTTTTCAGTGATTGTTCACCATTGGGAGATCGGGCCAAAAATGATACATAGCAGGATATCTCAAAAAGTTGTAGATGTATTTGGACGAAACTTGGTGGACAGGTTGTGTTGGTGGCGAGGACTAATCGATTCGATTTTGGTGAAGATCTGAATATGGATTCAGATACGAGAATTATTTAATTTTTTAAGTGATTGTTCACCATTGGGAGATCGGGCCAAAAATGATACATAGCAGGATATCTCGAAAAGTTGTGGACGAGTTCTGACATGGACGAGTTTTGACAAAACTAGGTGCATAAATTGGTTAGGTGACAAGAACAAGCTGATTAGGTTTTGGTTCAGGTCTGGATGCAGATACGACCTATCAGTGGGAAACAAAAGGTAAACTGTTCACCTGGCGGAGGTATGCTCTTTACTGAGGGCCGTTCTCATTCAAAATGTTTTTATTACTTGTAAGAATAACAAATGGTGATACGCTGGTGATTTTCTTTATTTCCATCGAACAGGAAAATATTTCATCATAAGGATTTCGTCTTCTCCTTTTTTATACCATGCTGTCTTCACCTTTGCCCTGTTCCCACCATGCACCTCCCAGCTCGTAATAGAAACAGAGCGAACGTCACTTGCTCTCAGGTTTCCATTGGCAGAGGAGACTGACCAGGTGGTGGGTTACCTGGGGTGTTCCCTCAAAAGGCTTTTCCCAAATATTCCAGCAATGTAAGGCCTGTTTTGATCTCATGCTCACTCGAGGCCTAATACTTTTATATTTCCTATGTTTACTGGTACTTTGTGAATTCACATTCTGCAACATTTTCATTTTTTTTTTTGGAAAAAGCAAATTTATTTGTTTGTGGCCTGCACTTTTCCTGCCTGATTTCTTCATGAATACAAACGAGTTCAGACATCATTATGGTCTTCATGACCTTTGACCTTGTGCAGGAAGCTGCTGAGGAAGGTATCTTTGGAGCCTGCCGAGAGGATAGCTCAGCTGCTGGCGGCCTGGGAGATTCAAGCCACAGCGGAGCCCGTGCCTTGCGGTGAGGTTCAGTCATTTTTGAACTGGTGCTGTGGTTGGTTAACACATTGCATTGTTAAAGTATGGGGAGTGCTGAGTAGTTTGTCATATGCCCGAGGGGGTCTGTATTTCAAGGATGTATTTAGGCCCGAAGATATAATCTGCTCTTTCAAGTTGTTTTAAATTGGGAGCGTATTATTTGGTAAATCCTGGTTGTGTGTGTGCGTGCGTGCGTCCGTCCGTCCTCCCTCCAATACAGCGCAACCCATAACTGCTCTTGTAATCCCATTATGGTGGCGGGGATGGGGATGATGACAATGGTGGCCAAATTCCTTAATACTGCCTTGGCTATGCTTTTGGTGAAACACTGTTGGCATTAACCTCAGGTTCTCACGACAGGTGGATTCTCACAGATGTATGCCTGCATGTGTGACTACTATGGCCTGCCGTACCGAGAGGAAGTGCAGTGGGTAAGTCTCAATGGTCGTTGTTAAAGTTTGGTGGGTTTGTCGGCTGGATTGCGATCTTCCATCTGGTGGTTGAAACCCTTTATATTACAGCTTTTTCCTTTTCATACTTCGCTTTAAGGATCATGAAAGAGCTTATATGTAAAGCACATGCAGAACGATGACATACAGTGCATTCAGAAAGTATTCAGACCCCTTCACTTTTTTCACATTTTGTTATGTTGCAGCCTTAAGCTGAAATCGTTTAAATTCATTTTTTCCCTCATCAATCTACACTCAATACCCCATAATGACAAAGAGAAAACAGGATTTTAGAAAGTTTTGCAAATTTATTAAAAAGAAAAAACTGAAATATCACATTGACATAAGTATTCAGACCCTTAACTCAGTACTTAGTTGAAGCACCTTTGACAGCGATTTCAGCCTCCAGTCTTCATGGGTATGACGCGACAAGCTTTGCACACCTGGATTTGGGGATTTTTTGCCATTCTTCTCTGCAGATCCTCTCAAGCTCTGTCAGGTTGGATGGGGACCGTTGGTGGACAGCCATTTTCAGGTCTCTCCAGAGATGTTCAATTGGGTTCAAGTCAGGGCTCTGGCTGGGCCACTCAAGGACCTTCACAGAGTTGTCCCTAAGACACTCCTGTGTTGTCTTGGCTGTGTGCTTAGGGTCATTGTCCTGTTGGAAGGTGAACCTTCGGCCCAGTCTGAGGTCCTGAGCGCTCTGTTTCAGGTTTTCATTGAGGATATCTCTGTACTTTGCTCCGTTCATTGTTCCCTCAATCCTGACCAGTCCCCTAGTCCCTGCTGCTGAAAAACATCCCTACAGCATGATGCTGCCACCACCATGCTTCACCGTTGGGATGGTATTGGGCAGGTGATGAGCGGTGCCTGGTTTCCTCCAGACATGACGCTTAGAATTGAGGCCAAACAGTTCAATCTTGGTTTCATCAGACCACAGAATCTTGTTTCTCACAGTCTGAGAGTCCTTTAGGTGCTTTTTTGCAAACTCCAAGCGGGCTTTCATGTGTCTTTCACTGAGGAGAGGCTTCCGTCTGGCCACTCTGCCATAAAGCCCAGATCGGTGGAGTGTTGCAGTGATGGTTGTCCTTCTGGAAGTTTCTCCCATCTCCACACAGGATCTATGGAGCTCAGCCAGAGTGACCATCGGGTTCTTGGTCACCTCTCTTACCAAGGCCCTTCTCCCCCGATTGCTCAGTTTGGGCGGGCGGCCAGCTCTAAGAAGAGTCCTGGTTGTTCCAAACTTCTTCCATTTAAGAATTATGGAGGCCACTGTGCTCTTGGGAACCTTCAATGCAGTAGAATTTTTTTTGTAGGCTTCCCCAGATCTGTGCCTCGACACAATCCTGTCTCTGAGCTCTGCAGGCAGTTCCTTCGACCTCATGGATTGGTTTTTGCTCTGGTATGCATTGTCAGCTGTGAGACCTTATATAGACAGGTGTGTGCCTTTCCAAATCATGTCAAATCAATTGAATTTACCACAGGTGGACTCCAATCAAGGTGTAGAAACATCTCAAAGATGATCAAGAGAAATGGGAGGCACCTGAGCTAAATTTCAAGTGTCATCGCAAAGGGTCTGAATACTTATGTAAATGTGATATTTCAGTTTTTTCTTTTTAATAAATTTGGAAAACTTTCTAAAATCCTGTTTTCTCTTTGTCATTACGGGGTATTGAGTGTAGATTGAGGGAAAAAATGAATTTAAACGATTTCAGCATAAGGCTGCAACATAATAAAATGTGAAAAAAGTGAATGGGTCTGAATACTTTCTGAATGCATTGTATCGTGATCGTTTTTACATGAATCACAAGAACATTAGTAGTTGGGAATAATACACATCGTATGTCGGACTTGAACCCAGGTTCCCAGCACATCACAAGCCCTGGATTCAGATGGAATGCTAAACATGTCCGTCCAAAGTTAGTGTGCCGATTCGACTTGTACATAATAATAATGGTCTTGCATCAAAAGCTTCTTCAACGTCCCGGTTATTTTCAGATTGGCTATGTTAATGTTTGTAGACTCGATAATTACCATTACTCATGAATTCCAATGCAGTTATTATGATTTCTTTTTATCTTCACGGTTTTTTTGAAAAGAAAACGTGGGGATATTGCAATTGGCTCTGTCACTGTCTGTCTGTCCGTCGTGCTATCTCCTCCTAAACGGTTGTGCAGAAATTCACCAATCTTGTTAATTATGATCAACACAAGAGCTGGGTAATTTTGGCCCCATCCCGGTTTGAAATCGGTTTCAAAATGTCAAATAACAAAAAATACAATTACGGCCACATTTAAAAACATTTTTAAATGAAACTTTGTACAGTATATGCAATGAACATTGGGGGACGCATGAAATATGTGACGATTTTTTGGATTTGACTATGTTCATGTGTGGGAGTTGTCCTCCTGTATCAATAATAACAGACAACTTTCACTTTGTTGACAAAGGACCATTTATTAATTACGTACGTACGGAGACAAATATTTGACACCAGGCAAGCAGATCTCTAAATTCCACTCAGGATGGTATTCAATATATACCCACAGTCCCACACTGTCCACGGCGCAAGAAGGCAAGAGGGAAACTGGAGCATAAGATAAGAACAAAAGCTGATGTAACGGACCCTTGGCTTCACATTTTTGCACAAGGTCAAACTACAGATAAAACATGTTTTGCCACCTCAGCACAAAGAAGCAGTTCTGCCCAGTAACTGTGAAATGGCTCTCAGCCAACCCTGTACAAGCAAGCATATTTCCCTTGGCCCAGCTCAACTAGGTCACATGATGCGTTTTACCCGACATGCTCCTAGCCATGGCTGTCTCTGATTAGTCCAGAGATGACAATTCTCCATTATTACCCCTACACATGTTCCAGTGGGGTGGGCACTTAGGATCACAGGGGTCAAAATGGGTTAAAAAAAAAAAGATTTACTCAAAATTTGATATTGGGTCATTGGTGGATCTTCTTGCCATCTTTCAACTTTGCCTAAGGTGGAAGTGTGGGAATTTGCGATGGCACATGTATTTACTCCAGCATTTCTGAGGCTTTTTGTGATTTCAGCCCCAAAATTATAATTTGATTCCAGGATCTTCATCTCTTTACAGCCTGGTGTTGGCTTCGCGGTTAGGGTGCCAGCTTGGGATCCTAGGATCCTGGATTCGAATCCCAGTCGATCGCTGAATTAATGCCAGGGGGGTTGACTCAGCCTGTCATCCTTCCGAGGTCGGCAACTTGAGTACCAGTTCACTGGTAATTCCCTGTGTGTCACAAGGGGCGACTAACGGGGTTGGCGGCAGGAAGGGCATCCGGCCATAAAACATTGCTTCAAAAAGGGGATCACGGTGCCCGAAAAAGGCCAACCCCTGTGTGTGTCCACCCTCAGGAGAGCCAGGAAACAATATCTCTCTGTTCTCAGGACAGAACTCTCTTATCTGTCTCCCTCTTCCAAATCCTGGTGGTGTCTGGTCAAATCTGTTTCTGGTGTTTGTTCCCCCTCCATCCCCTCCCTCACCTCAAATGGCCACACGGCTGACTCCGCGCGTGAAAAAGCTGAATGCCTCAACTCTGTGTTTTCCTCCAAATCTTGTGTCCCAAACCCATCCCTCTCTGTACCCACCGTACCCAGTCGTACCCAGCTGCTCCTGGACTCTGTGTCCTTTCCTCCTGACAAGGTGGAAAAGTTTCTGTCAACCCTCGACTCTGATTCTGCAACTGGACCTGACGGCATCAGCCCACGGGTCCTAAAATCTTGTTCTTCCGCTCTTTCACTCCCTCTCTCTGTTCTCTTCACACTCTCTTTTGCTCAAGGTCATCTGCCATCTGCTTGGAAATCTGCCAACATCACCGCTTTGCACAAAAAAGGTGCAAAAACAGATCCCAGCAACTACAGACCAATCAGCCTTCTCTCAATTATCAGTAAAGTCATGGAATCCATCATTGCTTCAGATATGAAATCTTTCCTCTTCTCCATTGGCTTGATCTCTGATCATCAATTTGGTTTCAGACCTGGTCACTCTACTCTGGACATGCTGCTACTGCTTTCTCAGCAATGGATGGAGGTCCTCAATGCCAAACAGGAAATTAGAGCTGTCTCCCTTGACATATCACGTGCCTTCGATACGGTCTGGCACCCCGCTCTGCTCACCAAACTCTCCTCTGTTGGTATCCATGGAAATCTCCACGCATGGCTGGCGGACTTCCTCTCTAGTCGTAGTCAACGTGTGGCCCTGAATGGGTTTCTCTCATCTCCTCTTCCTGTTCAGGCTGGAGTTCCCCAAGGCAGTGTTCTGGGCCCTGTGCTTTTTCTGGTCTTCATCAATGATCTCTCCGACTCTCTTGAAAATCCTCTCTATCTCTTTGCTGATGACTCTACTCTCTGTCGCTCCATTCTTCATCCCTCAGATCGGCAGTCTGCAGCCTCCTCACTCTCTGCAGACCTGGACAAAATAACAGACTGGGCAAACAAGTTGAACATGTCTTTCAATCCTGACAAATCTCACACTCTTACGATGTCTCTCCGAAAAGACCGACTGGACAACCCTCCCATCTACTTTCTGAATAATCCTCTCCAAGAAGTTCTGTCACTCAAACTTTTGGGTCTCACTATCTGCCATGATCTTTCCTGGGAAAACCACTTTTCAAGTCTGGCCTCCAAAGCCAGTCGCCGACTGGGCATCCTCCGTCGTGCGAAGTCCTTCCTTGGCACACCTGAGCTCCTCACCACGTACAAGGCTTTCATCCGCAGCTCAATGGAATACTGCTCTCCCCTCTGGGCTGGTGCTCCTGCCTCACACCTAGCTCGTCTTCACGCTGTTGAAAGCAAAGCATTCAGAATCATTGGAATCTCCCGCGATGAAGCTAACTCCAAGGGCCTCTCACTCACTCACCGCAGGCAGGTTGGTGGTCTTTCCGTCTTCTACCGACTCCTCTCTGGCCTTGCCCCCCCCAGCTCTCTCTGGGCTCTGTCCCGCAAATATTCCTACAGGTCGCACAAGATCTGCCTGCAACCCTCTTATGGTTAAACTGCCAAAATCAAGACTCTCTGCTCACCTTCACTCCTTCATTCCTCTTTTCTCCCGCCTCTGGAACAAGTCCCTCACTCTCTTCAATCCCACTCCACCCTCCAGGTCTTTAAAACAGCTGTTCACCACCATCTCTTATCTTCCCCCATCCAAAACCTTGATCTTTTCTATCCCCGATAATTTCACCCCAATTCCACTTTTTGAAATACCAACTTCTGTCCTGGAAGTCCTCGGTGTCCTTGTGTTTTATACTTCTCCCACCCCCCCCCTCCCCTTCCCACGCCTCCTCCCCCCAAGCCCTCTCCCTCCCACACATCTCCCTGCTCTTAAATGTTGTGTGCTCTCAAGTGTTTGCGTGCTTCCCATTTTCTTGTCTTCCGCTCCCTCTTTTTATATATTTTGTTTGTCTGGTTGATTTGTTTGTGAAGTAAATGTCAGCTCTTTCACGAGCCTCGATTCAGTATACAAAAAAACAAAACCCCCCTCCCCCCCCCCCCCTGCTCTGCGGGGAAAAATGGCCTCTCAAGGTGGTTCTTCTATCTTCATCTCTTTAACGTGTCGCGTGTTGTCTCACATTGTCTCTTTCATTAATTGTTTCTTCTTTTTCCGCGGTTTTTGTGATTTCTTTCATTGATTATAATTATTCATCTTCTTTCATATGCAGCATATGGTTGTGGGCCGCACCATAATTGACTGAGGGTGCAGCTGTGCCGCTGATGCATTGCCCCTTATAGGTTCAGGCAGGAATTTGTATTCTGTAACGTTATTGTCTCGTCTCTAATTTCTTCCTGATGCCGGCGATAGTTCGCCTACTCTTCGTGAAGCACGCCGTGGGATCTTTAATGTCCAACAACTAACGCCGGCTCATGGAACTCTCAGTTTAATGTCCATCCAAGGGACGGTACACACATTGATGCATCACCCTGTCTGTCAAACACCAGGACAACAGTTGATAGCTGGGTTGGGATTCAAACCCAAGATAGACAGCTCAGAGGTGAGTGTGCACATCTCTAGGCTATGCTGCCTTTACTCATTTTTTGGTTAGTGAAGCTCCTATCCATAAAATGGAAACGCTTGCTGAGTAGAGGCCGAGTACTCACAGTGTTGTGGTGTTGGCTCACAGCATCGCCTTATTTGTGCGGCTTCGATACTTTCGGCCATTCGAAGCGATACCCTCGGCTTCGATACCCTTGGCCATTTTTCTGTCATCCCATCTCGATTCCGGTGGGTGAATCCCTGTCTGTGATGGAGATACGACTGTTAAAGCAGCAACAATTGATGAGGTCACACCGTTTATTCGTCCAGTGCTCATACAGAGCTGCTGCGCCCCCGTATGGTCTGAAAATGCTACGACTAAGAGTGAATGCCAATGGCGTGAACGAACGGACTATTCGACAGCAACGAGCCTTTTGGACAGAACATTATGAATAGTTAGAAGGAAGATTCCAGCCTAAAGTGTCAAAATACATGGCAAGCACCATGAACGCTTTTGTCTAATTTCATGTCTCCGGCTATAAATCTGAAATCATTGGAATCCCTCCTCCCCCAACTCAGGTCATCTTGATTTGCAAATCCTGTTTGGATTTCATCTTCGTATCATGTATTTACTTGTGTTTTGTAAAGAGTAGCACCAATGAGTTTGTCTCATAGCTTGATCACCATGACAGCATGACTTGATCACCATGGATACGAGACAAGAAGCCATTGTGAATGGAAAGTACACCTAATTGTACACCGTCAGCTTGCTGAAACCAATGTTCACGTTATTGTCTCGTCTCTCGTCTTAACTTTATTATTAACTCTTATTAAGAGGTTATATTTTCACCCCTGTCCGCTTGTCTGTTTGGCTGTGAGCAGGATATCTCCAAAAGGTATGGACAGATTCGGACAAAATTTGCTGGACAGGTTGGGTATGTGACAAGGAGGAATTGATTCGATTTTGGTGATGATCTGGATCCAGATCCAGCTGCTAGAATTTTTTTTAAATTTTCTAAGTGATTCTTCACCATGGAGAGATAGGGCCAAGAAAGATATATACAGACTTGGCATTTAATATGGAATATTTTTTTTGTGGGGGTGAACTTACTTTTCAAGATGACTTAGAACCAAAAGTTCATTGGAATTATGTTGAAATTATTCTAGATTTTGTTAATGTGACCTTTAAAAGAAACAAAAACCACATTTGACATTTCGAAGCAAATAAATTGATCCTTGAAAGTGATGTAAACTGATATCGAACTCAATTCACGGACAGTACTGTGTTAAACTTCTGTACGTTTTCCAGAAGTACCTCTTTATTTTGCACATTAGCCAAAAAAATTTTCAACAAAAACAAAAGCTAAATTATGACTGGGATTACGGACAGTAAAATTACAGTTCAGTACTTCGTGTAACCCCCACGAGCATTCAGGAGAGCACGTACACGTCGAAGCATGCTGTTCACGAGATTTGCCAAGGTTTGGACAGGAATCGCTTGCCATGCAGTGACAATAGTCTGCTGCAATTCACGCACAGAGGTCGGCTGCTGGTCCAAGTTGTCGATTTGACGCATTAATTCTGCCCACAAGTTCTCTATCGCATTCATATCCGGGGACATGGCAGGCCACTCCATATGCTCTACACCACGGTCAGCAAGAAAGTGTTGGATCATGCGAGCACGATGAGGCCGTGCATTGTCATCTTGGAAGACAAAGTTTCCTCAAAAGGCTGCATGAGCAAATGGAAGCAATGTTTCTTCCAGAATGACCTGTACTTGAACTGGTTCAGGTTTCCATTCAGACCAACCAGGTCAGTTTTGCCCCCTGCATGAAAAGCAACCCAAACGGTCACCCCACCACCTCCAGCTTGGACTCTTGGCACTATACAATCTTCGTTGTGGGCTTCATGCACTTGTCTGCGCACTCTGACGCGGCCATCTTGACGATAGACCAGAAATCTAGACTCGTCACTGAAGGTCACGTGATTCCAGTGTCCTGGCTGCCATTGACGGTGCTCTCTGGCCCACTGCAATCGGCGCTGGCTGTGTTGTCTGGTCAGGCGTGGCTTTCTCAGGGGACGCCTGGCACGATAGCCTGCTTGAACCAGTCGTTGGTTGACTAGCCTTCTGGATACAGGCACATTTGTCATTTGCTGCCACTCAGCCCTAAGCCGATTAGCTGACTTGGTACGGCCATTGCAGACTAACCGGTGCAGCTGGCGATCATCTCTCCTTGTGGTTCTGCGTGGACGTCATGGCCTCGGTATTGGAGTAGGGACACCCCTCTGAGCATTTCGTTTCAGGATCTTTGACACCTGACCTTGAGTGATGCCATACTGCCGAGCAATAGCACGCTGTTTCATGCCAGAATTTCGTAAAGCCACCACTCCATGACAAACAGCATTGTCAAGTTGACGGACCATCTCCAGAGGAAGCGGCAATAACTTTTGTAGACGTGCAGCAGTTGTTTTCCACTAATACAGAATGCAACAACCCATATATACCCGATTGTGAAGCCAATCGTCAAATGTACCTGTCCTTACATTTGTCACGCCACCTGTGATATAATCCTGTTATTGACTTCTTGCTGCGAAAGACAATCAGTGACATGGTTCTTTCAACAAAGACATCACCGAAGGGTAAAAGAAACTCACCAGATTGATATACTGAGTTCAGAAATTAAACCCAAGTCAAGAAAAAAAAAAAATTCCATATTAAATGCCAAGTCTGTATTTCCTTAAAGACAAAGGACAAAAAAAAGGACAAAAAGGAAGATATTTCAAAATGTTAAGGACGACTTCGGATAAAACTAAGTCGATGAGTTGGTTAGGTGACAAGAACAAGCCGATTAGATTTTAGTTCAGGTCCGAATCCAGATCCGGCCTTTCAGTGGGATACAAAAGGTAAACTGTTCACCCTGGCGGAGGTATGCTCTCCTCCGGGTGCTGCTCTCTTCCTATCATCTGTATCAGCTCATTTCCACTTTCCTTTGGTAACACAAGATTCCGACTTGCCTAAGGAGTCTATGGATGATCTTTTTACTGTTAACGGTCTTCATAAATACAACTGTAATGGAACAATTCGTTTATTCCTGTATGATGCTCCTTATTTACAAGGTTTTCATGAAGTGGAAAGAAGAGAAAGTGTTGGTAGGTAAGGGAAGGTGGGATGGATCAGGCCATTCTTGTTTCCTGTACAAACCTCCCACTTCCCCTCTCTCCCCTTTTCTCCCCTTAATTTGTAAAAGAAAACCGACATGTAATCCATAAAACTGTTCTTTTAAGTTTCGAATGATTAGAAGCTGTGCAGTCATCAGTGATTGGAATCTGGTGTCTGGCTTGTAATAGCCATTACCATTGCGGATGTCTTCCACGAATGTGTCCCATGAGGCACTCCTCTTCATGCAACTGGAATTAGAGCAACGGATAGCCGACAATTGGACATCGTTTGTAAGCATACTTCGATTAACAGATGAATGCTCGCCAATGATCGGTATCCTTGATCGTTTAATACTCCATTGTGCATTTAGTTGGTCAGATTAGACGGGTATCCTTCATTTTCCGCACTGCAATGGCCTGTTTGTTCTCACCTGTGTATGCGGCTCATGATGCTGAGATCACGGGTTCAAATCCTATATATTGTGTAGATTTGGCCATTGTCTCCTAATGTTCTTGTTCTACATATGATATGAGTCCAAGCTTCTCAAGGACCCATAGACTGTAAAATAAGGCACTTTTCGTATACGGTTATAGACAGGTACCCTTATTTACTGCACTACATACTTCTTGTACATGGTTTCATGGGTATCTTTTATCACTTACTTTTTTGCGCACTTCCTATATAAGATTATATACAGGTACCCTTCACTTTCGGCATGACACACTTCCTGTATCAGATTATAGGCAGGTGCCCTTTGCTCACCACACTTTGCTTTTCCTGTACAAGATTACCAAACTTCAGTTCACATGAAATCTGACAGGTTGAATGTAAATTTTGCACATGCTTGAGAACACTGCTCATTGCAGATAGGCAAATGAGTGCTTGATGCACGAACGAACATGGAGCCAAGTGTGAAAATACTGTACGTGTGAATGTTGGTGCACAATAATGCACCAACACATCAAAATGGTGTGATCAAAATGTGTGATGGAAACATACCTTTTGGCCTAAGGTTTATACTATATACGAGCATGGATCCGCAGGGGAGGTTGAGGGCTTGGAGTTTGTGAGGGGTGGAGGGGTTGGCAAGGGGGGCTGTTGGGGACGTGAAATCGTGTTTTACATTGCGTCGATGTTCCGCCAATGTAATATTATATGATAGAACCTCACAAACTTTTATTCTCATTGTGTCGAGCAGGATATCTATTAAAGTGCTACTTTAATACAGACTTGGCATTTAATATGGAATATTTTTTTTGTGGGGGTGAACTTACTTTTCAAGATGACTTAGAACCAAAAGTTAATTGGAATTATGTTGAAATTATTCTAGATTTTGTTAATGTGACCTTTAAAAGAAACAAAAACCACATTTGACATTTCGAAGCAAATAAATTGATCCTTGAAAGTGATGTAAACTGATATCGAACTCAATTAACGGACAGTACTGTGTTAAACTTCTGTACGTTTTCCAGAAGTATCTCTTTATTTTGCACATTAGCCAAATTTTTTTTCAACAAAAACAAAAGCTAAATTATGACTGGGATTACGGACAGTAAAATTACAGTTCAGTACTTCGTGTAACCACCACGAGCATTCAGGAGAGCACGTACACGTCGAGGCATGCTGTTCACGAGATATGACAAGGTTTGGACAGGAATCGCTTGCCATGCAGTGACAATAGCCTGCTGCAATTCACACACAGAGGCAGGCTGCTGGTCCAAGTTGTCAATTTGACGCGTTCATTCTGCCCACAAGTTCTTTATCGGATCCATATCCGGGGACATGGCAGGCCACTTTATATGCTCTACACCACGGTCAGCAAGAAAGTGTTGGATCAGGCGAGCACGATGAGGCCATGCATTGTCATCTTGGAAGACAAAGTTTCCTCGAAAGGCTGCACGAGCAAATGGAAGCAATGTTTCTTCCAGAATGACCCTGTACTTGAACTGGTTCAGGTTTCCATTCAGAACAACCAGGTCAGTTTTGCCCCCTGCATGAAAAGCAGCCCAAACGGTCACCCCACCACCTCCAGCTTGGACTCTTGGCACTATACAATCTTCGTTGTGGGGTTCATGCACTTGTCTGCGCACTTGGACGTGGCCATCTTGACGATAGACCAGAAATCTAGACTCATCACTGAAGGTCACGTGATTCCAGTGTCCTGGCTGCCATTGACGGTGCTCTCTGGCCCACTGCAATCGGTGCTGGCTGTGTTGTCTGGTCAGGCGTGGCTTTCTCAGGGGACGCCTGGCATGATAGCCTGCTTGAACCAGTCGTTGGTTGACTAGCCTTCTGGATACAGGCACATTTGTCAGTTGCTGCCACTCAGCCCTAAGCCGATTAGCTGACTTGGTACGGCCATTGCAGACTAACCGGTGCAGCTGGCGATCATCTCTCCTTGTGGTTCTGCGTGGACGTCCTGGCCTCGGTATTGGAGTAGGGACACCCATCTGAGCATTTCGTTTCAGGATCTTTGACACCTGACCTTGAGTGATGCCATACTGCTGAGCAATAGCATGCTGTTTCATGCCAGAATTTCGGAAAGCCACCACTCCATGACAAACAGCATTGTCAAGTTGACGGACCATGTACAGAGGAAGCGGCAATAACTTTTGTAGACGTGCAGCAGTTGTTTTCCACTAATACACGACGCAACAACCCTTATATACCCGATTGTGAAGCCAATCATCAAATGTACCTGTCCTTACATTTTGTCACGCCACCTGTGATATAATCCTGTTATTGACTTCTTGCTGCGAAAGACAATCAGTGACATGGTTCTTTCAACAAAGACATCATCGAAGGGTAAAAGAAACTCATGAGATTGATATACTGAGTTCAGAAAGTAAATCCAAGTCAAGAAAAAAAAAATTCCATATTAAATGCCAAGTCGGTATATATACAGTTGATGAGTGAAATGTGTTCAAGGTAGTCTCTGAGTTAATATAACAAGGTGCTAACAATGCAAAGACCTCACTAAATATAATAAGTAAACCTAATTTGCTACTCAAGATGTACCTGCCATAGTACCTTTTGTAAACATTAATCATAAGCTTGTCTCCTGTCTATCAAAAGTTGATGATTGTTGCCCTTTTTGTCTCCAACTCCCTGTTATCCCTCCCTAGGACGTGGACACAATATATCTGTCACAAGACAGCCATGAGCTGAACCTGCAGGATTTTAGCCATTTGGACAGCAGGTGTGGGTTACCCAAGCCAACGCACATTAGCTCGGCCGGCTTAGTCAATTAGGGTGTGTGTGCGTGTGCGTGTGCGTGTGCGTGTGCTGTTACATTCCTCCCCCCAAGTGTTTCAGCAGCCACCTGGGAATGAATGATATATAGACATACACAATGAAGGTAATGCTTGTGCTTTATCCACATACCTCTAACTTCATAGGTTTTAACTTTTATTCCCCGTTAATAACCTATTAGTCCTATTTCTCATCACTTGTACACCCACTCACTGCGGGCGTGGAAAATATGGTAATTCCTCTTTGGGGTATACAGATTACAGTTGATCTATGGTCGGATCTCAAGACAATTGGGTGTGTGTTTATTCACCAAGTTTCTTGTGGAGAGATCGCCAAGTGCTTTAAGCATTTGAGCAAGCACTCCATTCAAAACGGTTAATGAACGGCTGGCTTGGCAAGCACTAGCTAGCTGCTTGGTAAAGGAGCACAACCCGAGCTTCTACCTTTCAGTTTCGTGTTAAACAGCAGGAGCGAGTTTCAAAAGTTCACGATGAAAAATGCCACGGCAGCGGCAGAAAGGGCCATGTTATAAACCCAACATGTGTGGGTTATATAGAGTACAGTAGATCTTCGCTCAGTTCTGTAAGTAAGCTTTACTTCATGGATGTCGGGATTCCTCCAAATTTTTTAATTTAGTGTTATAATGAGCATTGGCATTAGCGACTGTTTAAATTTTTTTAGAGCATTAGCGACTAACCATATGTGTTTGTGGTGTATAATATTTTTACTTCCTGTAGAAGCCGTTGCTCCCACAGAAACGCCATTATAACTACTAGGGCATGCCCGTACTATATATATATCTAAAATTATATCCCCCCCCTCTATTTACATGAAATGGTTTGGTCCATTCGCAAAGCCAAAGCGAACGGCTTGCGAGTACGGTGACAATCCCCCCCCCCCCTCTATTTACATGAAATGGTTTGGTCCAAAGCGAACGGCTTGCGGAGTTTGGTAAAGAAATCGCCATAGCTCGGTAACTACTTCTCCGATTAATATGAAACCTTGAAAAGGCACATCCTCGGGTCCCCAGCAATATACCTGGCAAGTTTCAAGTATATCGGACCCGTGGTTGTCGAGAAACAGCGGTCACAGACAAACGACACACAGACATACACACAGACATACAGAGATTACTGGAATTATAGATAGATAAGCTATTTATACACGTTATCACTGCAGGATAAATGCCTTGGGGGAAGTGGGACATTATTAGTATTGATATTGTTTTGTAATAACATTAATAATATGTGATTATCATTAATTTTGTTATTAAAAGGGTCTTTTTACAAATGCGATTAAGCTAATTTAGCTTTAATTTAGCTTTAAACGCTTTATCGCGATAAAGCTAATTTAACATGGATATACACCTCAACACGCAATGCCATTGACGGCAATGGCGGGGAAAACCCGCTCGGGGGAGAAAACCCCATTGGGGAGGGGGGCAAATGAATGTGCTACAACCTTCATTATGTAACCCTTCGTCATCCTGTCTCGTTTGGTTGAGATTGGATAAGTAACGACGGAGTGTATTGGCAATCAAAAATTCATCAGACAGACACAGATACAACATGGCGTATTTTAGTATGATGATGAACTTAACATCCTTTTGGATTTTGGACCATTTTCTTTCCTCTTTCTTTTTCTATGTATCTATGTAGAGGTGAACTCTTGAAAATAGTTTTTGTAAGGTTCACTTGGCTGCGTCTGGATGGATTTGAGGGTAGAGGAGTAGCAGCCGAAACACAAGTCCTATCCAGGTTCCTCCTGATGATGCCATCTTTGCCTATTTGGGTTCCTCCGGATACTCCAATGCTGTAATTGGTCTTTTATTTGATTATCCCTTTTAGCATTTCCAGGAAGGGAACATGGGCCAGTGCATCAGCACACAATGGCCTGATCTTCTAAGCAATACTATGGGATCGCTAACGATAACAACCTGAATGCATATGAACAGTCAGCATTAGATCCTCATATGAAGGAGCATACGCTGATGGAAAGCATATCCGACATGCACTGCATCAGAGAGGCAGTTTGGTTAGTTGGCGCCTGTTCGGGGTAGAATATAGATAGTCTGATTCCAAGGCAGCCACTGACTTGGTTATCCCAAAATAGAATTTGAATGGCACTCGGGCTGAGTTGTTAGGGTTAGGGTTAGGGTTAGGGTTAGAGATGTTGTTAGGGTTAGGGTTAGGGTTAGTTGTTAGGGTTAGGGTTAGTTAGGGTTAGGGTTAGTTGTTAGTGTTAGGGTTAGGGTTAGTTGTTAAGGTTAGGGTTAGAGTTGTTGTTAGGGTTAGGGTTAGTTGTTAGGGTTAGGGTTAGGGTTAGAGATGTTGTTAGGGTTAGGGTTAGGGTTAGTTGTTAGGGTTAGGGTTAGTTAGGGTTAAGTCAGAGCGCATATCTCCACCAGGCTGAACAGTTTACGTTTTGTGTCCCACTGGCAGGCCAGATCTGGATCCGGATATTAACCAAAATCTAATTGGCTTGTTCTTGTCAATTACCCACTCACCTAACAAGTTTTGTCATAAACCGTCCACAACTTTTTGAGATATTGTGCTGTATATAATTTTTGGCCCTATCTCTCAAAAGTGAAGAATCACTTGTAAAATCAAGTATAAATTATCGTAGCATGATCAGGATCAGGATCTTCACCAACATCGAATCAGTTCGTTCTTGTCACACACCCAACCTGTCCACCAAGTTTGTTTGTTTTTCCCCGAATTTGTCCATAACTTTTTGAGATGTCATGCTCACAGACAGCCAGACAGACGGACAGGGGTGAAAACGTAACCACCGTCCATCTTTTGTGATTTAAGTAATAATTATCCCCATGGTGTTTGAAAAAAAAGTAACGGGGGAATGTTGTAATCGGCCTGGCTGTCTGTCCGTCTGTCTGTCCGTCTGTCATGCTGTGTCCTCCAAAAGAGTTGGGCAGAATTTCACCAAACTTGGTAGTTATGATCAACACGTGACACGAAGGTGCAAGAGTTTTATCGTTTGGGCCCTGCCCCTTGGGGCGGGGTAAAAATGTCAAATACCAAAAAATGCAATTACGCACACATTTTTCAACATTTTTAAAATGAAACTTTGCATACACAATCAACATTGGGGACTTATGAAATATGTAACGATTTTTGGGATTTGATGACCCAGTCCATGCCCGCGGAGGTGTGGACTTGGCGGTCACAGGGATCAAAACCTCACAGAGGTCAAACGATATTGGGTTATTCCTGGTGGAACTTTGTGCAATCTTTCAACTTTGCCTTTGGTGAGAAGCGCCAGGATTTTTAATGGCGTGCCATTGACTTCACTCCAGTTTTTATTTTCTTAATTTCCCAGTCCCTCAGTTGGCCAAATAATCATGAAGCTTGGTGGAATTCGATTTTTATTTTTTAACAATTTGGACGGGTAAAACCGGTTTCTTTTTGAGCATTTATTTATATTTTTATGAATTCAAGTCTTCAGGATTTCATAGTTACCCTCGCCTGAGGAGAGGGTATTGCATTTGAGTCCGTTTGTCTGTTTGTCTGTCTGTCTGTTTATTTGTCCGCACAGAATAAATATGATTTTCTCTGCAACCGTTGGTCCGATTGACAGGAAATTTTCACCACAGGTGCAACTACACCTGTATAATTTTTATGATAATTATGACGTCACGTGGTTCGTCCGCCATCTTGGAAAAAACAAAAAACTTTGCACCTCTATATCTCCGAAAGCGCTGAATAGAAAAAATTGGGACATGGCTCATTGCAAAGAACTCTCCATGGGGAATAAAAGTTGTTAATGATGATGTCATAGGTGCCTCCATTATGACATCATAATTCGACAAGTACAAAACTTCATCCTAACAAGATGAAATTTATTGAGTGTCATGTAGACATAAATTGGTGGAGGAAAAAAAATGATGACGTCATCGGTCACGTGGTTCGGCCGCCATATTTGTTTTAACACAAAAGCCTTAAAAAACTGAAAATACATCCTGGCAAGGGTTTGCAATCTCAGATTGCTCTTTCTTGTTATTACAATGCCTCATACATCCGGTAGGTATTATTACAATACCGTTTAACCTCTCATGAGAAACGTCTACAGTCCTTGGCAACTTTAACCCCACACATGCACTGTACATGAATACTCTGCTCAAGGACAGCTGTTTTCACAGAGATGTAAATACCTGCTTCACTCATTGCATTTTTACCCTGCGCTGGCAAAGCGAAAAGCAGGGTTAGGCATTCGGTTGCATACATGTGGGGTACGTGCGTACGCGTGGTGTTCATTTCTTCATTTTAAAAAATCATTTTCTTGGCAACCGTTGGTCCGATTGACACAACATTTTTTACCATAGGAGTGACTCCGCCTGTATAATTTTTTATTCCTAATTATGACGTCATAGGTCACTGGTACAGGCACTATCTTGGAAAAACTTTGCACCTCTATATCTCTGAAACCGCTCCATGGGGGAAAAAAAAGTAAATGTGGCTCATTGTAGTGTGTAATAAAAGTGTTAACGATGACGTCATTGGTGCCTTAATTATTACGTCGTAATTCGACAGGGACAACACTTAGTGTGATCAGTTTGAAATTTATTGAGCGTGATCTACACAACAAATATATTAGAGAATATAAATTTTTGATGTAATCGCTCACGTGATCTGGCAGCCATATTGAATCAAAGAAAAAAACCCTTCCAAAACAGAAGAGTTGGCTCAGACCAAGTTGACTGCGCAGGGTTAAGTATTCTATGAATACCATCTAGTTTTATACATTGATGGAACTTTAATACATTTTAACCATTTTTTCGTCGCCCTTCGATAAATTTCGTTGATTAACAAATTAAATTTATTCGTCAGTCTGTTAGTGTAATCTTAAATCTGTTTGCAGACATTTCCCAATAAAAAATGAATCCTGTCAAGCCTAGTCATGGAGCAGGAATTTGGACTTTGGTGTGGGTAATGGTAAACAGTGGCCTATTCTTTTCAAAAGGTTGTATGATCTTTAACATCAACTGAAATGGAAATGGTTACAGCGGCCTTTACCTACCCATTTGAAAAATGGTGTGCTCTGGAATGCAGCACCCCTACTGGCGATTTCGTTAATCTGACCACATTGGGGATCAAACCCAGACTTTTACTGTAAAGACAATTGTGACTTGTCTAAGCTGTCCTGCCATCCCACATTCAAACCAACCATGAACTGTGTGCAGGGACCTTGTGCCTATTATTGCTGCCCTGGAGTACAACCACTGGTTTACGAAGTTTTCTGTTAAAGACATGAAGCTGGTAAGGTATTTGTCGAGTTCCAGTGCTATTTGTCCATTTGTGGCAAATTTAAGTCTCAATTTGATCTCCCACACACACTTTGTTGAATAAGTGATTAATGCAGCAACATAATGTGAATGCTTTCTCTCATTGTGAATTGAGCGTAATTGTTATGGCTTATTAATGACATTAAAGAAGATGGGGAAAGTTGCACAGAAAAAACAATTCTGCCAAATTGGTCATCGCTGTGTTTCCGTCATAACGTGAGAGCACACATGTGTACACCCCAAGATGGCACACACACACACACACACACACACACACACACACACACACACACACACACACACACACACACACACACACACACACACACACACACACACGTTTTCACCCTGACATGACAACACACACACCAACACACACATTTCACCCCAACAAGACTTTAGACACATTTCACCCCAACAAGACAATAGACACATTTCACCCCAACAAGACAACAGACACATTTCCACCCCAACACAGCAACAGACACATTTCCACCCCAACACACACAGTTCCACCCCAACACACACATTTCCACCACAACACACACATTTCCACCCCAACACACACATTTCACCCCAACAAGACAACAGACACATTTTCACCCCAACACAGCAACAGACACATTTCCACCCCAATACACACATTTCCACCCCAACACAGCAACACACACATTTCCACCCCAACACACACATTTCCACCCCAACACACACATTTCCACCCAACACACACATTTCCACCCCAACACACACATGTCCACCCAAACACACACATTTCCACCCCAACACACACATTTCCACCCCAACACACACATTTCCACCCAAACACACACATTTCACCCCAACAAGACAACAGACACATTTTCACCCCAACACAGCAACAGACACATTTCCACCCCAACACACACATTTCCACCCCAACACAGCAACACACACATTTCCACCCCAACACACACATTTCCACCCCAACACACATTTCCACCCCAACACACACATTTCCACCCAAACACACACATTTCCACCCCAACACACACATTTCCACCCCAACACACACATTTCCACCCCAACACACACATTTCACCCCAACAAGACAACAGACACATTTTCACCCCAACACAGCAACAGACACATTTCCACCCCAACACACACATTTCCACCCCAACACAGCAACACACACATTTCCACCCCAACACACACATTTCCACCCCAACACACACATTTCCACCCAACACACACATTTCCACTCCAACACACACATGTCCACCCAAACACACACATTTCCACCCCAACACACACATTTCCACCCCAACACACACATTTCCACCCCAACACACACATTTCCACCCAAACACACACATTTCCACCCCAACACACATTTCCACCCCAACACACACATTTCCACCCCAACACACACATTTCCACCCCAACACACACATTTCCACCCCAACACACACATTTCCACCCCAACACACACATTGCCACCCCAACACACACATTGCCACCCCAACACACACATTTCCACCCCAACACACACATTTCCACCCCAACACACACATTTCCACCCCAACACACACATTTCCACCCCAACACACACATTTCCACCCCAACACACACATTTCCACCCAAACACACACATTTCCACCCCAACACACACAATTCCACCCCAACACACACATTTCCACCCCAACACACACATTTCCACCCCAACACACACATTTCCACCCCAACACACACATTTCACCCCAACAAGACAACAGACACATTTCACCCCAACACAGCAACAGACACATTTCCACCCCAACACACACATTTCCACCCCAACACACACATTTCCACCCCAACACACACATTTCCACCCCAACACACACATTTCCACCCCAACACACACATTTCCACCCCAACACACACATTTCCACCCCAACACAAACATTTCCACCCCAACACACACATTTCCACCCCAACACACACATTTCCACCCCAACACACACATTTCCACCCCAACATACACATTTCCACCCCAACACACACATTTCCACCCCAACACACACATTTCCACCCCAACACACACATTTCCACCCCAACACACACATTGCCACCCCAACACACACATTTCCACCCCAACACACACATTTCCACCCCAACACACACATGTCCACCCCAACACACACTTTCCACCCCAGCACACACATTTCCACCCCAACACACACATTTCCACCCCAACACACACTTTCCACCCCAACACACACATTGCCACCCCAACACACACATTTCCACCCCAACACACACATTTCCACCCCAACACACACATTTCCACCCCAACACACACATTTCCACCCCAACACACACATTTCCACCCCAACACACACATTTCCACCCCAACACAAACATTTCCACCCCAACACACACATTTCCACCCCAACACACACATTTCCACCCCAACACACACATTTCCACCCCAACATACACATTTCCACCCCAACACACACATTTCCACCCCAACACACACATTTCCACCCCAACACACACATTTCCACCCCAACACACACATTGCCACCCCAACACACACATTTCCACCCCAACACACACATTTCCACCCCAACACACACATGTCCACCCCAACACACACTTTCCACCCCAACACACACATTTCCACCCCAACACACACATTTCCACCCCAACACACACTTTCCACCCCAACACACACATTGCCACCCCAACACACACATTTCCACCCCAACACACACATTGCCACCCCAACACACACATTTCCACCCCAACACACACATTTCCACCCCAACACACACTTTCCACCCCAACACACACTGTCCACCCCAACACACACATGTCCACCCCAACACACACTTTCCACCCCAACACACACTTTCCACCCCAACACACACATTTCCACCCCAACACACACTTTCCACCCCAACACACACATTGCCACCCCAACACACACATTGCCACCCCAACACACACATTTCCACCCCAACACACACATTTCCACCCCAACACACACATTTCCACCCCAACACACACATTTCCACCCCAACACACACATTTCCACCCCAACACACACATTTTCACCCCGACATGACAACATACACACCAACACACACGTTTTCACACTGACATGACAACATACACACCAACACACACGTTTTCACCCCGACATGACAACATACACACCAACACACACGTTTTCACCCCAACACAACAACATACACACCAACACACACGTTTTCACCCTGACATGACAACATACACACCAACACACACGTTTTCACACTGACATGACAACATACGCACCAACACACACGTTTTCACCCCGACATGACAACATACACACCAACACACACGTTTTCACCCCAACACAACAACATACACACCAACACACACGTTTTCACCCTGACATGACAACATACACACCAACACACACGTTTTCACACTGACATGACAACATACACACCAACACACACGTTTTCACCCTGACATGACAACATACACACCAACACACACGTTTTCACTCCAACACAACAACATACACACCAACACACAACTTTCTGTTGATGACATCTCCAATTAATCAATTAGTCTTGTTTAAATAATGATGTCTTTTGTCGTTTTCTGTAATCTGTAATTCCGTAATCTTCATCTTCTGTAGCCTTTTGGTGAAAAATTGATCTGTCATTACCCGGACACAAAGTCTTTGTGTAAAAATACAAATATAAATAAAATTTCAAACACTGTATATATAAATATACAATAGCATGGACAGAAAATGCATACATGTAGATATCCTGAGCTGTTTTATTGCTGTTTTATAATCAGGGATCCGAGCTGAGTGAACACACCTTACGTGTGATTGCTAAGTCCACCAAGATGGAGGAGCTTCTTCTCGAGAATGTCGGAGTAAAATCGTGAGTCCCACACCACGACACTCGAACCTCTTTAACAAAGCCCTGGTTGTACCAAGGTCACAATAAGGATTTTTATTTAATTATGTTTTACCAAAGAACACCAAACATAAGACATCAATGAACCTGCCAATGTTACTGAACAATGTTTGATACCAGGTACCTTTGTCTGCATCATTGTAACAGGTAGTTATCATGCCATGTGTAATTAGATAATGACGAGTATAATGAAGCCTGCATGATACAGGGCCTGCACATTTATGCCACCTGCTCTATGAAAGCAAAACGCTACGTGTGGATCAGCATTTTTAGCTCACCTGGAATATAGTTCCGGGGAGTTTGTGGGATGGCGCACCATCCGTCAGTCCGTAAACACTTGCAACTTTTTCTCCGAAACTGCTGATGGGATTGTGACCAAATTGGCTAAAATAATAATCGTTATTGTTAGTGGGTTCAGATAGGGGGTCAAAGTGGGCTCAGGTTTGACCCCCCAAAATAGTTAATGTATTTCCTTTCTTCTCAGAAACTACACACGCAATTCCGATGAAACTTGACCACAACCTTCATCACCCAAGATGTACCATAGTTTGTTCACGGCTTTAAAAAAACTCGACGCCTAAGAAGGTCTATGGTGATTGGTGGGGTTACCCCCCAAAATAGGTCTTTTCTCTCTTCTCAGAAAATACACATACAATTCCTATGAAACTTGACCACAGCATCCATTTCATCACCCGTGATGTACCAACATTTGTTCACAGCATTAAAAAACTGGGGTTGAAGGTGATCTATGGGGGGGAAGGGGGATTGCCCCCCAAAATAGGTATTTGCTCTCTTCTCAGGAACTACACACACACAATTTCAATGAAACGTGTCAACAACCTTCATCACCCGTGATGTACCAAAGTTTGTTCACGGCATTCGAACAATCAGGGTCGAAGGGATTCTATGCGAGAGTGGTGCGGAGGTGTTGCCCCTCCCAAAATGCGTATATATTTTGTTTCCTTAATGTCTTATGATTGATTATGTTCGTATGATTCTACATGCTCCTTTGTCTCCTACCAACCATTGAAATTATTTTAAAATACTGCCATACTGTTTAAAATACCTTCAGTCAGTGTGGTATACTGCTTTATTCTACCAGGTGAGCACCCATTGGTATTGCCCCTTTTTTTTCTTTTTTTTTGTATACAGAGTCAGGCTCGTGAAAGAGCTAACATTTATCAAACAAACAAATCAAACAAACAAGCAAACAAAGTATATAAAAAGGGGAGCGGTCAACAAGATGGGGAGAGAAGGGGAGGAAGCACACAAACACAACATTTGAGGGCAGGGACATCGGGAGATGTGTGGGAGGCAGAGGGCCTGGGGGTAGGCAGGATAGGTATAAAACGCAAGGACACCAAGGACTTCCAGGAAAGAAGACAAAAGTCACCTCAAAAAAGTGGATTTGGGGTGAAATTAGCAGGGGTAGAAAAGATCAAGGTTTTGGATTGGGGAAGATGAGAGATGGTGGTGAACAGCCGTTTTAAAGACCTGGAGGGAGGAGTGGGATTGAAGAGAGTGAGGGAGTTTGTTCCAGAGGCGGGAGAAAAGAGGAATGAAGGAGTGAAGGTGAGCAGAGAGTCTTGATTTTGGTAGTTCAACCATAAGAGGGTTGCAGGCAGATCTTGTGCGACCTGCAGGAATATTTGGGGGACAGAGCCCAGAGACAGCTGGGGGAGCAAGGCCGGAGAGGAGTCGGTAGAAGACGGAAAGACCACCAACCTGCCTGCGGTGAGTAAGTGAAAGGCCCTCGGAGATAGCGTCATCGCGGGAGATTCCAATGATTCTGAACGCTTTGGTTTCAACAGCGTGAAGACGAGCTAGGTGTGAGGCAGGAGCACCAGCCCAGAGGGGAGAGCAGTATTCCATTGAGCTGCGGATGAAAGCCTTGTATGTGGTGAGGAGCTCAAGTGTGCCAAGGAAGGACTTCGCACGACGGAGGATGCCCAGTCGGCGACTGGCTTTGGAGGCCAGCTTGGAAATGTGGTTTTCCCAGGAAAGATCATGGCAGATAGTGAGACCCAAAAGCTTGAGTGACAGAACTTCTTGGAGAGGATTATTCAGAAAGTAGAAGGGAGGGTTGTCCAGTCGGTCTTTTCGGAGAGACATCGTAAGAGTGTGAGATTTGTCAGGATTGAAAGACATGTTCCACTTGTTTGCCCAGTCTGTGATTTTGTCCAGGTCTGCAGAGAGTGAGGAGGCTGCAGACTGCCGATCTGAGGGATGAGGAATGGAGCGGCAGAGAGTGGAGTCATCAGCAAAGAGATAGAGAGGATTTTCAAGAGAGTCAGAGAGATCATTGATGAAGACCAGAAAAAGCACAGGGCCCAGAATACTGCCTTGGGTAACTCCAGCCTGAACAGGAAGAGGAGATGTGAGAAACCCATTCAGAGCCACACGTTGACTACGACGAGAGAGGAAGTCCGCCAGCCATGCGTGGAGATTTCCATGGATACCAAAGGAGGAGAGTTTGGTGAGCAGAGCGGGGTGCCAGACCGTATCGAAGGCACGTGATATGTCGAGGGAGACAGCTCTAATTTCCTGTTTGGCATTGAGGACCTCCATCCATTGTTGAGACAGCAGAAGCAGCATGTCCAGAGTAGAGTGACCTGGTCTGAAATCAAATTGATGATCAGAAATCAAGCCATTGGAGAAGAGGAAAGATTTCATATCCGAAGCAATGATGGATTCCATGACTTTGCTGATAATTGGGAGAAGGCTGATTGGTCTGTAGTTGCTAGGATCTGTTTTTGCACCTTTTTTTGTGCAAAGCGGTGATGTTGGCTGATTTCCAAGCAGATGGCAGTTGACCTTGAGCAAAAGAGAGGGTGAAGAGAACAGAGAGAGGGAGTGAAAGAGCGGAAGAACAGGATTTTAGGACCCGTGGGCTGATGCCGTCAGGTCCAGTTGCAGAATCAGAGTCGAGGGTTGACAGAAACTTTTCCACCTTGTCAGGAGGAAAGGACACGGAGTCCAGGAGCAGCTGGGTACGACTGGGTATGGTGGGTACAGAGAGGGATGGGTTTGGGACACAAGATTTCGAGGCAAACACAGAGTTGAGGCATTCAGCTTTTTCACGTGCGGAGTCAGCTATGTAGCCATTTGAGGTAAGGGAGGGGATGGAGGGGGAACAAACCTATTTGAACCTATTGAGTAGGAACCCCTATTTTTGTTACAGCATTTGGATCTCATGCCTGCAATAAGAGGTCGATTTTGCTTAATTCCATTATTATCCATCTAAATGATATTTTGGATCTTACAGGAGGAAGTGCATTCCTGAGTTTTGATGGTGGACTGAATTGAGACTATCCATATGCTATCTGATTCATACAGTGGCCTGCAATAGTATTCACCCCCTACCAATAATGCCACATTTAAATGAATTATGTGGAAACAATTTTTCCAAATAAACTCTTTTATTCATAACTGGAGATCAAACTAAACATAGTTGAAAGAGGTCACATGTCATGAATACCTGCAAAAAACATGTAGAAATCAAAATTCACTGGTTGCAAAAGTATTCAGCTCCTTCGGTCAATACTTGGTGGAAGCAGCAATGACTTTGACCTTTCGTTGCAAAGACTGCTACGAGTCTTTTGGGTCGGTCTCTACCAGCTTTACACAGTGAGATGGTGAAATCTTTCCCCATTCATCGTGTGAAAGTCTGTCTAGTTCTGACAAGTTTGATTGGGATCGTTGATGGACCGCAATCTTAGTCTCACCATAAATGGTCAATTGGTATCAAGTCAGGACATTGACTGGGCCACTCAAGAACATTTATTTTCGTCTTATTCAGCCACTCCGGTTTGGCTTTAGCTTTGTGCTTCAGAACATTGTCCTTCTGAAATGTGAATCTCCTACCCAGCTTCTTCACTTCTCCTGCACTTCCGATCCGATTCTCCTGCACTTCACACCGTCCATTGTCCCTTCTATCCCGACAAGCTTCGCCAGTCCCTGCTGAGGAAAAGCAGCCCCATAACATGATGCTGTCACCACCATGCTTGACAGTCGGGATGGTGTTGATTGGGTGATTTGCAGTGTTAGGCTTGCACCAGACATAACACTTTGAATTTAGACCAAAAAGTTCAATTTTTGTCTCGTCTGACCACAAAATGTTTCTCCATATGCCTGCAGTCTCATCAAAATGCTTTTTCGCAAACTTTATACGAGCTTTTAGATTTGTCTTTTTCACCAATGGCTTCTTTCTTGCGACCTGTCCATAGTGGCCGGCTTTGTGAAGGGAACGGGATATTGTTGATTGATGAACACTGACCCACATCTTGGACATAGAGCCTTGCAGATCTTTCAAAGTCATTGTTGGATTTACAGTGTCATCCCAAACCAGTTTCCTGTTTTCCCGGATGCTGAGTTTGGATGGGTGACCTGATCTGGGTAGAGTCTTGGTGGTATGATACTTCTTCCACTTCTTTGTGATGGATTTCACCATACTACTCAAAGGGATAATGAGTGACTTTGAAATCATCTTATAACCCTCTCCCAAACGGTGCTTCTCCACCACTTTATGTCAGACTTCTTTGAAAAGCTCCTTGGTCTTCATGTTTGCCTTGTTGGTTGACCAAGCGAGTTGCACCTTAAAACTCCTTAGATAAGTGGGGGAGATTAAGTTTTTACTTTAACCACTGATTACATACAGGTGAAACTTATACTTATTGTGTAACCTTTCAAATAAATAATTTGCTTTGAAGTGATGTAGGGTTAATTAGGGAAAGGGTTTGAATACTTATGTAACTGACAATCATCTGATTTTCTCTGTTAATCTAACTCATTCACATTTAATCTTCATTTTTTTAAAGCTTTATCACTTTGGAGTAGTTTGTGAAGACTCTATATAAAAAATTTGATTTGAACGCATCATGAAATAAGCTCAGGTGGCATGAAAATGTGAAAACTTTGGAGGGGGTGAATACTTTTGCGGGCCACTGCATTTTAAAATTGAATATTTTTGGGGTTCTAATTTATATTTTTCATTAATTTTGTGGTGACTAACCTGGTTAGGCCCATATTTGTGCGTTCCAATAATGTCCAAGCTAAGTGATGTTTTTCGGTGGCGATTAACATTGTTACCATGTCTATCATAGCATCAGCGAGTTTAAAGCAAAGTGATGCCGATGTGCTCAGAGTACCACAATGGTGCGAAAAACATGTTTTTAATTAAAGTGAGATTTAGGAGAACGTGCCGGAGGCCGGCCAGCGCAACGTCTTGGAAGCGAAGAAAACGGCCAATTGGCAGCAAAAATACTGTATGCAATTGGCCAATCCTGTAATGGCATAATCAACTAGAACAGCACTTGGAAGAGCACATACTTCTGCCAGGCTGAACAGTTTGTTTTATCTCCCACGAGTTGGTCGTATCTGCATCCGGACCGTAACAAAACCTAATCCGCTTGTTCTTGTTACCCACACAACTCGTCCACCAAGTTTTGTCATAACCCGTCCACAACCTTTTGAGATATCGTGCTATATATAGTTTTTCGCCCGATCTCTCAATGGGGAAGAATCACTTTGAAATTCTAATATCTGGATCCAGAACCGGATCCTCACAATAATTGAATCAATTCATCCCTTTCGCGCACCCAACCTTTCCACCAGGTTTTGTCAGAATCGGTCCATAACTTTTTAAGATATCCTGCTCACAGACAGACAGACAGACAGACAGACAGATGGACAATGAAATAGGAGTGAAGACATAACCTCCATCCACCTTTGGTGGTGTAGGTAATAATGCAGGCGAAATCAAATATCACTTTACTGTCATTCCCTGTGGTCTTTGCATATTGAGTTTATTTTGCTGTACTGTACTGTTTCCCGATGTGTACCCCGGTTTAGAATAGGTACACCGTATCCCTGCGTGTCGTAAGAGGCGACTAAGATGGTTGGCGTCAGGAAGGGCATCCGGCCATAAAAACATTGCCTCAAAAAGAGAACCATGACAATTACAACTACATATGGGCAGGGTACAGCCCGAAGTGGAGATCGGTTTCTGAGGTTTGGGACATGGAATGTAGGGACAATGACAGGGAGATCAGAAGTGGTGGAAGTATTGGTCAGAAGAAGAGTGGACATAAGTTGTGTGCAAGAGACGAGATGGAAGGAAAGTGGTGTGAGAATGGTGAAGGGTAGGCAGGGACAGAAATACAAGTTTGTGTGGTAAGGGTGCCCGGAGGGCGTGAATGGTGTTGGTGTCCTGTTTTCTGAGGAGTTTGTAGACAGTGTGGTGAGTGTGACTAGAGTGAGTGATAGGTTGATGATGGTGAAAATGATGATTGGAAAGGTGAACGTCATGGTGAACGTCATCTCCGCAGGTTGGTCGGAGCGATGAAGAGAGGGACAAGTTCTGGTGTGCGATAGAGAAGCTGATGGAAAACGTGAAAGATGAGGAAGTTGTTGTGGTAGGAGGGGACCTAAATGGGCATGTGGGAAGGAGTATGGACGGGTTTGAGGGAGTTCATGGGGGTTACGGATATGGTGTGAGAAATGGAGAAGGTGAAAGGATTTTGGAGTTTGCTGATGGAGTTGATTTGTTGATTTGTAACACTCAGTTCCAGAAAGAGGACAATAAGCTTGTTACATACACGTCAGGTGGGTCGATGACAACCGTTGACTACCTGATGGTGTGTAGGCGAGATCGGGGGCACCTCCGGGACACAAAGGTGATCCCGGGGGAGGAGGCTGTTTCACAGCACCACTTGGTTGTCTGCGACATAAGGGTGAAAGGTGCGAGGAGAGCTCGGCGGGTGAAGTACAAACCGAGGATGAAGGTGTGGAGGTTGAAAGAGGTGACAGTAAGGGAGGCATTAAAAGAGAGGCTGAGTAGGGTAGAGGATGATGTGGTTGAGCTTGAAAGTGGTTGGATGTCAATGAAAGCTAGTCTGTTGGGAGCCGTTGTTGAGGTATGTGGATGGACAAAAGGACCACCGAGGCACTCAGAAACATGGTGGTGGGATGATGAAATTGGAAAGAGGATTGACGAGAAGCGGCAGAAGTTCAAGGAGTGGCAGAAGGCGAAGGGTATGGGAGCAGAAAAAGCAGAGCATGAAAGTTATAAGGCAGCCAAGAAGGCTGCAAAGAAAGAGGTAGCAAAGGCATAGGAGGCATGTAGGAAAATGTTCGGAGAACGCTTGGATTCGGAAGAGGGTCAGAGAGCGGTATTCAGGATTGCAAAGCAGATAGCGAAAGAGAGGTGTGATGTGATGGGGGTGAGTTGCTTGAAGGATGAAGTGGGACAAATCGTTGTGGACCAAGATGGAATTAAAGGAAGATGGAAAAGATATATGGAAATGCTGTTGAATACAGAGAATGAATGGGATGGCAACATAGAGAGTAACCCAGTTTTAGGACCGGCAGAGAAGATAACTGAGAAGGAAGTTGAGGAAGCGATAAAAGCAATGAAGAGTAGAAAAGCGGGAGGGCCGACGGGAGTTGTGGGAGATATGTTGAAGGCAGCAGGAAGTTGGCGTGTGAAGAGAATGACAGAGATCTATAATCTGTTGGTGAAAGAAGGCCGTATTCCAGTGGATTGGGAACTGGGTACCCTCATCCCTCGATACAAGGGGAAAGGTGAACCTCTGGAGTGTGGCTCATACCGACCGATAAAGTTAATGGAGCATGGAATGAAGGTATTGGAAAGGGTGTTGGAGAGGAGGATAAGGAAGAAAGTGAAGATCGACGAAATGCAGTTTGGATTTATGCCAGGAAGAGGAACGACAGACTCGCTCTTTATTGTGAGGCAGTTGCAGGAGAAGTACATGGAGAAGAGGAAGAAGTTGTTTCTTGTGTTTGTTGATCTGGAGGAAGCATTCGATAGATTTCCACGCAAAGTATTGACATGGGCATTGAGGAAGTTAGGAGTGGAGGAATGGTTGATCAGATTAGTGATGGCAATGTACAAAAGAGCGCACACAGCTGTAAGGACGAAGGACGGGAACAGTGGTGAGTTTGAGGTGAAGGTGGATGTGCATCAGGGGTCAGTACTAAGACCACTACTATTTGTAGCTGTGATGGAGGTGCTGGCTCAGAACGTAAAGGAGGGTTTACCAGGGGAGTTGTTGTATGCAGATGATCTGGTGTTGATTGCGGAAAGTATGGATGGACTGAAGGAAAAGATGAACAAGTGGAAGGAATGTATGGAGACAAAAGGTCTGAAGGTGAATATCGGAAAGACGAAGGTGATGGCAAGTGGTAAAGCATGTGGTGAGGTGGAAAGAACTGGGAAGTGGCCATGTGCTGTGTGCAGGAAGGGTGTCGGAGTGAACTCCATTCAATGTACAATGTGTGCTGAGTGGGTTCATCAAAAATGTAGTGGTTTGAGAGGGTCATTAACCAGTGTGGCAGCTACATTCAAATATAAGGTGTGCACAGAGGGAGCTGCAGATGGAGGAAATGTTGAGTTGGATCTTGGAGACGGCGTGAAGCTGGAAGGTGTGAAAACATTTTGCTACCTCGGAGACATGCTGAATGGAGAAGGTGGATCAGACTCGGCAACGGTTGCTAGAGTGAGATGTGCATGGAAGAAGTTTCTGGAACTGAGTGGCGTGCTGATGAGGAGGGGAGTGTCGTTGAAGCTGAAGGGAAAGGTGTATGCTGCATGTGTGAGAAGTGTTATGATTTATGGGAGCGAGACATGGGTAATGAACGTAGAGCAGCAACGAAGGCTGGAAAGGGTGGAAATGCGAATGGTTCGGTGGATGTGCGGAGTATCGTTGAGAGAGAGGAAGACAAATTATGAATTGCGAAAGATGATGGGAATAGAGCCTGTGATTGATGCTGTGAAGAGGAACAGGTTGAGATGGTTTGGTCATGTGTTGAGGAAGGATGAAAGTGACTGGTTGAGAAGAGTGATGGAAATGAATCTAGTAGGTAGTTGAGGACGGGGAAGACCGAGAAAGACTTGGCTAAAGATGGTGGAAGAAGAAATGCGGGCAAGGGGGTTAACAAGAAGAGATGCAGAAACTAGGGCAAAATGGAGAAGATTGTCATGGGGACCGCAAGGATAACCCCCGCTCTTGCAGGGAAAATGGCCTTAAAATGCATGTTGTTGTTGTTGTTGTACTGCTGTTCGCCAGGTTAAAGATTTTGTGAAGAAAAACACAGCAGGCCTTTATGGCCATGGATGGAATGGAGGGACAGGCCTCAATTTATCATGATCTCACTCATTCGATTTTGCCTGTATGTCATTCCCACCCGTTTTTCAGTGACTTTTCACAAAAGCTGGCATCGTCCCTGACTCAAAATAGCAGCAGCGCTCTTCACAGCCTTTCCCTTTCAGGCAACCCATTTGAGGATCGAGGTATGGATGAATGGCACCCTGGTATTTCACTTTGGGCAGAGGCCTGAGACAAGTGCCATATACATGTGCTTAACCTTTCGAGAGGGCTGGTGCCATTGCTGGCAATTGAGCTTTTATTGCTCAACAAGTAAATGATGAGATAGATTTGGAATCGGTTTTAAAGAATGTACTCCCTTAATCGTAAAGGACAACACACTTCCTGTAACGTGCCTCCCTCTAAACCGTTCAAAAGCCAAGTGAAATTTCAAAACATGATAATTACTCCACCTGATCATTATCTGACTTGTTCACTTTGCATCCTTGTTGTGAAAAGCAACAGTAGTGGCTGCACACACACTGCAAGAATAGGACAGAGTTGGCCCAAGAGGCCTACCCATGTCTGCCTTGTCAATGACTCCATTCTGATGACATTGGAATGATGTCATAGCCATAGGATCATTACGTTTATATCTCAAATGTCAATGTGTGCACTTGCTCATTGAGCCTTTTGCCTTGGCTGTATTGTTGGCCTGCCAGCATAAAATGAGCACATGATATGGCCATTACTCGAGACCACCACTTGCTGGTGAGCTCCCTTTGAATAATTAACATCACAAGTCTTCCCCATTTAGATAAGACCCAAGTTTCATAAATTTCATTAACCGTCCAACATGCACCATTTTGGATCCAATTAACTGGACATGTGCCTGGATTGCAATCATTGAATGTGAAATAGTATTTATTCACTGAAAGTGTTTATCTCTTAAAAACACTAAGAGAGCAAGTTTCCATGAACATCAAGTGGATTTGTGCCACTGAATAAAAGGTGGGCATGTTGGGCATTTGACCAAACTCTACCTACATATGTCAGTAGTCGGAAAAATGGGGGTTCTGAAGCACAAAAAAATTTAACATTGAAGTCAATGGAGAAAATGAAGGATAATAATTGATTCACTGGATTTTCAACTAGATTTTATCCACAAGATTTCAAGATGCTCAACAGACATTCGCTGATGCTCATTCTCACTCACTATTTTTTGTTTGCTGTTTGTTGGCGCATTCAAGACACCCCATTTTCTTACTACATACTTGTGGTGGAAGGGAAAATTGGGAGGGGGACTGCATTTGATTATACTCACTAAATGGACCAATGAATATTTGTTTATGTTTTATTTTAGGGAATAATTCAATTTTATTGCAACACTCATCACCATCAAGTATATTAACAAACAATATGTTGGAACTTGGTTCTTGGTACAAGTATCTTTGTTGAGCAGAGATGAAATGATAGACCTCTCTAAATGTTCTTGTTTGATCACCCCCTGAGCCACATATCATTTTAAGATTGCAGTAAATTATTTTCCCATTGATTTCTTGGCAACCATCAAAATTTTCTGTCAATTCAAGGAATGCTGAATCCTCTGGGAGGAGCCTCTAACTTATTTGTACTTAAATTTATTCGCTTATTTATTGTCCCCCATCACACTGCGGAGCGAAAGGGGGACTATGGTTTTCCCCTCCGTCCGTATGTGCGTCCGTCCGTGTGTGCGTGCGTGCGGACGTGCATGCGTGCTTGCGTGCGTAAGCGAAGGACCGAATTCTAATTTGGTGTGTGGGTGCAACTCGGCATATGGAAGAAACCTATTGAAAATTAGGTCGCCACGTCAAAATCCAAGATGGCCGCCACCAAGTATGTCTGACGCCATGTATGTCTGAACCTTGTGAGCGGAATATCTTGAAAAATAAGCGGAATACCAACTTATAATCTGGTGTGTGGGTGTATCTTGGCATAAGGAAGAATGCTATTGAAAATTGGGTCACCACGTCAAAATCCAAGATGGCCGCCGCCATGTATGTCTGAACCTTGTGAGCGGAATATCTTGAAAAATAAGCGAAGTACGAACTTCTAATCTGGTGTGTGGGTGTATCCAGGCATAAGAAAGAAGGCTATTGAAAATTGGGTCGCCACGTCAAAATCCAAGATGGCCGCCTTGCGTCTTCCACTTTGTCAACTCGCATCACTTCAACGACGGGGAACCGAGGCGTAACGCTTGTTTGTGATTGATGTTAGCTCTTACACGAGCCTCGATCTTGTATCCAAAGATATATATATATATATATATATATTTGATTTATCACAATATATATCTTTAAATAAAATGGGTATATATTCAAAAGATGTAGAAATGTTGAATACATTCCCAGGTCATACACAATTCACTGTTCCAATTAAAATTAACTTTTATAAAGAAGGACGTATAGTTTTTATGAGAATAGAACATTGGGGGTATGATATGTCTGATTTAGGGTATAATTGGTCTTTTTTAATAAACCTACAAGACCGACGAGAATTAAATCAATCATGTAAAGAAGAATATTATCCACTTGGTGAGGATAATGAGATATGTGGAACCACTGTTAGTTATCAACAAATAAAGGAATTTAATAAAACTAAAATCAACAACAGTTTTGCCATAGTTTATTTAATGAAAACATTTCTGTATCCAAGCATACTTATAAGAAAAGGGTATTTGGTATTTTAATAAATATATTATACAACATAAGAATGGGAGTTTTTGAATAAAATATGGGCTTTATTTTAGCTAATGTTAATAAACCTACAAATGGAGATTTAATTAAAATGTTAAATAATGAGAAGGTTTTAAAGCTGATAAAATACAAAGCTCTTTTAGAAATTCAGAAGAAATTTTATTGGTTTCCTGTTGTAAAAAAATAAATTTTGGATACAGGAATATCAAGAAATCCAGATGAATATATGTTTGATATTCCATGGGGAAATGGTTCAAGGGGAGTAAAGGATAAGGAAGGAGTTGAAGAAGAAAATGAGGCAAGGGTGAAGGAAGAGAGGGAGGAAAGGGAGAAAAAATAGAGGGAGGAAAGGGGAAAAAAGAGAGATAGGAGAGGGAGGAAAGAGAGAGGGAGGAAAAATAAAAAAAATATGGAAATCAGTGAGATTAATAAAAGATTGGAGGTATTACAGAAAATAAATCAAACTCAACGCACCGAAGACGAAAATAAAGAAATGAAAAGTCTAATGGAAATATCATTTTCAAGAATAACTATAATTTCAACAATTTCAGGGAGAAAATTTCCACGAGAAAGTGGGGATAAAGAAGAAGTAGGAAAAGATTATATAGTTGATGATGTTGGTGTTATTGACTTTGGTTAAAGTTTTACATACATATTCTTCCCTAAATAAATGGAGGAGAGAGTGAAGGCATTCCTAAGGATTCTTTATGTTTTAAAAATCAAGATAGAAATGTATATGTTGGCAACAAAAAAGGTTTTCGCACTCTATGAATTTTTCTCATAAATAAATGAGTTATTGTGTTAAGTGTAAAAGGAAAACTAAAACTAAAAATATATCGTATGTTAAAGGTAAAAATAATAGAGTTTATCAAAAGGGGATATGTTTAGTGTGTGGCTCTAAAACCACCTTTGGAGGCCATTTGTCCCCGAAGAGCAGGGGTTGGCCTATTTCGGGCACCGTGGTCCCCTTTTTGAAACAATGTTTTATGGCTGGATGCCCTTCCTGCCGCCAACCCTGTTAGTCGCCTCTTGCGACACACAGGAAATTACCAGTGAACTGGTACTCAATTTGCCGACCTTGGAAGGATGACAAGCTGAGTCAACCCCCCTGGCGTTAATTCAGCGATCAACTGGGATTCGAACCCAGGATCCTAGGATCCCAAGCCGCACCCTAACCTCCAAGCCAACACCAGGCTAGTGGCTCTAAAAAGTGTCAATTCATTTCTAAGCATAAAAGTGGGGGAGATATACAAAAGTTTTTGTCAGTGAGTGAATTTACAACAACTGGAATTCCAGGGGAATTACACCTACCGGGGTATTCTTTCTGTGGTCCAGGAACAAACCTGGATAAAAGATTAGATGAGGTTGACAATCCTAAACCTTGGTCTAAACCTCTAAATAGGGTTGATGAAGTGTGTACGAAACACAATATTGATTATGGGAATAGCACTACGTTGGATGAAAAACACGAAGCCGACAGAGAAATGTTGTATAATTTATCTCTGATACGAAATCCAATGTTGAGAGAGAAAGTTGATAGGTTTATCGTGAAAAAATTGATAAGTGCTAAATTGAGACTTGGGCTTGGTAATCAAAAAAAACTTATGCTCTAATGATGTCATTAAGACCGAGGAGCTTTTGGCTCATGAATTACTTAGAGTCTTAGACCAGTAATCACAAAGTATAAAAGAAAGAAGGTTTATTCCAAAGGGGTTGATTACATCTGGTCCGCTGATTTAATTGAACTAAATAATGATAAGGGATAAAAGTATGCTTTAACCGTTATTGATTTGAGGAGTATATTTGCATGGGTTGTTCCTTTAAAAAACAAAAGGGGTAATACTCTTATGTTAGCTTTCAGTGGAATATTTAGTAAAAGTAAAAGAAAACCAAAGACGTTATGGACTGATGAGGGAACAGAGTTCTATAACAAAATATTTATGAAATTTCTTATAAAGATCATGGTATTACCTTATACAGCACCTTTAATGAAGGAAAGGCAGTTGTTATTGAGCGTTTTAATCGCACTTTGAAAGAGAGACTGTATAAAAATTTCACACAACTCGGTTCTCAACAATGGGTATCTTTAATTCAGGATATTGTAGATAATTACAATAATACAGTTCATTCATCAACAAAATCAAAACCATCGGAAACATTAACAAAATTAGAATATGAAAAGGAGATTCATTTGAGGAATCCAAAGTTCAAAGTTGGTGATATTGTAAGAATATACAGATGGAAAAGCCATTTTGAGAAAGGTTACACAAAGAGATGGACTTATGAACTTTTAAAAATCGTTTATGTAATGGATACAGTTCCTTGGACTTACAAATTATATGATTTAAATGGAGAAGAAATCTTGGGATCATTTTATTTACGGGAATTACAACAGACACAAGTAAGCGGATAATACCCTTGAAAGCAATAGGTTGACACTTCACAATACACTACTATACAGGGATGGGAGGATTAATGTTGTTGTTTGGGGGTTAGGAATGTAGAAATATACCTTGTTCCTGGACTACAATCCTCAACCCTGAGTAGCTCTTCTATGAGACCGCTCTCTATAAACTCTTCATAATTATTTAGTCATCTAAGAGTTGTTCTTAAAAATGGGTTCCTCTTTTCACCTTTTATTGAGCACCCAAGTCTAATAGTTAGTGGCGTTGATTTCTTAAAGGAGTTATTTAGAGCTGTTTTAAAGTATCTATCATATTGTTCCACTGCCTCCTGAATTGATTTAGTTTTATTGACAAACTTTTTAAACCTCATAATTGTGAGGGGTTTCCTCCGTATTATAACAGTGCTCCATTTATAAGGTAATATTTATAGATGCTTCTTTGCTTAAAATAAAATTTTCTTGCTGATTTAGCCATTTAATCTCTGTTCAACAAAGATACTTGTACCAAGAACCAAGTTCCAACATATTGTTTGTTAATATACTTGATGGTGATGAGTGTTATAAGAAAATTAAATTATGTCTTAAAATAAAACCAAAACAAATATTCATTGGTCCACTTAGTGAGTATAATAAAATGCAGTCTCCCTCCCCAATTCCCCTTCCACAATTTTCCCTTCCACCACAAGTAGTCGGAAAATGGGGTGTCTTGAATGCGACAACTAACACCAAACAAATGTAGTGAGTGAGAATGAGCGTCAGCGAATGTCTGTTGAACATCTTGAAATATTGCGGATAAAATCTAGTTGAAAATCCAGTGAGTCAATAATTATCCTTAATTTTCTCCATTGACTTCAATGTTAAAAAATTTTGTGCTTTAGAACCCTCATTTTCCTACTACTTATCTCTCTGATATATGTCTGTTATTCCATCCCACAAATGTGAAATCTAATCAGTTCCAGGTCTGCACCTTGCTTCTGCCATGCGAATGGGACACAAATCTTGATTCTAGCTCAACCTAGCTTTGGCACAAATAAGTTCCAATCTTGTTAGTAGAAAAAGATGTATTATGACAGCAAGGTAGGCAAACAAAGTCCATGTAGAAATTTTAATATCCAAGTCTGATGTGATGAACGAGTGTGGCCCCAAGCATCCTGCACCAACCGTTCCTCACGCGCCCCGCCCCAGGCGTTCCTCACATCCCCGCCCCAGGTGTTCCTCATGGATCCTGTCCCAGGCATTCCTCATGGGCCCATGCCCTAGACGATCCTCTCGGGGCCCACCCCAGGCATTCTTCACATCCTCGGTCCAGACATTCCTCACATCCCCACCCCAGGTGTTCCTCACAGGCCCTGCCGAGGCGTTCCTCACATCCCAGCTCCAGGCATTCCTCACATCCCCACCCCAGGTGTTTCTCACGGAACCTGCTGCAGGCATTCCTCATGGGTCTTGCCCCAGGCATTCCTCATGGGCCATGCCACGCCATGGACGTTCCTCACGGGGCCCACCCCAGGCGTTCTTCACGTCCTAGGTCCAGGCATTCCTCACATCCCCGCCCCAGGTGTTCCTCATGGGTCCTGTCCCAGGCATTCCTCATGGGCCCATGCCCTAGACGATCCTCCTGGGGCCCACCCCAGGCATTCTTCACATCCTAGGTCCAGACATTCCTCACATCCCCACCCCAGGTGTTCCTCACAGGCCCTGCCGAGGCGTTCCTCACATCCCAGCTCCAGGCATTCCTCACATCCCCGCCCCAGGTGTTCCTCACGGAACCTGCTGCAGGCATTCCTCACGGGTCCTGCCCCAGGCATTCCTCATGGACCATGCCATGGACATTCCTCACGGGGCCCACCCCAGGCGTTCTTCACGTCCTAGGTTCAGGCATTCCCCACGTCCTAGGTCCAGGCATTCCCCACATCCCCAACCCAGGTGTTCCTCACAGCCCCCATCCCAGACAAAGCATGGCTTCTAGGATTCCTCACTCATATGGTCCTTGGCATTCCTCAACAGCGTGGTTCCCGACATGGCTCACCAAACCAGATATGGATTTGGCTTTTTCTAGATACGGGGTTGTATGTTTATGGTGTACTGTAACTTTCATCAATTTCAATGTGTTTACTGTCAATGATGATGCCCTTCCTTAACCTCTTGTCAAGTTACTATTGACAGCTGTGAAATTTGTTGTGCCTCTGTTTTTTTCCAGGGGTAACCTGTCTCTGTACCCCACTATCCAAACTTCCTAAAGGTCTCAAATCCCTGAGCCTTGCCAGGACATCCCTCACCTCAAAAGGTGGATACGTCTTTTTTGAATAAAACATTTCCAGAATAGATGGATCTTGTAGGAGCTTGGATGTATATTATAAGCTAATCAAGGACATTGTTTTTGTTGGTGGAAGGGAAAAGAAAATACATGGGCATTGATAGGCAGTGGACAAATCGACAAACTCTATGGGATTTGAACCAGAGATCCTAGTATCTAGTATGATGAAACAAGTGCTCAGATTAGAATTCTAACTGGACCAACACAACGTCATATGGCCAAGGAATATTGCCAGATCTACATCTATTATTATTGCCCAATTGAGAGTTTGCCAGACCATGAGTGATTAATATTGCCGGATCCAGAGTCGTGAACGTTGCCGGATCCGGAGTCGTGAACGTTGCCGGATCCAGAGTCGTGAACGTTGCCGGATCCGGAGTCGTGAACATTGCCGGATCCGGGGAGTCGTGAACGTTGCCGGATCCGGAGTCGTGAACATTGCCGGATCCGGAGTCGTGAACGTTGCCGGATCCGGAGTCATGAACGTTGCCGGATCCGGAGTCGTGAACGTTGCCGGATCCCCAGTCGTGAACGTTGCCGGATGTAGAGTTATGGATATTGCTCGAAACATGAGCATTTTTGATACCTGAATGGTTTGTGGTCACCCCTTTCGTAATGCAGTTTGTAAAAGGAGCTTATACCATACTACCAGATTGTGCATGATGTTGTAGAAATGACTTTGTTATGAGCAAGTCTTTGTGCACCTGTGTACAGGTGTAAATACACTGGCACAAGCCTTGTTAACAAACGAAGCGATGTGCAGGTCGCTGACGCACCTTGACCTTTCCGGGAACAGCTTCCGTGGGGATGACTTGGTGGTAAGAACTCGTAAATTCTTTCTTCCTTCCCTCATCTTCTTCCACACTTCTTTCTGTCCTCTTTCCTCCCTATTACCTTTTCGTCGCTATATTTAGCTGATAAAAATCAGTGCATAGCAAATATCTGAATGAATGAGTGAAATGGAATATTTTGAGCCTAAGTGGTTTTAACTGAAGCACATTTTTATACAAACTCTATGCATGCACTCTCCAGAATCTGCAGAACTTTCTGGCCCAGCCGAATGCCTTATCTGTCCTCGATCTGTCGGCCACGGACTGTGCTATAGATACGGTGAGAATTCATTCCTGGCCGCGAGTGGATATTGTGCTTTTCCCTCCTGTTTCTGATTTGGTATTCAATTTGTTGAGGTTCTCGTGACTTATTATGCGATTGATATTGTTGAGTGAGCGACACTGAGCTCAGGTTTGAGTTGAGTTTGATTTACAATTGAGCTTGGGAATTATTTTCCAGCTGTTCGGGCCTCTGCTGCGAGGATGTTGCCATAACCTGTCAATCCTCAACCTTTCCAGGAATGTATTTTCACAACGGTGAGCATTCTGTGCACAGTACTAAGATCCTGCATTGACCTCTTGTAATGGGAGATCCGCGCCAAACTCTTTTTCAATTTGCGCTCGTTCTTTCTGCTTATCCGTCCACAACGTTGGAAGGACTGAACCTCATGTTTGTGACATTTTGGAGGAATATTGGGTCATTTAGCCACTTCTGTTACATGGCCACCACTATCATGTGACCACAAGTCTGTGGCTACACATTTAACAGGGATGTTCAAATATTTTTACATACCTTTCCTTTTGCAACTTGTGTTTCTTGAATCGTGGTTTAACGCATTTGTTGAAAATGTCATGTGAGATGTATTTTCCAACATATATTCCCAAAGAAAACTGACAATGGTCAAGATAGCATGATCGATCAATGGAAGTACAGTACCAGGTGTGGAGTCGACCTTTATTGCCATAACTTTATAACGGCTTATCTTCTCAATAAATCTTTGCTGATCCTTTCTCAGCACATCGCTGATGATGATAACAGATAATCTGGCCATTATTGGCAATCGGTCATATTGACAGGTTTTTGTTGTGCTGAGGTCATGCTTTCAACATCTCAAAACACAAGTCTCTCTCCGTTTTTATTTATCTAGGAGATCCCGTGATGTGCCCAGCTCCTTCAAGCAGTTCTTCTGTAGCTGCTTGGCTCTGCAGAAACTGAACCTGTCGGGTACCAAGGTACCAGCAGAGGGCCTCAAGTGAGCAGCTCGGCTTAGTGAGGCCTTTACTTACAGTGCATTCAGAAAGTATTCAGACCCCTTCACTTTTTTCACATTTTGTTATGTTGCAGCCTTATGCTGAAATCTTTTTAATTCATTTTTTTCCCTCATCAATCTACACTCAATACCCCATAATGACAAAGAGAAAACAGGATTTTAGAAAGTTTTGCAAATTTATTAAAAAGAAAAAACTGAAATATTACATTGACATAAGTATTCAGACCCTTTGCTATGACACTTGAAATTTAGCTCAGGTGCCTCCCATTTATCTTGATCATCTTTGAGATGTTTCCACACCTTGATTGGAGTCCACCTGTGGTAAATTCAATTGATTAGACATGATTTGGAAAGGCACACACCTGTCTATATAAGGTCTCACAGCTGACAATGCATATCAGAGCAAAAACCAATCCATGAGGTCGAAGGAACTGCCTGCAGAGCTCAGAGACAGGATTGTGTCGAGGCACAGATCTGGGGAAGCCTACAAAAAGATCTCTACTGCATTGAAGGTTCCCAGAGCACAGTGGCCTCTATTATTCTTAAATGGAAGAAGTTTGGAACAACCAGGACTCTTCCTAGAGCTGGGCGCCCGGCCAAACTGAGCAATCGGGGGAGAAGGGCCTTGGTAATAGAGGTGACCAAGAACCCTGATGGTCACTCTGGCTGAGCTCCAGAGATCCTGTGTGGAGATGGGAGAAACTTCCAGAAGGACAACCATCACTGCAACACTCCACCGATCTGGGCTTTATGGCAGAGTGGTCAGACGGAAGCCAAACAGTTCAACCTTGGTTTCATCAGACCACAGAATCTTGTTTCCCACAGTCTGAGAGTCCTTTCAGTGCTTTTTGCAAGCTCCGAGCGGGCGTTCATGTGTCTTTCACTGAGGAGAGGCTTCCGTCTGGGCACTCTGCCATAAAGCCCAGATCGGTGGAGTGTTGCAGTGATGGTTGTCCTTCTGGAAGTTTCTCCCATCTCCACACAGGATCTCTGGAGCTCAGCCAGAGTGACCATCGGGTTCTTGGTCACCTCTATTACCAAGGCCCTTCTCCCCCGATTGCTCAGTTTGGCCGGGCGCCCAGCTCTAGGAAGAGTCCTGGTTGTTCCAAACTTTTTCCATTTAAGAATAATAGAGGCCACTGTGCTCTGGGAACCTTCAATGCAGTAGAGATTTTTTTGTAGGCTTCCCCAGATCTGTGCCTCGACACAATCCTGTCTCTGAGCTCTGCAGGCAGTTCCTTCGACCTCATGGATTGGTTTTTGCTCTGATATGCATCGTCAGCTGTGAGACCTTATATAGACAGGTGTGTGCCTTTCCAAATCATGTCTAATCAATTGAATTTACCACAGGTGGACTCCAATCAAGGTGTAGAAACATCTCAAAGATGATCAAGATAAATGGGAGGCACCTGAGCTAAATTTCAAGTGTCATAGCAAAGGGTCTGAATACTTATGTAAATGTGATATTTCAGTTTTTTCTTTTTAATAAATTTGCAAAACTTTCTAAAATCCTGTTTTCTCTTTGTCATTATGGGGTATTGAGTGTAGATTGATGAGGGAAAAAATGAATTTAAACGATATCAGCATAAGGCCACAACATAACAAAATGTGAAAAAAGTGAAGGGGTCTGAATACTTTCTGAATGCACTGTACATATAGTCATTACTGCAATCATGCAACTTGATGGTAACAAGATGGCTGTTTCACGTCATTCATTTCAGATTACACAATGGCGCGGTGGATGTTTGTGTATTGTTGTTATGATGACCGTTGCTTCACGATTCCTGAAAAGTTTGTCTGTAAGGACTCGTGATGTGGGTGAGTTGTCTTGTGTGAAGAGTAACGATATAATGGTCCATTAGATGCACAGCTATCTCGTGATTGCACGTTTTGTGTGCCGTGCCATTATAGAGCGTTGCTGCTTGGCCTGACAATCAACGACCAAGTTCGTAATGTCTCTTTGGACCTCAGCGGCTGTGAGGTACCTTAACAAACTGCCATTATCACCCATGTCACATATCCTCTGTACATTCATTTTATGATTGCCACTGTCAGTAACATACACACACACATTCATATCTCATCACTGCGTAAAACCATGTTGTGTGAAGTAATTTCAGATTTTTAACCTCAACCAACATTGGAAGTGGAGCAATTTGAGGAGGAGGGGAGTAGAGGGGGAGGAATGGTTAGGGAGCAATTTGAAAGGGAAGGTGAGCAGTTGTTAGGCAGAGACAGCGATACCCGCTCCCATTACCATCCACTAGAAGTATCCGCTCCCTGTGAGGGAGGCCATGTTCTTTTCCTAATGATACAGCATGCAACACGTTCTTCTGACACACCCCTTTATTTGGGCGGTGTATACGCAAAAGACTTCTGCCTCGTTTTACCCAGAATAGCGATAACTCAGGTTACCCACATGAAGCAAATACATGCATACTGCTTATTGCATATATAATACATCGGAGTTATATGGCTTCGAAAATTCCAATTACACCGCCCTCTCCCAAACTTCCCCCTCTCCCTCCCCCCACAAAGGAAGAAATTGGCAAGATTTGCAGAATTTTATTTTCAAAATTTGATTGAGTGAAACAAAACTTCAGGAAACACACCTTCAGGGTGACTTCGTTAATCCCTGAAAGTTTCTTTCTCCGAGGCCAAAACCTCTCGGAGGAGTAGATAAAATTCAGACAACATACAAACTCTCCTTACATTATATATATATATATATATATATATATATATATATATATATACAGACTTGGCATTTAATATGGAATATATTTTTTGTGGGGGTGAACTTACTTTTCAAGATGACTTAGAACCAAAAGTTCATTGGAATTATGTTGAAATTATTCTAGATTTTGTTAATGTGACCTTTAAAAGAAACAAAAACCACATTTGACATTTCGAAACAAATAAATTGATCCTTGAAAGTGATGTGAACTGATATCGAACTCAATTCATGGACAGTACTGTGTTAAACTTCTGTACGTTTTCCAGAAGTATCTCTTTATTTTGCACATTAGCCTTTTTTTTTTAAACAAAAACAAAAGGTAAATTACGACTGGGATTACCGACAGTAAAATTACAGTTCAGTACTTCGTGTAACCCCCACGAGCATTCAGGAGAGCACGTACACATTGAGGCATGCTTTTCACGAGATTTGCCAAGGTTTGGACAGGAATCGCTTGCCATGCAGTGACAATAGCCTGCTGCAATTCACGCACAGAGGTCGGCTGCTGGGCCAAGTGGTCGATTTGACGCGTTAATTCTGCCCACAAGTTCTCTATCGGATTCATATCCGGGGACATGGCAGGCCACTCCATATGCTCTACACCACGGTCAGCAAGAAAGTGTTAAATCATGCGAGCACGATGAGGCCGTGCATTGTCATCTTGGAAGACAAAGTTTCCTCGAAAGGCTGCACGAGCAAATGGAAGCAATGTTTCTTCCAGAATGGCCCTGTACTTGAACTGGTTCAGGTTTCCATTCAGAACAACCAGGTAAGTTTTGCCCCCTGCATGAAAAGCAGCCCAAACGGTCACCCCACCACCTCAAGCTTGGACTCTTGGCACTATACAATCTTTGTTGTAGGCTTCATGCACTTGTCTGCGCACTCGGACGCGGCCATCTTGACGATAGACCAGAAATCTGGACTCGTCACTGAAGATCACATGATTCCAGTGTCTTGGCTGCCATTGACGGTGCTCTCTGGCCCACTGCAATCGGCTCTGGCAGTGTTGTCTGGTCAGGCGTGGCTTTCTCAGGGGACGCCTGGCACGATAGCCTGCTTGAACCAGTCGTTGGTTGACTAGCCTTCTTGATACAGGCACATTTGTCAGTTGCTGCCACTCAGACCTAAGCCGATTAGCTGACTTGGTACGGCCATTGCGGACTAACCGGTGCAGCTGGCGATCATCCCTCTTTGTGGTTCTCCGGGGACGTCCTGGCCTCGGTATTGGAGTAGGGACACCCCTCTGAGCATTTCGTTTCAGGATCTTTGACACCTGACCTTGAGTGATGCCATACTGCCGAGCAATAGCACGCTCTTTCATGCTGTAATTTCGGAAAGCCACCACTCCATGACAAACAGCATTGTCGAGTTGACGGACCATCTCCAGAGGAAGCGGCAATAACTTTTGGAGATGTGCAGCAGTTGTTTTCCACTAATACAGAACGCAACAACCCTTGTATACCCGACTGTGAAGCCAATCATCAAATGCACCTGTCCGTACATTTTGTCATGCCACCTGTGATATAATCCTGTTGTTGACTTCTTGCTGCGACAGACAATCAGTGACATGGTTCTTTTAACAACTAAATCACCAAAGTGTAAAAGAAACTCACCAGATTGATATACTGAGTTAAGAAAGTAAACCCAAGTCAAGAAAAAAAATAATTCCATATTAAATGCCAAGTCTGTATCTATCTATAATTCCAGTAATCTCTGTGTGTCTGTGTGTCTGTGTGTTTGTTTGTTTGTCTGTGACCGCTGTTTCTCGACAACCACGGGTCCGATATACTTGAAACTTGCCAGGTATATTGCTGGGGACCCGAGGATGTGCCTTTTCAAGGTTTCATATTAATCGGAGAAGTAGTTACCGAGCTATGTCCAAAAAACGATTCAACCAATCAGAGAGCAGCGAGCTATCACGTGTGCCGAACGTGGCGAACAGACTCTGCCTCGGACGGCACATTTGAGAGCGTATTCATTTATTTCACGTTGGCAAACTATGTTGCCGCTATGTTGGCGTTAAACTATGTTTTAAAACTAATTAAAACTAATTTGCGATTCTTTCGCTTTCCTGCGCGTTTGTGCACGCTATGGCGATTTCTTTACCAAACTCCGCAAGCCGTTCGCTTTGGACCAAACCATTTCATGTAAATAGAGGGGGGGGGGGGATTGTCACCGTACTCGCAAGCCGTTCGCTTTGGACCAAACCATTTCATGTAAATAGAGGGGGGGGGGGGATTGTCACCGTACTCGCAAGCCGTTCGCTTTGGACCAAACCATTTCATGTAAATAGAGGGGGGGGATTGTCACCGTACTCGCAAGCCGTTCGCTTTGGACCAAACCATTTCATGTAAATAGAGGGGGGGGGATTGTCACCGTACTCGCAAGCCGTTCGCTTTGGCTTTGCGAATGGACCAAACCATTTCATGTAAATAGAGGGGGGGGATATAATTTTACATATATATATAGTACGGGCATGCCCTAGTATATATAAAGTGGTAATGACTATACTTGCTGGTAAGAGTCAAAGTTGAACTACAATGTGTAATTAAAATGTACTTTGTATCTGCTACTTCGTATTTGGACTAACCTCTCTCTTTCTTCCTTTCCTTCCTGCTGCCATGTTATAAGCTTGGCCATTGTGTAAGTAACAGCTGTTTGTGGCTTCTTTACCTGAAACTTCTGTATCGCTAACCCTCACTTATCTGCAGGCTATTGTGCACGTGATTAGTGTGGGGTTGCTTGGTAGCACATCACAGCTCCATATTGTTTGGGTGTAAACCTCCAACTTGACTCTCAGAGCCTTAAGATTTCCATTGCATATAACATATATATATACACACACACACACACACACACACACACACACACACACACACACACACACACACACACACACACACAAGATCGAGGCTCGTGCAAGAGCTAACATTAATCACAAAAAAAAAAAACTGACACATAAAACATATGATAAAGGGAGCGGGAGACAAGATGGGGAGAGAGAGGGAAGCACACAAGTACAACAGCAGAGAACAGGAACATCGGGAGATCTGTGGGAGGGAGAGGGCTTGGGGGGCGGGGGCATGGGAATGGGTGGGGGTGGGAGAGGTATAAAACACATGGACACTGCTTTCATCTGAGATTATGCCATTGGTCAAAGGTCAGAGGTCATGTCAGGTAAAAAATGTGATAACTTGAGAACAGCTGAATGGATTTAAATCAAACTTGGTACAAGTATTATCATACAACAACAACAACAACAACAACATGCATTTTAAGGCCATTTTCCCTGCTAGAGCGGGGGTTAGCCAACAAGTATTATAATGGTACAAGATGTATGAGATGGTACAAGTATTATAATGATGTAATAATGTCGGCGGAGGTATATCAGTCGACGGCGTGACGTCGAAGAGTGTCGTTCTAGTTTTATACGAAGTTGAAGCCCGTCGAGGACAGACCACCCCAATATAAGGTGTCATTCATTTATTCATTCATTCATGATAAACACGACACACATCGTCTTGTCAGGCACCACTCCACAGCTCCGTACAGGTATCTTCATTGATGTGGTGTCCAGAAGCCACTATGAGTTATCAAAGTATTGGCATAAAGACACTCATTTTGCACTTTAAGCAGCTCATTTTGTGTTTTTATTGTTTCAGTTGCGTTCATTTGGAGCGCAGGTCTTGGAGGGTTGCATCGCCGACCTGCACAATGTCTCCAGCTTGGACATTTCAGACAATGGTGTGTATGGCAGCATTTTGTCTTCGTATGTAGGCACGTAGGCCCCAGTGTAGTTTCTCATTGATTATTTATTTTATTTTGTGAAGGCTGTGATGATGCTGCCTCAACCTGGCATTCCTCCGATCGTTTACAAGAGCAATACAGGTGATTTCTCATCAGGTGATTCTCTATAGGTGTGAATGGGAATTGGGAACAGGAATTCGATGAAGTTTGTATGGCAAACATACAGGTAGAGGACAAATAAATGTAAATACCAATGTCAAGTCACATAATTGGGCATTGGGCCACCACATGTAGCCAGTACAGCCTTGATGTACAGCTGTGTCATAGATTCCACTCGCGTCTGGAATTCTGCAGGAGGGATGTGGCACCATTCTTCCATGAGAAAGTCAATCAACTCACACCTGTTTGATTGAGGTGGAAAACGTTGTTCCAGAATAGCTCATCAAACCATCGGGCAACCACACGTGCTCTGTGGATGGGGGCATTGGGAGGGTCTCCAGTTGCAATTGTGCTAGCCATAATTATAGGCAACCAGACTTATGCAGCATTTTTATACATGACCCTAAGCACACTAGAATGTTATTTGCATAATTAACCACACCTGTGTGGAAGCCGTTGTTTGTGTCCCTCATTTACCCAGGTATTTCCATGTTTTCGTCCACAACTTGTGTACGTACCACTCCAGTGCAGATTAACAATAATCGTCTGTTCACATCCATTTCCATTGTTAAGTCAGTTTTTTTTTAGTCCGACCAATCCTTGCGCTCACCATACCAACTTCCTCTCCACTGTGTCGCAGGTCTGGAATCGGACCTGGGAACACTCACAGTCTGGCTGAGTAAGAACCGTTCACTGAAGCACCTGGCACTGGGAAAGAATTTTAACAACATGAAGGCAAAGTGTGTGAAAGGCATTTGATCATTGGTATTTATTTATTTTATATATTTCCTGGAAGAGCTTGTATATCTGTCAAATGCAAGGCAAAGACATTAGTCTGCATCATTGTACTTTATTTTTATGGCGTAGCGCATAAGGTAAAGCCGTCTAGAACAGTGTTTGTCTGTCCGTGTGTTCGTATGTATGTCAGTATATCCCCTCAAACGTACACCAATCAGAGCTGAGGATCTGGTCACATGACAGAGGTGATGTGATGTCATTACGGCAGAACGGCGGCTGACTCCGCACACCGGCATTTTGATTCCAATTTCGTCCAGGCCGAATATATCGTCAAACCTGTCATATATCACAATCGCCATGATCTACCTTTACGTTTTTCATTCAGTGTGAACCTGTAGAAGCAATTTTTATACTTCTACAAAACACAAACAAACCGATTGTTAAAATGACCATCAAATATCTAAAGCGTTACGGATCCAACGACACGGTACGTGTAGCCCTTAAGCTTCATGCCTCACCTTCAGGCCGTTTCGGACAAATTAAGCAATGGTTTCTTAATACAGTAGTATCGTTTTCGTAATGATAATAATAATAATAATAACGTTAACAATAATATAGTAAATATAACCATAACACTTTAATCCCAATGTCGTGAATACAAAGTTAATGGCTTGAAGCGGTGTATTGTTCATGAATCAATGATAAGCAGTGTATGGTACTAACAACCGTGGAAGTAAGGAATTCGCCTCGTTTTTTGATAGAAAAATCATTTTCGAAATAATGATAACGTAACGTTAATATTATAGTAAATCTAATTGTAACATTAATCCCTTCATTGTGACTGCAAAGTTATTGGAGGTTAAAATATATCATCTTCTATATATTAAAGTAGCAGCAGCTTTGTGTCTCTCCGTCATGCTACGTCATTACATCTATGATGTCATTACGGGGTACGACGGCTGACTCCACGACCCACATTTTAATTTATATGCCGTACTGGCCGAACATGTCGTCGAAGCGGTCGAACCTCCCATTTGTTTTTACACACGAATAGCTGTACGTTGCAGCGAGTAGAGCAGGAGACCCACTCGATCTGCGCATCTTTACCAAGCAGAGTTAATTCCAGATAAGGAGGGGAAATGCACATCCTGCAGGCCGACTAACCCACAACGTTGTTTATAGTGAGATCATATAAAGTCAGGAGCAGATCGAGAGTGAAGCTTGGAGGGTTAATAGCTCCCAAGAAAATGTTGCTTTAAAATATTTTTTCATGTACGAGTCATCATACTAAAATACGCCATTTGTGTCTGTCTGATGATTTTTTGATGCCAATACATTCTGTCGTTACTTATCCAATCTCAACCAAAGTTGACACGGTGACCAAGGGTTACATAATGAAGGTTGTAGCGCATTCATTTGCCCCCCTCCCCCAAGGGGGTTTTCCCCACCATTGCCATCAATGGGTTGCGTGTTGAGGTGTATATCAATGTTAAATTAGTTTTATCATGGCGTTTTTCCAAGATCACTTCGAATAACAAAACTAATGATAATAGCGTAATATTAATGTTATTACAAAACAATATTAATACCAATAATATCCCACCTCCCCAAGGGGTTTTTCCGGTGAGTAAACGTTTATAAATAGCTTATCATGGCGTTTTCGTGGGAGCAATGGCCTCCACCAGAAGTAATGAACAGTAATGAATATTATGAACCACAAACACGTATGATTAGCTTTTTAAACAGTCGCTAATGTTCTTTATTACACTAAATGAAGAAATTTGGAGGAATCCCGACATGCGTGAGGTAAGTTTTACTTACAGAACTGAGCAAATATCTGCTGTACTGAAGTGTGGTGCTGCGCACACAACTTGCTTGCCAAAGAGGTAGGCCACAACGCGTTTGATCAAACCAAAAGAGTCTTTATTACGAAAGCTCGAACTGCAGCACTGAGCGGGCTCGAGCTTAGAGCCCGCATATATGTGCCGAGGCCACGCCTAGTCCCCAGGTGTGGCCGATCGGTCGAAGGGCAGGGCATGTACCATCGGTCCCCACCTGGGCGCTCGCGCCACCCACTGGTGCGCGGAATTATTACCCCTTGTGCCCGCCACACGCGCCCCCCCAGAATTCCCGCGCACCTGAAGGGTGAGTTTGCGGGGAAGCCGGATGACTCGGCCGAAACGCCCCCTGGCGATGGGTGCAGGGCTGGGGGGTAGCGGGCCGGCGGGGCTGGGGGTGCCAGGGGTCCGACCGCCAGGGGGCGGCCTCGACGCAGAGGCAGAGCTGCTGGCGGGGGTGCCGGGGGTCCGACCGCCAGGGGGCGGCCCCGACGCGGAGGCAGAGCTGCTGGCAGGGGGTGGTCCGGATCGAGGTGGGCCGGCTTGAGGCAGTCCACGGAAATGCGATCCGGGGCACCGCCGATGTCGACCGTGAAAAATTTGACCGCGGTCTCCAGCACGCGGAAGGGCCCGTCGTACGGGGGCCATAGCGGTGCCCAGTGGGCGTCGTGCCGGATGAACACATACTTTGCCGTGCGAATCTCCGGGGCGACGTGGGAAGGTGGGCAATGGTGGTGTGCCGTTGGCACCGGGGCGAACCTCCGGGCGGTCTCCTGAAGGGCGGAGCGCTGTTGCGCCGCGGACCAAGGAGCCGTGGAGTCGGGGATAAATTCACCCGGTACCCGGAGTGGTTGCCCGAAGACCAGCTACGCCGAGGACGCGCACAGGTCGTCCTTGGGCGCCGTCCTGAGGCCCAGCAGGACCCAGGGGAGCCTGTCGACCCAGCCGCCATCGCGGAGGCTGGCCCGGAGCTCGGCCTTCATGGAGCGATGAAAGCGCTCGCACAGGCCATTGGCCTGGGGGTGGTAGGCCGTGGTGTGGTGTAGCTTCACCCCGAGCCCTTGCGCCACCGCAGCCCAGAGCTCCGAGGTGAACTGGGGGCCGCGGTCGGACAAGATGTCCGAGGGGGCACCGAACCGGGCAACCCAAGTGGCGATAAAGGCTTGTGCCACCTCAGCCGCAGACGTCGCCGCCAATAGGACGGCCTCCGGCCACCGTGTGGTGCGGTCGACCATGGTGAGGAGGTGGGGGAACCCTCGTGAGGGGGGCAGAGGTCCCACAAAGTCGATGTGCACTTGGTCGAACCGCCGCTCGGGCACCGTAAACGGGGCCAATGGTGCCTGGGTGTGGCGGTGGACCTTTGCGCGCTGGCACGCAAGGCACGTCCTGGCCCAGTCGCGGACATCCTTCCTGAGGCCATGCCAGACGAACTTCGCCCCGACGAGTTTCTGGGATGCCCTCGCGCCAGGGTGGGACAGGCCGTAGATGGCGTCGAACACTGGGCGCTGCCAGCCAGTGGGCACGATGGGGCGAGGCCGGCCGAGGGAGACGTCGCATTGGAGGGCCGTGCCCGCAGCGTCGAACGGCACCTCGGTGACGCGGAGGCCTGTGATGGCGGTCCGCAAGGCCTGGACGCCGGGGTCGGCGGTCTGGGCCTCCGCCATCCGGGCATAGTCGACCCCGAGGTGGACCGCGTGCACGACGGCCCGGGAAAGGCAATCCGCCACCGGGTTGTCCTTACCCGCCACGTGACGGATGTCCGTCGTGTACTCGGACACGGCAGAGAGGTGGCGCTGCTGCCATGCCGACCATGGCTCGGCGACCTTGGCCATCGCGAATACAAGGGGCTTGTGGTCGACGAAGGCCGTGAACGGGCTGCCCTCCAGCAGATGGTGGAAGTGTCGGACCGCCAGGTGGAGCCCGAGCAACTCGCGGTCGAAGGTGCTGTACCGGCGTTCGTGCGGGCCAAGCTGCCGGCTGAAAAACGCCAGCGGTTGCCAAGCACCACGCACCCATTGCTCGTGTACCGCGCCCACCGCGTAGTCCGACGTGTCGGTGGTGAGGGCGATCGGTGCATCGGGCGCCGGGTGTGCCAGCATGGTGACGTCGGCCAGAGCCAGCTTTGCGCCCGCGAACGCCGCGGCCATCGGCTCCGACCATGCGATGTCACCTTTGCCTGGCTTGCCCCGAAGGGCCTCGTGCAAGGGGCGGAGGAGCTGGGCGACGTGGGGCACGAAGCGGTGGTAAAAGTTTACCATGCCCAAGAACTCCTGGAGCCCCTTGATCGTGCGGGGCCGCGGGAAATCCCTGACCGCCTCCATCTTGGCCGGTAAAGGGACGGCCCCGTGCTCGGTGTTGCGGTGCCCCAAAAAGTCGATGGTGGCGACGCCGAAACGGCACTTGGCGGGGTTGATGATTAGGCCATGCTGGCCCAGGCGTTCGAAAAGCATGCGGAGGTGGAGCAGGTGCTCCTCCCGGGACGCGCTCGCGGCTAGGATGTCGTCCAGGTGGACAAACAGGAAAGGTAAGTCGTAAACAACTTGCTTTCGTCTCCTGGAAAGCAAATCCAACGGAAGGAAATCTCATTTCCTTTCACAAAGCCCGAAACAAGTGTGTGTCCACCCTCAGGAGAGCCAGGAAACAATATCTATCCGTTCTCAGGACAGAACTCTCTTATCTGTCTCCCTCTTCCAAATCCTGGTGGCGTCTGGTCAAATCTGTTTCTGGTGTTTGTTCCCCCTCCATCCCCTCCCTCACCTCAAACGGCCACACGGCTGACTCCGCGCGTGAAAAAGCTGAATGCCTCAACTCTGTGTTTGCCTCGAAATCTTGTGTCCCAAACCCATCCCTCTCTGTACCCACCATACCCAGTCGTACCCAGCTGCTCCTGGACTCTGTGTCCTTTCCTCCTGACAAGGTGGAAAAGTTTCTGTCAACCCTCGACTCTGATTCTGCAACTGGACGTGACGGCATCAGCCCACGGGTCCTAAAATCTGGTTCTTCCGCTCTTTCACTCCCTCTCTCTGTTCTCTTCACACTCTCTTTTGCTCAAGGTCATCTGCCATCTGCTTGGAAATCTGCCAACATCACCGCTTTGCACAAAAAAGGTGCAAAAACAGATCCTAGCAACTACAGACCAATCAGCCTTCTCTCAATTATCAGTAAAGTCATGGAATCCATCATTGCTTCAGATATGAAATCTTTCCTCTTCTCCAATGGCTTGATCTCTGATCATCAATTTGGTTTCAGACCTGGTCAGTCTACTCTGGACATGCTGCTTCTGCTTTCTCAGCAATGGATGGAGGTCCTCAATGCCAAACAGGAAATTCGAGCTGTCTCCCTTGACATATCACGTGCCTTCGATACGGTCTGGCACCCCGCCCTGCTCACCAAACTCTCCTCTGTTGGTATCCATGGAAATCTCCACGCATGGCTGGCGGACTTCCTCTCTAGTCGTTGTCAACGTGTGGCGCTGAATGGGTTTCTCTCATCTCCTCTTCCTGTTCAGGCTGGAGTTCCCCAAGGCAGTGTTCTGGGCCCTGTGCTTTTTCTGGTCTTCATCAATGACCTCCCCGACTCTGTTGAAAATCCTCTCTATCTCTTTGCTGATGACTCTACTCTCTGTCGCTCCATTCTTCATCCCTCAGATCGACAGTCTGCAGCCTCCTCACTCTCTGCAGACCTGGACAAAATCACAGACTGGGCAAACAAGTGGAACATGTCTTTCAATCCTGACAAATCTCACACTCTTACAATGTCTCTCCGAAAAGACCGACTGGACAACCCTCCCATCTACTTTCTGAATAATCCTCTCCAAGAAGTTCTGTCACTCAAACTTTTGGGTCTCACTATCTGCCATGATCTTTCCTGGGAAAACCACATTTCAAATCTGGCCTCCAAAGCCAGTCGCCGACTGGGCATCCTCCGTCGTGCGAAGTCCTTCCTTGGCACACCTGAGCTCCTCACCACGTACAAGGCTTTCATCCGCAGCTCAATGGAATACTGCTCTCCCCTCTGGGCTGGTGCTCCTGCCTCACACCTAGCTCGTCTTCACGCTGTTGAAAGCAAAGCATTCAGAATCATTGGAATCTCCCGCGATTAAGCTAACTCCAAGGGCCTTTCACTCACTCACCGCAGGCAGGTTGGTGGTCTTTCCGTCTTCTACCGACTCCTCTCTGGCCTTGCCCCCCCAGCTCTCTCTGGGCTCTGTCCCGCAAATATTCCTACAGGTCGCACAAGATCTGCCTGCAGCCCTCTTATGGTTAAACTGCCAAAATCAAGACTCTCTGCTCACCTTCGGTCCTTCATTCCTCTTTTCTCCCGCCTCTGGAACAAACTCCCTCACTCTCTTCAATCCCACTCCACCCTCCAGGTCTTTAAAACAGCTGTTCACCACCATCTCTTATCTTCCCCCATCCAAAACCTTTATCTTTTCTATCCCCGATAATTTCACCCCAATTCCACTTTTTGAAATACCAACTTCTGACCTGGAAGTCCTTGGTGTCCTTGTGTTTTATACTTCTCCCACCCCCCACCCCTTCCCACGCCTCCTCCCCCCGAGCCCTCTCCCTCCCTCTCCCTGCTTCTCCCTGCTCTCAAATGTTGTGTGCTCTCAAGTGTTTGTGTGCTTCCCATTCTCTTGTCTTCCGCTCCCTCTTTTTATATATTTTGTTTGTCTGGTTGATTTGTTTGTGAAGTAAATGTCAGCTCTTTCACGAGCCTCGATTCAGTATACAAAAAAAAAAAAAGACGCTATACATGAGCCGCTGGAATGCCTGAGCCGCATTCTTCAACCCGAAGGGCATCCTGAGGAATTCGAAGAGGCCGAAAGGGGTGATGACGGCCGTCTTCGGGACGTCGTTCGGTTGGACGGGGACCTGATGGTAGCCCCGGATGAGCTCCACCTTAGAAAACACCATCATGTTGGCCAACCGGGCAGAAAAGTCCTGAATGTGTGGGACCGGGTAGCGGTCGGGGGTGGTGGCATCTTTGAGCCGGCGGTAGTCCCCGCACGGCCGCCATCCCCCGCCGGGCTTCGGCATGATGTGCAGCGGAGAAGCCCAAGCGCTGTTGGAGCGCTGCACGATCCCCAGCCGCTCCAGCGTAGCGAACTCCGCTTTCGCCACCGCGAGCTTCGTGGGCTCAAGTCGGCGTGCCCGGGCATAGACCAGCGGCCCGACCGTGGGGATGTGGTGCTCCACCCCGTGTTTAACGGCCACTGCTGAGAAGGTGGGCCGCGTGAGGGCCGGGAAACTGGCGAGGAGGCGGGTAAAGTCGTCCGCTGCCGGAAGCGTGCAAACTAAACTCGCTGGGACGAAACCCTCCAGCAAGCCGCTTGGCAAGCCGCTCGGTGAGCCGCTCAGTGAGCCGCTCAACGAGCCGCTCAGCGAACAAGCGAGCGAGCTAAAGGTTTCGGCCTGGACGAGCCGTCTGCGCTTCACGTCGACCAACAACCCATTCGCACATAGGACGTCCGCACCAAGCAATGCCATTGGCACGCTGGCGGTCACGAACGACCATTGAAAGCGCTGCCCTCCGAACCGCAGGGAGAGGCAGCGCTTCCCGAATGTGCGGATGGGTGTACCGTTGGCGGCAAGCAACGCGGGGCCCCGGCCCGCGGTTCGCTTGTCGGACGTGGAGGCAGGGATGATGCTTACCTGCGCTCCTGTATCGCAGAGGAAACGGCGCCCGGACAAGGTGTCCGTAATGAATAGGAGGCTGCCGGAATGGCCGATGCTCAGGGCCGCTAATGAGCGCCGGCCTGGTCATTTCCCGACTTGTGAAAAGAGCATGGCGGGCGACACGTCCTAGCCTTGTGGCCAAACCTGGCGTGGAAATAGCACCAGGCTTGCGGCGGCGGGGGCGGCGGCGGCCGTGGTTTTCTCGGCGGCGGTGGTGGTGGTGGTGGTGGGCGGGGCGCGGCAGCGGCCATGAGGGACGCTGTAGCCTCTGCCTCGGGGTCCACGACGGCAGCACGGTAACTCGACCGCGTGTCGCAAGCCGCGAAGAACTTCTCGGCCTCTACGGCCAGGGCGCGGGGTTCCCTTATTTTGGAACTGGCCAGCGCGAGGCGTACCTGTAGAAGTAGCTGGCAGAGGAAAAGTGCCCGGAATAAGAAATCCGGGGCTTGGTCACCCAGCAGCGACAGCATATAATCCATCCGCACGGATGGTCGTGTGTCGCCGAGTGCGGGAAGGTCCAGGAGGCGGTCGGCCCGTTCGATCTCCGTGAGGCCGAACGTGGCGATGAGGAGACGTTTGAGCGCCCCGTACTTGTGGTCGACCGGCGGGTGCCGCAGGATGGACACGACTCGGGCGGCAGTGCCGGGCCCGAGGGCGGCAACCACGTGGTAGTAAAGGGTCTCGTCCGCCGTTATGCCTCGAAGCTGAAATTGCGCTTCGGCCTGCACGAACCACACATCGGCCTGTGCTTCCCAAAACTCTGGGAGTTTTACCGCGACGGCGTTGTTGGCCATGGCATGTTCGGTGGTCAGCAATGGCTGAACCAATTTGGGTCACCAGTGAAGTGTGGTGCTGCGCACACAACTTGCTTGCCAAAGAGGTAGGCCACAACGCGTTTGATAAAACCAAAAGAGTCTTTATTACGAAAGCTCGAACTGCAGCACTGAGCGGGCTCGAGCTTAGAGCCCGCATATATGTGCCGAGGCCACGCCTAGTCCCCGGGCTTGGCCGATCGGTCGAAGGGCGGGGCATGTACCATCGGTCCCCGCCTGGGCGCTCGCGCCACCCGCTGGTGCACGGAATTATTACCCCTTGTGCCCGCCACAGTACTCTATATAATTATACCCCACAAATGTTGGATTAAAACATGACCCTTCCTGCCACAAACGTGGCATTTTTCGGAGCGAAATTTTGAAACTCGATCCTGCTGTTTAATACGAAACTGAAAGGGAGGAAGCTGTGGTGGTGCTCATTTGCCAAGCACCTAGCTAGCGCTTGCCAAGCCAGCCATTCCTTAACGGTTTTGAATGGAGTGCTTCCTCGAATGCTTAAACCACTTGGCAATCTCTCCACAAGAATCTTGGTAAATAAACACACACCCAATGTTCTTGAGATCCGACTATACAGTAGATCGACTGTAATCTATATACCCCAAAGATGAATTGCTCTTCCTGCAGCTCCCGTAGTGAGTGGGTGTACTAGTACTTTAAATGTACCTTTTCTAGTTCACTGATATATACATTACAACAAACGTAGGCTATATGTAAAAATAGAATTTCCATGGTGACAGACAGCTTAGAGACTTGGAGCACTTCAAAATAATTTAATACTTACATTATTTTTTTAATTAATAGATAAAATAGGGGGCACCTCCGGTGGTGAAGTACCAACTCAATCCGGTGCGAGATAGGGGGCACCTCCGGGACACAAAGGTGATCCCGGGGGAGGAGGCTGTTTCACAGCACCACTTGGTTGTCTGCGACATAAGGGTGAAAGGTGCGAGGAGAGCTCGGCGGGTGAAGTACCAACCGAGAATGAAGGTGTGGAGGTTGAAAGAGGTGACAGTAAGGGAGGCATTAAAAGAGAGGCTGAGTAGGGTAGAGGATGATGTGGTTGAGCTCGAAAGTGGTTGGATGTCAATGAAAGATAGTCTGTTGGGAGCCGTTAGTGAGGTATGGGGATGGACAAAAGGACCACCGAGGCACTCGGAAACATGGTGGTGGGATGATGAAGTTGGAAAGAGGATTGACGAGAAGAGGAAGAAGTTCAAGGAGTAGCAGTAGGCGAAGGGTACGGGAGCAGAAAAAGCAGAGCATGAAAGTTATAAGGCAGCCAAGAAGGCTGCAAAGAAAGAGGTAGCAAAGGCGAAGGAGGCATGCAGGAAAATGTTCGGAGAACGCTTGGATTCGGAAGAGGGTCAGAGAGCGGTATTCAGGATTGCAAAGCAGATAGCGAAAGAGAGGTGTGATGTGATGGGGGTGAGTTGCTTGAAGAATGAAGTGGGACAAATCGTTGTGGACCCAGATGGAATTAAAGGAAGATGGAAAAGACATATGGAAATGCTGTTGAATACAGAGAATGAATGGGATGGCAACATAGAGAGTAACCCAGTTTTAGGACCGGCAGAGAAGATAACTGAGAAGGAAGTTGAGGAAGCGATAAAAGCAATGAAGAGTAGAAAAGCGGGAGGGCCGACGGGAGTTGTGGGAGATATGTTGAAGGCAGCAGGAAGTTGGGGTGTGAAGAGAATGACAGAGATCTGTAATCTGGTGTTGAAAGAAGGCCGCATTCCAGTGGATTGGGAACTGAGTACCCTCGTCCCTCTATACAAGGCGAAAGCTGACCCTCTGGAGTGTGGCTCGTACCGAGCGATAAAGTTATTGGAGCATGGAATGAAGGTATTGGAAAGGGTGTTGGAGAGGAGGATAAGGAAGAAGGTGAAAATCGACAAAATGCAGTTTGGATTTATGCCAGGAAGAGGAACGACAGACGCACTCTTTATTGTGAGGCAGTTGCAGGAGAAGTACATGGAGAAGAGGAAGAAGTTGTTTCTTGGGTTTGTTGATCTGGAGAAAGCATTCGATCGGGTTCAACGTGAAGTATTGACATGGGCATTGAGGAAGTTAGGAGTGGAGGAATGGTTGATCAGAGTAGCGATGGCAATGTACAAAAGAGCGCGCACAGCTGTAAGGACGGAGGACGGGAACAGTGGTGAGTTTGAGGTGAAGGTGGGAGTGCATCAGGGGTCGGTACTAAGACCACTACTATTTGTAGCTGTGATGGAGGTGCTGGCTCAGAACGTAAAGGAGGGTTTACCGTGGGAGTTGTTGTATGCAGATGATCTGGTGTTGATTGCGGAAAGTATGGATGGACTGAAGGAGAAGATGAACAAGAGGAAGGAATGTATGGAGACAAAAGGTCTGAAGGTGAATATCGGAAAGACGAAGGTCATGGCAAGTGGTAAAGCATGTGGTGAGGTGGAAAGAACTGGAAAGTGGCCATGTGCTGTGTGCAGGAAGGGTGTCGGAGTGAACTCCATTCAATGTACAATGTGCGCTGAGTGGGTTCATCAAAAATGCAGTGGTCTGAGAGGGTCATTAACCAGTGTGGCAGCTACATTCAAATGTAAGGTGTGCACAGAGGGAGCTGCAGATGGAGAAAATGTTGAGTTGGATCTTGGAGACGGCGTGAAGCTGGAAGGTGTGAAAACATTTTGCTACCTCGGAGACATGCTGAATGGAGAAGGTGGATCAGACTCGGCAACGGTTGCTCGAGTGAGATGTGCATGGAAGAAGTTTCGGTAACTGAGTGGCGTGCTGATGAGGAAGGCGGGTGTCGTTGAAGCTGAAGGGAAAGGTGTATGCTGCATGTGTGAGAAGTGTTATGATTTCTGGGAGCGAGACATGGGTAATGAACGTAGAGCAGCAACTAATGCTGGAATGGGTGGAAATGCGAATGGTTCGGTGGATGTGCGGAGTATCGTTGAGAGAGAGGAAGACAAATGATGAATTGCGAAAGATGATGGGAATAGAGCCTGTGATTGATGCTGTGAAGAGGAACAGGTTGAGATGTTTTGGTCATGTGTTGAGGAAGGATGAAAGTGACTGGTTGAGAAGAGTGATGGAAATGAATGTAGAAGGAAGAAGAGGACGGGGAAGACCGAGAAAGACTTGGCTAAAGATGGTCGAAGAAGAAATGCGGGCAAGGGGGTTAACAAGGAGAGATGCAGAAAATAGGGCAAAATGGAGAAGATTGTCATGGGGACCGCAAGGCTAACCCCCGCTCCAGCAGGGAAAATGGCCTTAAAATGCATGTTGTATTATTTGGTAACTGGTATCTCCACCCAGGTCATACTATCCTCTTCAACTAAAGTATCAAACAAGCCCGACTAGGCCGCTGTTAGACTTTCCTTCTTGGTCCATGGAGTCAGACGATGGATAAACACATGTGATATACGGGATTTGAACCCGGTGAACCAGCATCCTGCTCCAGTTGGTTCAGATCGGAACACGAACAGGCCAACCCAAGTATTATTCTCATATCTGTTGGAATTTCATGCAGATTACCAACAATGCTGAAACCAACAGCGAATACGTAGATTAGAAATCGAGTTTAAAATTGCTATTCATCATTTTAATTATTCTTAATCAGCAACGCGTCATTGACGTTTGCTCTCTCACGAACAACACCATCGCTTGTCATTCTCATCGGTTTTTGTCTTTCTCGTTTCCAAAGCTCATCGTCCTTGAGAAATTATTTATTTTCTTCCCCCAGACACCTTGTTCCTGTGCTGGACAATATTGTACAAATGATACAAGAAGAAGATTCTGTAAGTACATGAGATTAACCCAGCACACCTGCAATTCTCACACAGAATAACAATGAGGTAGAAGGTAACGTTAAAGATTACACAGTTATTGGGAATGCCAAAGACGATCTCGAGCAAACCCGTATTCCTAGATGTCAGGAATTCATTCGTACCTTGCGCCATTTACTCAAGAGGCCCGATGAAGCTTGAATGAAGTTTATGGATTTATCAACAATATTTGTTTGTCTCGACCTCAAGGGTTAACGTCACACAAAGTGTGTCCACGCTGAGTTATCGGGCGTTGAGGAATTTGTAAAGGTGAATGGCGACTGTAACGGTACACCTTCATAGTACAGATATCGATCGGATCGATTACGTCGGCACAAACCTCGACTTGCACACTGCAGGTTCCACTGGAGGTTTACACACAGTGCAGTCGAAAGCGAGATGTACTGTTTGATCTGATTGCTATATCCCTTCGTTAATGCTCACATTACTTAACAAACAGTTAATCGGTACGTTTGCTCATAACGCCACACTATCGATACTTCAGTAATACGGGACTTTTGAAATAACGTATGGATGCTAAATGAGGCCTTTTGCGCTGTGTGTGTGTTTACGGCTCACAGGGCACTTTTAACTGGCTGTTTCTCGTGGGAAATCTGTAATTCAAATAATCTTTCATTGTTTCAGCTCATATGAGAGCTAACACACAGAACGTATAATAAAGGAAGCGGGAGAGAAGAGAGGGGGGGGGGGGGGGTGGGGAGGGAAGCACAACAACAGAGGGAACAAGGACATCAGGAGATCTGTGGAAGATAGAGGGCTGGGGTGGGGTACATGGAATAAACACGATGGACACTACAAGGACTTTCAGGAAAGAAAATGGAATTTGAAGGAGGTGAACTTGGGGTATTTTAACAGGGGTAGAAAAGATCATGGTTTTGGATGGGGGAAGATAAGAGATGGTGGTAAACAGCTGTTTTGAAGCCCTGGCGGGGGGAGTGGGATTGAAGAGAGTGGGGGAGTTTGTTCCAGAGGCGGGAGAAAAGAGGAATGAAAGAGTGAAGGTGAATATAGAGTCTTGATTTTGGCGGTTTAACCAGAAGAGATTTGCTGGCAGATCTTGTGCAACCTGTAGGAATATTTGGGGGACAGAGCACAGAGAGAGCTGGGGGAGCAAGGCCGGATAGGAGTCGGTAGAAGACAGAAAGACCACCTTCCCTGCCTGTAGTGAGAGAGTGAAAGGCCCTCAGAATCAGCTTCATGGGAGATTCCAATGATTCTGAGAATTTGGTTTCAAATGCGTGAAGCCGATATAGGTGTGAGGTAGGAGCACCAGCCCAGAGGGGAGAACAGTATTCCATTGAACTGCGGATAAAAGCTTTGCACGTGGTGAGGAGCTCAGAAGTGCCCAGAAAGGACTTTGCACGACGGAGGATGCCCAGGCGGCGACTGGCTTTGGACGCGAGCTTGGAAATGTGGTTTTCCCAGGAAAGATCATGGCAGATCATCAGATCCAAAAGCTTTAGTGACAGAACTTCTTCGAGAGGATTGTTGAGAAACTAGATTGGAGGGGTTTTCCAGACGGTCTTTTCGGAGAGACATCGTGAGATTGTGAGATTTGTCAGGATTGAAAGACATGTTCCACTTGTTTTACCAGTTTGTGTTATTGTCCAGGTCTGCAAAGGGTGACGCAGCTGCTGCCTGCCGATCTGAGGGTTGAGATATGGAGCGGCAGAGATTGGAGTCATCATCAAAGAGATAGAGAGGATTTTCCAGAGAGACGGAGAGATCATTGATGAAGACCAGAAAAGGCACAAGGCCCAGAACACTGCCTTAAGGAACTGCAGCCTGAGCAGGAAGGGGGATATGAGAGAATTCCATTTAGAGCCACACGGTAACTACAACAGAAGAGGAAGTCCGAGAGCCATGAGTGGAGATTACCATGGATACCATAAATAGCAGAGTTTGGTGAGCAGAGCGGGGTGCCAGACCGTATCGAAGGCATGTGATATGTCAAGAGAGACAGCTCTGATTTCTTGTTTGGCGTTGAGGACCTCCGTCCATTGTTGAGACAGCAGAAGCAGCATGTCCAGAGTAGAATGACCTGGTCTGAATCCAAATTGATTATAATCTGAGATCAAGCCATTGGAGAAGAGTGAAGATTTAATGTCAGAAGCAATGATGGATTCAATGACCTTGCTGATTATTGGGAGCAGGCTGATTGGTCTATAGATGCAAAGATCTGTATTTTTTGTGTGAAGCAGTAAGGCTGCCTGATTTCCAAGCAGATGGCAGATGACCTTGATCAAAAGAAAGGGTGAAGCGAATAGAGAGAGGGTGAGATAGAGTGCAAGAGCAGGATATTTTAACCATAATTTTCAGCATTTAGATGATTTCAAGATGTTTCGATTTAGACTATTTCAAGCTTTTAGAGTGGCAATTTCAAGATGACTAACCATAATTGTTCTTTTCCTGAATGCACATCAGACTTGCTGACGTATAGGAATGCAAGAAATGTCCTTGATTGATAGGTGTCGGGTTCATACCATTTACTGTTCGTACATTCTTGCATCGGCCGTGGATAGAACACACACCCGCACACGCACATACACATACACGAACGCTTCAACTTTTTGCAATTGATGCAAAACTATCGTATAATTTCTCTTGTGGTCCCAGAACGAAACAAACAATAGATTTATAACAACCTTCACAGCTCCCGTAGCCCCAACCCCCTCTTCCCACTCTCATCTCCCCTCCCCTCTCCACGCCCCACTCTCCCTGCATTCCCAACATGATTAATGGTAAATATCATTAGTTTAGACTTGTCCTGTGCATGCACAAACCCCAGATATGTCCTTCCCCTCTGTGTTCAGAAGAACCTAATCTAGATAAACAGTCCATTCACAGGCAGTGTTCCTTCGGGGGTTTGTGTCGTACACGCCCGTCTACTCAGGCCTTGCACCACACCGCATGGTCGTGGCTTTGCAGTACGAGCAGCTTCCCTTTCGGCAAGCTGAGAAAGTTCTCCAAGTTTTTTTTCCCTTAGGTACTTTTCCAAGTATTTTCGACTTCTTTCAGAAGCTTGGTGAGCCATTCCCAGTAATGATCCTTATTGTGGACACGTAATTCATTTTATTTCGCCCCAAACTTTTCAGCTTTCTGGGGTTTCTGCGCATGTGCACTGACCATTTTGGGGGCAGATTAGGTCATTTTGAAACTGCCCTATTATCCATCATACAGAAAATGTAACCGGACAGTTTTTGAAGTATTACTACGAGCGACATTCCAAAAGTTCTACAAACACAAATTGCATAATAGTCCCAAGACATCCCAACATTTCTATTTTACAACAATTAAGTGTATATAATTGTAATATAATATATAATTTATTTATTATTTCTATATATGCCTCACTATGATTTTTGGGCCTCTCCGTTCGTGTATACTTTTGAGCACCTGGCGTATGCTTGCCAGGCTCATTGTTGCAGTGGTATATGATTGCTGGTTATTCGCTCAGCATTGAACCATTCGTACCGGTTCTTCCTCACCGCAGCCCTTGAAGTCTCTGTCGTTGGCTGACTCGAAGCTGAAGGCGGATTTGACGATCGTAATCAACGCTCTGGGCAGCAACACGTCGCTCACTTCGGTGGATCTCAGTGGTAACGGTATGGGAGACTTGGGAGCCAAGATGCTCGCCAAGGCCTTGCAGATCAACACCAAACTCAGGTGTGGATACTTATGCGCAGACATCCTTATTAACACGTTGTTTAGCCCCTCAGGTGGCCATTCACGATGCGGTTCTTAATTGACTTTTTGGGAGATTGTAGGTTGATTCTGAATGTTCACTTGGATACCATTCCCATTTAATGGCTTTCTGTTTCTACTTTAAATCTCCATTCATACACGGTTGGTGTCTCTGATGCACAGCTTTGGGTAAATGATCCATCCCAAAACCCAAAACATTTGGATCGGTCCTTAAGGCTTGTTGACACCTTGTTTTTTTCTCTAACCTTCTCATCAAAGCAACGTCTGTGCTCATCTCAATGAGGTTCGAAGCCAAGAACAGGTTGTGTACAGTTGTGAGGATGATCAATGTCACGATGTGTGTGTGCTTGTGTTCTTAGGACCGTAATTTGGGATAAAAATAACACAACGGCACAAGGCTTCCAGGACGTCGCCCGTGCTCTTGAAAAGTTTGTTACTTTTGATAATGGCATCTTTAAGAGTACCACCAGACATCTTTTGCACACCTTTGTTTTCACTTACGAATGACTTTTGTCATTTCATAATAATCGTTCCCGTAATTTTGCTCTGGTTATCCTATTGTTCTGTTAGTTACCTGTCATTTTCCTTGCTCTTTACCCTTTCTCATTCTCGGTATGTCAGAAACTGCACTCTGCGGTTTATGCCGACACCGATCAACGACGCATCCCAAGCTCTGAAATCGAACCACGAGCGCACGGAGGAAGCTTTACAGAAGGTACTTTGTGCTGTTTGTGCTTCGAGATCCTCAATAAGAGACACCAAACCGATTTAAACAACTCCTTGTTTCTTTTTACAGTGACTATACATCAATACATCATGCTCAGAAAACTTCTTTAAATGTTTGGAATTTACTATCTCCTTGATTCCATCGCTTGGCTTTTCCTCCATCCCTGTTATAACACCAAGATTGAGAATCATCTGCTGAGAAATCACGAGGTGCGACGTTTCTCCCCCGAACAGGCATACCGCCTACAGCAGGGCATCGTTACCAGTACCACTCAGCAGGTGCCCATCCTCATCTGCTTGCAAACTCTCACAAATCTGTGCTTTGAGTACTTTTAGCAGCTTAGCTTTTTGTGGCTTCCTAATGGCGCACAAAGCCCTCGTGCATATTGTGTGAAAAACTGGATGGGACGTCAAGAGCTACTTGTAAATCATGGACTCCAGACGTATTCCCTCATCTCCCAACAGCACTCATTATATCTACTAGCAACGGTACCTGCCCTATGGGCGGGGCTTCAATTGGGAGGCCCAAATGAAAAGGCAAAATATCAGAAATTGAAGGCTTTTCTTTATTTTAAACGATTTATATAAACATCCGTTAAATCGTATCACACGCAAATCATCAAAATCTAAACACTATTTGTAGAATTTCAAAAAAAGCCACATCACTGTTTATATCGGTAAATATTATTCCATCGTGTTTGGAAAAACTGGAAAATTGGAAAAATTTGAAATTTGAAAAATTGGAAAAACAATATCGCCTATTTTACCCCAGGGGGTCCCAGGATTACCCACCCAAAATTTCGTTGCGATCCGTTCAGCCGTTTTTGCGGTACCTGGGAACAGACGGACGGACAGACAGACGGACAGACATTTGGTGAATTATAGTAAGATGCACAAGAGTGATGAGTGTGTGTGTCCTTTACTTTTGATTTCTATACAATTCCCACACCCCTTCACCAGTATCCACCAAATTTTGCATATCTACTGGAGGTACTCAGGTTCAGGTCAAAGCACAAAAATCTCCCTCAAAATTCCCCCCACTCCTTCCCACAAGGCATTTCTCTATGTTTGTGTTTAGGTTTGAAAATTATATAAAAACAACGGCTGGGCCAATTTCCACCACATTTTGTAAATGTGCTGGGGTTACCTGGGGTCAGGTCATGGGCACAACTGCCCACCCCCACAAGGAAATTCTCTGTATGATGAGTGTGTTTGTACATCTGAAAATCAAGAAACTGACCTCAAACAAGTTATCGAGGTCATTTGGCCCATCATTGCCGTGGTACACTCTCAGGTGAATTTGTGCTACAGCTTTAAACATGAAATCTTCTTGATGGTTTTACTGAAGTCTAAATAACCCAATATTGTTGAGGTGGCCCAGGTTCGATGCAATGTGTTTGCCCTTCCCATTCAAATCCCGACCATCAATGGGAAATGGAATGATCCGCTCCATCAACCACTGCAGTCGGATGATAATGCACACTCTAATAGATGAACACAGCATGCAGGGAAATGAACCACTCAACTGGTATCATTTGAGGATTGCCTCACGGTGGAAGCAAAAATGACATGCCTACTGGCGGGTGATTCACACATGCACATTTCTCGGGTAATGGAGGCTTCTCTTGGGGGATTCAGGGCTTGTGCCCGAGGTTATCGTTGGTGTCGTGTATGTTGCGCACCATGTCATCCATCATTTAAACACCTACGATAACTTTCCTGTCCTGCGGTATTACAATACGCATCTCCTAATAGTATTATTGTGATTTGTGAATTATTCGTCCACATTGGGAATTGAAATAGAATGATTTCCCCTCCCAAGACTCCAATTCACTTTAAAGACTCATTGCATCGTAGCTTACTGGGAGGGGAGAGATTCTCATTTCCTGTGCGTCTGAACTCCCCACGTGGTGCAGATGGTGGACCGGCTCTGTGTGAAGGTGCAAGACCAGCTAAACTCTTTGCGGCCATCAACACAGGATGACGTGCAAGCCGAGGTTCTACTCGCTGAGAAGGTCATGAAGGATGCCCGGAATGCCCGTACGGTGCGTATCCCGACACACCTATAAACTGCCAGTCCGGTGTTTCACATACAGGGTGATTCATCGATGATGTGTGTGCACCGTCCCTCGGATGCAAGTTAAACGGGTGTCCCATCTACCGACGTTAGTTAGTGGACGTTAGAGACCCCACAGTGTCGACCCTCTTTTGGGACAACAGATTGTTGATTGGGACATAAAGCCAACTCTCTTTTGGGACAACAGATTGTTGATTGGGACATAAAGCCAACTCTCTTTGCATAAGGTGTCCAGGTTCTGTGTTTCCTGCCCTCCTCTCTCTCTCCTTAGTACATTGCTTTTTTTACCTGCGCCACCGAAGGTGAATGGGGGTTATATGTTTTCACCCATCTGTTTGTCTGTCTGTCTGTGAACAAGATATCTCAAGAATGTTGTGGACGGATTCGGACGAAATTTGGTGGAGAGGTTGAGTCGGTAACACAGACAAAATGATTAGATTTTGGTGAAGATCTGGATCTGGATCTGAGAAATTTTTCGTGATTCGTCACCATTGACAGATAGTGGAAAAAAACTATATATATATATATATATTGTTACAGACGTGGCTTGGATGTTATGTACCGAGCGGTTTTATGGTATGACCACGTCTGCACAAGTTACCCGATTGTGCCCGAACGTTGACTAATAGCGCTATGCTAGACCAATGAAGGAAAAAGAAGACACACGGCTGGAATTAATACGACACGACACCAGGGATACGGTTCTCAAAGGTTGTTATTACAATAATGCGGAAGGTTTAGATTACAGGGACAAGAGGGAAACATAGGAAGGTGGGCACTTAAACACGCTTATATTAACCCCAACAGACGACAAATAAACGGGACAAGGCTCACTCACACGGGGGTTTGATTGCAACGAAAGCGGGTAGCGATCGCTCCAGGTGCACCTGGGCTCAGGGCAGGATCACGTACGGTCCAGTTCGGTCCAAAGATGCGGGGAGGTATCGTCGCGCTGGGGGTGGCGGTGGCTTCTCTCTCCAAGCTGAGGCGCATCTGACGTCACATCCGGCGCGGGGCCGCGTATATCCGGCGGGGAGTGACACGCCCTCGGCTCGTTAGCTCCGCCTCGTGGAATCGGCACGCTGCTTCTCATTGGGTGCGTGCGGGGGGGTTACTGGCTCCGCCCCTGACGAGGAGCTGACAGCCAGCCCCTTCGGGGTAACCCCGTGGAGCGCATGGTCTGGAGCTAATCGAGCCGGTGTGAGGACGCATCCTCCCCCGCTCCGCCGCCATCTCCTCTGTTGTTGTTGTAATTGTTGTTGTAGTTGTTGTTATTGTTGTTGTTTGGGGAAGAAGATGGGAGGAGGTATGGGAAAGGTCCTAAACTCACTACTGATGCCATATAATCACATTCTGGTGCAACGAAGAGTCATAATTAATGGAAACGAGGCCTTAACTGACATAGAATAAGAATAACTAGGAAGATGTCCGAAAGTTGTCTACGTGTGGTGCGGTGGACCTGGGCACGACATTTAATGGGGGAATAAGGGGAAGGTCGGCTCTACTGATTGTTATTTACATGCAATGGGACTAGGGAATGGGGGATTGGGGAAAGTTGGGGAGTATTGGAGAAAATAGGGGAATATTTACAAGCGGATATGGAGGCCAAATTCCATATTCGCAACATTGCACCCTTCTCTACCCTCGGGGCGTCCCGACCCGATAAATTTTTACCTACTTTAGTGTGGCACGCAATGTAGTTCCCTCTACTATTAACTCTACCCTGAGTGCGACAGTTTTACAGATATTCACAAATGAGTAAATATGTCCCCCTGCGACGTTGCACCCTTCTCCTCACAGAAACACACCCACAGGATAACCGAATCCGGAAAGAATCCTCAAACTAAACATACAGCCGGTAGGGAGCATTATTTACAAGACTACGCTGATATCTACACTACGATCCAGGACCTGTTTTTGGAGGAACACATGCAGATGTTATGCATAGAGAGAGAGCGCTTGCCAACATCGATACACCAACCCACGAGTGCTCTGTGGCCGACGGCCTTTAATAACGTGCAGAGCACCCCATCCCAGCATCAAAAGCACCACCCCACCACCAATCGGTGCAGTCACCATTGTTCATTGGAATAAAAATAAATTCGACAACCCCTAACCCTGCAGGTGTCTCTTGCTCTTCTTGTGGTGCACTTGGTGTTTAACTAAAAGTGGTTCACCTGTATGGCATAGGTGCCACGTTGACCCATAGGTCCATCCCCGGGTGGTGCTTGGCCGCAAACGAACTGCGGTCCATTGTGGGTGGCCACAAACATTGCGGTCCATATGGTGTACCGATCCAGGCAGCGAACAGCGAAAGTGCAGGCCCACAACTGCGTCGCCAGCACCTCTCTCTCCTCTCTCTCTACCCCAAAGCCAGATCCTCGGAGGTGGGAGACAACAGAAGAAACAAGTGAGTAAGGTGGTAAGGGCGCAAAAGTGCACGCAATATAAGGTAATGCACACTGGGGGCACATGGGAACCAGGTGAGACAGGTACGTTCCTATCGTACGCCCCCCCCCCCCACCAGGTAACCTACATGGCCCCTCCGTTACCCCTTACTGTATCCACAAAACACAACACTACCCATAAACATCTACTTTACAAATCGACAAACATCCCTACTGTCTTCCCCGTTCCTCCCATAAACCAAATTCGTCTTCTCTCCCTCCTAACCAATCAAATTTGCCATTTTCAACTCTCATCAAAATTTGCCATCTCCAACTGCACATCAAAATTTGCCATCACCAATTCATCATCAGTCCCTCCTAAGGAGGGAGAGATGGAATCACCCCAATGTCTCATCCACGTCGTGATGCGTCTCACAAATCCACACAGCGATTCATCTCCTGCAACAAAACAAAGAAAACACAGGTGTGGAGTCATCATCATCACCACAGGTAAGTGGCTGCGTATGGTGCGACAGGTTCATTAATCCTAACTATTTCCTAAATGACTTTAACAACTTTACACTACCCGGGGTCTTTCTCCGGCCAAACCATTGGCCCTCTTACACTATGGGTTCTAAAAACCAATTCCCATTGGCCAAACTGTGGTGCTCTTCAATTTGGGGTCTCACTCCCCCGATTCATCTCCCGGTGCCCTCGTACAATTTCTGGGCTGCGACGTGTACCTCTCCCAGTGGGTCTACCCACCTGCACACCTCCACCACTGCAGTTGCCTCCGAGCTTACCTGCTCCTTACCCTAACCTAACTACCAGGGGAAGGCCCTCTGGCTCTCTCCCCACTCCGTGCCCTCTCTGGCACTGGGCTGCCCGATCCACACCCGGGATCCTCAGGCACCCACTCACAACTACCGGCTCCCAGAGCCCACCTGCGGCCTCACCTGGCCGACATCCTCACAGTGGTGGAGTGCCCAACCAACTACACACACTAACAGGCTACACGCCCAGCCATTTCCACAACACTAATGCACCCATTCGCAACACCATTCTGCAACCGCACCACAAATGCCAATATCCAACCACAATTTACCTGCACCCTCTACCTAACACTTACACTACCCGCCCCGGGTGCTCGCGAAAGGGGTCCACTCTTCCCCCATCCACACCTTCGCACCATGCACACCACTCCGTACCACTCACTCCAACTCTCTCCACACACCTGTACCTGCACACCTGTGCTCTCACACCTGGTGCCACCTGCACCCTTCTCTCCCCAAGCGCATTCGCGCTGATCCACACACTCACTACTCATACACTGCTCCACACACCTGTCCAGTTGCACACCTGTGCAATCACACCTGTTCAATTCTCACAAACACGGCATCATCTCAGCTAACTACTCCCTTCTGAAACTTGCGCTTCCCAGTCGTCCCTTTAACTATTGCGCTCCCTCGTCATTATCATCCATACTAATCTACCTGCGTCCCCACTACAGGTATCAGTCACTAACTAAACTTAACGTCACCTAAGGTCATCTTCTCTAGATCCCTATCAATATAATATCCTAACCCACCCGGGCTAGTTTTCACTGCCATACACCCCATAAGCTATTGCTCCTTTGCCCCCACCATGGGAAGGATGGTGGATTTGCCATCCCACCACATCGGGGGTCTCTCACTACCAATTTTGCACATCAAATTTCAACAAATTAAAAATTTGCCAATCACTACCCATCATCTGCCAATCACTACTGCCAATCCCTTGCCAATCATCAAATTTTGTTTTTCTCTAATTTTGGGTCCAAAACACTAACCTCATCACCCAGTCTACTCACTACTACCTCTCGGTGCGCCAATCCCTGTCCAAAGCCCGGCTTCGTGAAGCCAAGCAATGGATGCTGGTTGTTTTGTGCCAGCGGCTGGATGCGTCCGGCACTCGGTGCAGGGACGGGGGCTTACCCGGGCCGAGATCCCACGCACCATCTCGGCACGGAGCCATCCAATGCCCCGATCTCGACCTGCCGGCACGTCTCACCAAAAAGTGGTCGCCATGACGACCCTTTCTATCGGGCTGCCAGCTCCGCCTAGTGGAGCCTGGACGCGGCCGTTCAAAGCGAGGCCCGGCACGCACCGAGGGCCTGCTTCGGCTAAAAGTCGCTCTAACCTCTAACCCGTGTAACGTCGATGCTTCACCTGGACGCTTACACCCCGCAGCCCGTTCCTTGCTCACACATCCAGCCGTGCCCATGCTCCTCGTACCTTTCCTTACACACCCAGGTACACTCATTCCACTCACAGCCTTGGTCACACACCTGACCACCGAACACTTTGGCACACATTCGTTGGTCGCACACCTCACCAAAACACCTCTTCGCGCCCCCTCCTCGGTCACCTCCTCTGTGACAATCACAGGTGTGCCCTCATTCGCACACCCAACCACGTGCCTCACTACCAATTCCAGCGTGCATTCCCACTCACGCTCTACCATTCCAGGTGTGCATCCTTCCATCCCAGGTGTACATCCTCGCTCACCTGTCACAACCAACTCACGCTCCTTGTCACTCTCACTACTCTCACCTCCACTCGTGACAACGCACTCACCCTTACTCTTGACAGCACACTCTTTCCTCATGCACCTGTCCGTCACACACCTTTCTCGCGCACACTCCTGCGCACACTCTCCCGTCACACCCTCTGTAACACTCACCACAGGTGGACACTCTTCCTTACTTCTGACAGCGCACTCTTTCCTCATGCACCTGTCCGTCACACACCTTTCTTGCGCACACTCCTGCGCACACTCTCCCGTCACACCCTCTGTAACACTCACCACAGGTGGACACTCTTCCTTACTTCTGACAGCGCACTCTTTCCTCATGCACCTGTCCGTCACACACCTTTCTCGCGCACACTCCTGCGCACACTCTCCCGTCACACCCTCTGTAACACTCACCACACCACGCTTCCATGTGCTCCCTCGCACACGCGCTACGACCGACTCACTCTCGCCAGCACACTCACTCCTTGGCACGCACTTTTTCCTCACACACCCCAGAGTCGGACTTTCTTGCACACCTCCATGTTCGCACACCAGACCTGTCGCACACTTCACCAATGGCCTCTCACGAACACCCGGGTCCATCTCGACCCCCAAGCTTATTAAATCCCCTGGCGCATCATACGCACGACCATATTGGTCACCACTTACACCGGGTCCTCTTCCTCTTCGCTTCTCCTCCATCACCTGCGAATCCCTCATCCGGTTAATGAGCACATCATCACGATCCGAACACAGACTTTGGACCAATTCTTTTACTTCCTCCTTTATCTCTTTGTTATCCTCTCTCCGTCGCTTCTTAATTTCGCTCACCCCTCCTTCCACTTCTTCTAATTTCTGCTTCACCTCTTTTATTCCCCGGTACGTCTCCTCAAGCTCATCCTCTAAGGCTACCTTGACCGTTTCCATGTGCGTCCTCACCTGCCGGTCCTTCGTCTCCATAACCTCTATCACCTCGTCCAGCCTCGTTGTCAGTCCCTCACGTACCATCTGACATTCCCTCTTCGTCGCTACCAAGTCATCTTTTAGTTCTTTCTGTGTCGCCTTTAAACCTCCTAATACCGCAGTGTTCCTTTGAACCTGCTCCACTAACTCCGTCTGTCCCACCGTCAGCTGCTCCACCTCCTGCGTCAGGTCCTCTATGCCCCCTTGTAACTTTACAGTCCCCTTTCTCACCTCCTTTTCCATGTGCTCCTCACAGTGCCTCACCTCCTCGCGCACTCCTCCGACCTCCTCACTCACTCCTCTTCTGATCTCCTCTCCCATCACTTGCATCTCCTGCCCAGATGCCACCCTCATCTGCTCCATTTCCTCCCTGTGAGCATCCAGTTTGGTTTCTACCCCCATTCTGACCCCCTCTATCTGCTGCTCCATTTGTTTAACTTCCCTTTCCGCTTGGTCCCTCATGTCCCTCAATTTGCCTTCCATACTGTTTTCTAACCCCTCTAACCCTTTTTGCATCCCTTCCATTTGATTCTCTTGAGCGGCCATTCTGTTTTCTACCCCCGTTAACCCATGTTTCACTCCCTCTATCTGATTCTCTTGAGCGGCCATTCTGTTTTCTACCCCCGTTAACCCATTCTTTACTTCTTTTATCCCGTTGTCTAACTCCTCAAAATTATTGTCTAACTTCCCAATTTTCTTGTCTAACCCCTCAAAATTATTGTCTAACTTCCCAATTTTCTTGTCTAACTCCTCAAAATTATTGTCTAACTTCTCACTGGTACCCCTCGCTTCGTCCCTCATTACCCCCATTTGGTTTCCCATTACCCCCATTTGGTTTTCCAATCGCTCACTATTCTTTTCCATAAGGGCCGTCATTTGTATAAAAAAAAGTTCCAATCTTCCCAGCGGCGCTACTTCGGTCGCGGGCACGGTGACCAGCGAGGCGCCATTTTGCGCGCCCGCTTCTTCGTGCGTGACGGCGCTATTTTGCGAACCTGCCGCCCTCACTGCTTCGCTCTCCTCCTGTCCCTCATTTTGGTCCTGGATCGACCCTACCTCACTCTCCTTTACCGGACCCCAGCTGTCTTGATCCGCCATAGCGCGACTTTCAAAATTCGGTTTTTTATTTTTTTTATTTTCGTAAAACAAATTGAAATTTCGCCGTTATAATTTCGCGCGGGAAACGCGCTCCGAATCGATTTTCCCTCCCAAAATTTGGGCCTAACTAATTTAGTCCCGGGTTCGAATTCCACTCCTCGACACCAATTGTTACAGACGTGGCTTGGATGTTATGTACCGAGCGGTTTTATGGTATGACCACGTCTGCACAAGTTACCCGATTGTGCCCGAACGTTGACTAATAGCGCTATGCTAGACCAATGAAGGAAAAAGAAGACACACGGCTGGAATTAATACGACACGACACCAGGGATACGGTTCTCAAAGGTTGTTATTACAATAATGCGGAAGGTTTAGATTACAGGGACAAGAGGGAAACATAGGAAGGTGGGCACTTAAACACGCTTATATTAACCCCAACAGACGACAAATAAACGGGACAAGGCTCACTCACACGGGGGTTTGATTGCAACGAAAGCGGGTAGCGATCGCTCCAGGTGCACCTGGGCTCAGGGCAGGATCACGTACGGTCCAGTTCGGTCCAAAGATGCGGGGAGGTATCGTCGCGCTGGGGGTGGCGGTGGCTTCTCTCTCCAAGCTGAGGCGCATCTGACGTCACATCCGGCGCGGGGCCGCGTATATCCGGCGGGGAGTGACACGCCCTCGGCTCGTTAGCTCCGCCTCGTGGAATCGGCACGCTGCTTCTCATTGGGTGCGTGCGGGGGGGTTACTGGCTCCGCCCCTGACGAGGAGCTGACAGCCAGCCCCTTCGGGGTAACCCCGTGGAGCGCATGGTCTGGAGCTAATCGAGCCGGTGTGAGGACGCATCCTCCCCCGCTCCGCCGCCATCTCCTCTGTTGTTGTTGTAATTGTTGTTGTAGTTGTTGTTATTGTTGTTGTTTGGGGAAGAAGATGGGAGGAGGTATGGGAAAGGTCCTAAACTCACTACTGATGCCATATAATCACATTCTGGTGCAACGAAGAGTCATAATTAATGGAAACGAGGCCTTAACTGACATAGAATAAGAATAACTAGGAAGATGTCCGAAAGTTGTCTACGTGTGGTGCGGTGGACCTGGGCACGACATTTAATGGGGGAATAAGGGGAAGGTCGGCTCTACTGATTGTTATTTACATGCAATGGGACTAGGGAATGGGGGATTGGGGAAAGTTGGGGAGTATTGGAGAAAATAGGGGAATATTTACAAGCGGATATGGAGGCCAAATTCCATATTCGCAACAATATATATATATATATATATAGCACGATATCTCAAAACGTTGTGGACGGATTCGGCCGAAACTTGGTGGACAGGTTGGGTGTGTGACAAAGACGATTCGATTTTGGATTTTGTTGAAGATCCGAATTCGGATCCGGATACAATCATTATTTAATTTATTAATTGATTCTTCACCATTGACTAATGGGGCCAAAAACGATATGTAGCATGATGTTTCAAAAAGTTGTGGATGACTTATGACAAAACTTAGTGGATGAACTGGTTAGATGACAAGAACAAGCTGATTACATTTTGGTTCATGTCGGATCCAGATGTGACCTATCGGTGGGATACAAAACATAAACTAGTCAACCTAGCGCAGGTATGCACTCTACCGACTGCCGTTCTTGTTTACCTCTGTGACATCACTCTTCCATCAGCCTAGATTTTGCATTCAAAAAAAGGGAAAGGAGTAGGCATTGTGTGTTGGTGCCATGGTTAAAATTACCTACTTGAGATCAACGGGATAATATGGGAAAGTTGATTATTTATAGGGTCTGTAGTTATATAGGGTCACTGATCCCGATAAGTACGTGCAAATGTTTATTACCACTATAAGCTCATTCTGGCTGCTCTCGTGAGCATACCTCTGCTTCCTTCCCCTTTTGCTCAAAACTATGAGATGAGAGTATCTGCAGTTACATAGGATCACTAATCTTGAAACCCTGTGAGGATGTTTGTTTTGTTAAACTGAATGGGTGTTAATTTGTGTGTGCACATATGCATGTGCACATTATTCGTGGTTTGGTGCAGCTCTTACCCAGCCTGTACCATGTTGGCGGAGAGGCGGAGGTCGTCATGAGTGCCATCCAGGAAACGCTCGAGGACAAGGCGGTGCATGTGGCGGAGGTTGTAGACAAACAGCTGAAGGTGAGGCCATGAGTAAACCTTTTCTCGATATTATCATAAGCATTTTGATATCTATGGCAGACCATCTACTTGGCATGGAGCGTATTGCCCCTTCTGTGAGGTCCACCGTCCCACCTCGGGCCGCAGGCAGTGAGGACCCTTTGTACCCGCAGGGGCTCGTGGAGTCCATGCTAGATGCGGCGGTGGAGCTGTGTCCTCACGTGGCCTCTCGCCCGTCCCTGCGACCTGAACTGCTCTCAGCAAGCACTGCCAAGGTGGCTGTCCCACAGGATTTTGTTCGATTGGCCCTTATGGAGCAGGCTGGGGCTGACATATTAAACAAGACGAGGTAACTCGTACCTCTAATAATACTCCATCTGTCAATCTTGCTCTTCTTTTTATCCCCATGCTTTTCAGGAAAAAACGGGGATGGGAGGGTTTATTCGGGGGTAATTGGTCCCCTACCAGTTTCACTGGAGGAGACTATAGGTTTCCTCTCCGTCTGTCTGTCTGTCCATCCCACCTCTGGTTTTCCAGACTTTTTCCCAACCCCCTTTAGCATATGAATGAATGAATGAATGATCGTTTTAAGGTCATTTTCCCCGCTAGAGCAGAGGTTAGCCTTGCGGGCCCCATGACAATCCTGATTCCCTGTTTGAGGCAATGTTTTTATGGCCGGATGCCCTTCCTGACGCCAACCCTTGGTCACGCTCTTCGATGCGCAGGGATACGGTGTACCTATTCTAAATCGGGGCACACACCGGGATCATTCATCCCAGCAAGCTGGTACTAAATTTGCCGACCTCGGAAGGATGACAGGCTGAGTCAATCCCCCTGGCGTTAATTTAGCGATCGACCGGGATTCGAACCCAGGATCCTAGGATCCCAAGCCAGCACCCTAACCGCTAAGCCAACACCAGGCCTTTAGCATATTCAACTGTAACCTGGTACGTGGATTTATTATGATATAAAGGAAAATTTTGAGTATTGGGGCGTTTCGCCAATTTTCCATCGTCACGCTATCTCCTCCTAAACGGTTTGTGCAGAAATTCTCCAAACTTGGTCGTTATGATCACCACATGGCAAGAACGTGCGAGAACAGTATCATTTTTGGTGCCGCCCTCCCTGGGGTCCTGGGGTGGGATCAAAAGGTCGATACCAAAAATGCAATTACGGGCAAATTTTAAAACATTTTCAATGAAACTTTGTGTTAACATTGGGGAAGCCTGAAATGTGTAACGATTTCTTGGATTTGATCCCAAGTTTATGCCCCAGGGGGTGAGGACTTTGGGTCACAGGGGTCAAAACATAAGATATTTTTTTAACTTAAAACGTTTTGCCTGTTGGAACTCAAAACCTGGTGGAGCTTTTCCCCATCTTTCAACTTTGCTATTGGTGGGAAGCGTGGGGATTTGCGGTGACGTGCCATCGACTGCTGTAGCTCTAGTTTTCATTTTCTTCCCTAAGTCTCAAAATCCCTATAAAGATGGATCTTTTTGGATTTGCTTTTCTGTGGCCCATTCTTCTCCATTCCATCACAACAGAATCAGCACTTTGTGACCGGGCCGGCTGCATTTTACCGCATGAATGGTGCAGCACGGATGTGGAACTTGTTCTGGTCCATCAGGGACTGACACTCAGACCTTTTTCGGTCTGAAGTTTGACATTTGTCTTTGTGATGAAGCGATACCTGTTAAGGTACCCAGTGAGGCATCTTCAGAAAGGAGACTCGAGTTTGTTTTGACCTTTGAGTGACAAGTTTTTGTGAATTTGTATTTGAAGTGCTTCGTCTTGTTTGTTATGGCTTAAACCAATTGTATCTTCAAAACGATCGCTAGCATGAGACAAATCCACGACAGTTCACTAACACTTTACAGATGCTGAAATGGAGCTAATGATGGTGATGCAATATTTGTGTGACAGTGAGGCCAAACTCGCGGCAGCTACGTTCCTGTCTGATCGACTGGTCGATGAAATCCTGGAGTCGCTTTCCGCCACACAACATCGCTTGGTGAGTTTGGGTGAGCGTTCGGTGTACTAAGCTAACTCAACTTGTAAGGATAACTTTGGAAGATTGGCTCACTGAGCTAACCCAGCTAATTAGGGTAGCTGTAGGATCTTTGCTTGCGAGGTAACTTGGTGAATAAGGATAATTGTCTAACAAACTTTCTTTCACACGATATCCCAGATTCACCACCTCCCTTCCTGGTTATTTCTTTATCATTTTGACAGACCCAGTTGTCTTCTTGGTAGTGTGTCATGGTCGACATTAGAAGCTCCCTTTCCCTAAGTCCATGTCCCCTTCCCCCACCCACCAAATCCCTATTGAATATGTCCCTCTAATAAGGAAGCTTCTAGCAATAGCTTGTTTATGTGCATGGACTTCCGCCCTCCGAACTGTGATGACTCCGTGTGTGATCCTCTTTCAGTCAACTTTGCCATCCCATCCCAACTCTTTCTTCCTTATGTGATAACTTCATTTGTCACCACTCCAGCTGGCTTGGTATCGGTCCTTATTCCACTCTCCATGGTAGTGCAACCAAGGCCTTTTGTGATGCTTCAGACCTCACACAATCTGTAGGATTGCCAGACCACATTTCCCTCCAACCTCTCTTCCCATCTGCACCAAATGTCCAGCCCATCTCAGCCAGCTACTAGCTGCCATTCTCTGCTTGACCTCGTCATGTTTACCTTTCCCTCCAACCTTTCTTGCTCTTTCTCTGCTCTCTTTGGCTCATCAGATAATGTGCTCTTGATATAATTTGTCTGTAAAAGGATAAAATTCCTTCTCTAATCCTTTGCAGAAAAGGCCAAGGTCTCTAATCCTTCTCGTCCTCTACTCATCCTCCACCGCTCACTGAAAATATCCTATGGCACGTAGACTTCCCTCCTGCCAAGGTGGAGAAATTCCTAGTCTCTCGTGACTCCTCCACCGCTACTTGTCAAGATGGCATCAGTGCCTAATACTCAAGAACTATTCATCTGCGTTGCCTACTCTGCCTTCTCTGCTCTTTTCCAGGTCATTCTCTGAGGACCGCCTGCCGACATCGTGGAAACTCACCTGGACTCCAATTCGCAAGAATGGTTCCAAGACTGACCTTCTCAACGATAGACCTATCAGACATTCCCTCATCATAAGCAAAGTAATGGAATTGATCGTTATTGTAACTCTTCTGCAACTCTTTGATGTCCAATCATCAGTTTTGTTTCTGACGAGGTCATTCCACCTTGGACACGCTGCTTCCGCTACGTCAGCAAAGGATGGATGCTCTCAATCTCAAGCAAGGATTCAGCGCTATCTCACTGGACATCTCCCATGCATTTGATTCTGTCCAACACCACGCCATGTTCTCCAAACTGTCAGCCAAAGATATCCAGGGTTCTTGTCTTTTATAGTTCCTGAAGATGTCTTTCGTGCAAACAAAAAAAGACCGATATTGCTGCTTTTTCAGTTTTTATTACCGTTACTTTCATCTCTCCACCCAGAACCGGCACCTATTGGTCAGACACATTCTACCAGAAGACCTTTTTGACCCAGCCCAAATTGAAATTCAGTGGTCACCAACATTGTTATGCCTTCTCTTTTCTCACCTGTGGAATTGTCTTGTTGAGTCCATTGTATTGAGCTCTTCCCTGAGGTATTTCAAGTCTTCATGCTGCTACCTACCTTGTCGTAGTCTCACATTTCCACTACTGATCTTTACTACACCTGATGAGACCCCTATTCCCGTACTACTCTCCTCATGACGTGATGCATCCATTTGTTGTTGTCCCACTGTTTTTTTCTTTTCCCCATTTTGTTTGTTGATACATTGACCCCCATCGGTCTGCTTCAATACCTGTACTAAAGCCTCAATGAATCTCAATACCTGTATTAAACTAGAATGGCACTCGGTAGAGCGTACACCTCCGCCAGACTGAACAGTTCATGTTTTGTGTCCCACTGATAGGCCGGATCTGGATTCGGACCTGAACCAAATTCTAATTGGCTTGTTCTTGTCACCTCACCAACTCATCCACCAAGTTTAGTCATAACTCGTCCATAACCTTTTGAAATATCATGTTGTATACATCGCTTTTCGTCCGATCTCTCAATGAAGAATCACTTAAAGATTCAATAATTCTCATATCCGAATCCATATTCAGATGTTCACCAAAATCGAATCGATTAGCCCTTGTCACACGCCCAACCTGTCCACCAAGTTTCGTCTAAATCCGTCCATAACTTTTTGAGATATCTTGCTATGTATCGGTTTTAGTCCATGTGTTTTATACCTCTCCAACCCCCCCTCCCCCCAAGCCCTCTCCCTCCCACATATCTCCCGATGTTCCTGTTCTCTGCTGTTGTGCTTGTGTGCTTCGCTCTCTCTCCCCATCTTGTCTCCCACTCCCTTTATCTTATGTTTTATGTGTCAGTTTGTCTTTTTGTGATTAATGTTAGCTCTTTCACGAGCTTCGATCTTGTATACATATATATATTTAGTCCATGTGTTTTATACCTCTCCAACCCCCACCCATCCCCCCCTCTTCCCGTGCCTCCTCCCCCCAAGCCCTCTCCCTCCCACAGATCTCCCGATGTCCCTGTTCTCTACTGTTGTGCTTGTGTGCTTCCCTTTCTCTCCCCATCTTGTCTCCCGCTCCCTTTATTATATGTTTTATTTGTCAGTTTGTCTTTTTGTGATTAATGTTAGCTCTTACACGAGCCTCGATCTTGTATACAAAAATAAATAAATAAATAAATCACACAATGGTGAAGAATCACTTTAAAAATTCTAGTAGCCGGATCCGAATCCGGATCTTCACCAAACTCTAATCATTTTGTCCTTTTCACATACGCTACGTCTGCCAAATTTCGTCCAAATCCGTCCACAACCTTTTGAGATATCTTGTTCACAAACGGACAAACAAACAGACAGACGGGGTGAAAACCACCTTTGGTGGCGGAGGTAAAAACAAGAATATAAAAGTATAACTATCTGTTTGCTGAGTTAACCCAGCCCATCAGGGTAAATTTACACCAACACTGATATAACTGAATAGACATTTCTAAACAAAGTCAGTTTTACCATAAACTGCTTTTTGTTTTTTACCTCTGCCACCAGAAGTGGATGGAGGTTATGTATTCACCTCTGTCTGTATGTTTGTCTATTTGTGAGCAGAATATCTCAAAAAGCTATACATCTTGAAGGACGGATTCGGACAGAACTTGGCGGACAGGTTGGGCGTGTGTGACAAAATAGATTCGATTTTGGTGAAGATCTGAATCCACATCCATCAAAATCATCAATAAGATAAAAAATTTTATTGATTTTTGCCATTCAGATATGGGGCCAAAAACGATATATAGCACGATATCTCAAAACGTTGTCGATGAGTTATGACAATACTATGTGGATAGGTTCTGTAAATGACAAGAACCAATTGATTCGATTTTGGTGAAGATCTGGATCCGGATCCGAGAATTTTTATGTGATTCTTCGCCATTGAGAGGAAGGACCAAAACGATATATAGCATCTTCTTCTTCTCCTCCTCTTCCCTTTATAAGGGGTGAGGTCAGATGGCACCAAACTTCGGCCCTGCGTTGACCACGATACTCCTCCACGTCCCTCTGTTCTCAGCCATCTCTCTCCACTCTCCAGCCACTCCCAACTTACTGATATCCCTCTTCACATAATCCTCTCATCTCAACCACAGTCGACCTCTTTTCCTCCGACCTTGCTCCCTCAACATATCCGCTCTCTTTGCCGTTCTCTCTTCCCCATCTGCACCAAATGTCCAGCCCATCTCAGCCGGCATTTCACCAATCACCTCGTCAAGCTCGTCTGCACAACAATCTCCTCCCTCAGTTCATCCCTTTTTTTTTTTTCCTTTTTTTTTTTTGTATACAAGATCGAGGCTCGTGAAAGAGCGAACATTAATCACACAGAAAGACAAACCGACACATAAAACATACAACATCGGGAGCGGTAGACAAGATGGGGAGAGAGGGGGAAGGACACAAACACAACATTTGAGAGCAGGGACCGAGAGACATGGAGACATCGAGAGATCTGAGAGAGGGCGAGGGCTTTGGGGGGGGGGGGCATGGGAAGGGGGCGGTGGGAGAGGTATAAAACATATGGACACTGCCAGGACTTCCAGGAAAGAAGTTGGAATTTCAAACAAGGTGGATCTGGGGTGAATTAGCGGGGGTAGAAAAGATCAAGGTTTTGGATGGGGGAAGATAAGAGATGGTGGTGAACAGCTGTTTTAAAGACCTGGAGGGAGGAGTGGGATTGAAGGGAGTGAGGGAGTTTGTTCCAGAGGCGGGAGAAAAGAGGAATGAAAGAGTGAAGGTGAGCAGAGAGCCGAGATTTCGGCAGTTTAACCATCAGAGGGTGGCTGGCAGATCTTGTGCGACCTGTAGGAATATTTGGGGGACAGAGCACAGAGAGAGCTGGGGGTGCAAGGCCGGAGAGGAGTCGGTAGAAGACAGAAAGACCACCTACCTGCCTGCGGTGAGTGAGTGAAAAGCCCTCAGAGATAGCTTCATCGCGGGAGATTCCAATAATTCTGAAAGCTTTGGTTTCAACAGCGTGAAGCCGAGCTAGGTGTGAGGCAGGAGCACCGGCCCTTCTCCTCTTGTCCACCCTCTTCACTCCCGCAATCCTCCTTACCCAGTTGTTCTTGATCAAACCTGCAGCCTCTGTTATTGTCTCTGTCAGTGTCACCATCTCCAGACGGTAAAGGTAGGCCAGCATCACACAAGACATCAGAACCTTTCCTTTCAAACTCCTTGAAATCTTCCTGTCTGCCATTCCTCCCTCCACCCTCCTCCATACGTTCGTACCCTCCTGAATCCTCCTCTGCACCTCTGCCTCTGACCTACCATCCCCGGTCGGCGGTCACTGTCCCACCCACATACTCAAACCTATTTCCTTGTCTGATCTTCCCCTCTCTGCTGCCCGACACACATCACCTCCCTCTTCTTCATGCTCATTTTCAGCCCATGTTTCTCAAATGCTTCCTTCCATTCCTTCCTGCATCTCCCACCCACTCTCCAACACACCAGCCAGATAGTCCGCATTCAACAGATAGTATATCCTCCCCTGAATATCTTTCATGTTTACCTTCCAGCTTACCTGCTCCATCACCATGATAAACAGCAGTGGGCTGAGAGAGCTTTCCTGCCTCAAACAGATGTTCACACTGAACTCCTCAGACATCCCAGGACCAACCAAAACTCTTCCCTTAGTTCTGTTGTACATCTCTTCCACTAACCTAACTTCTGCTTCCAGCACTCCCATCCATCTCAGTGTCGCCATCACCTTCTATCTTGGAACAGTGTCGTACTGCCGTAGGCCTTCTCCAGGTCCACAAATCCCAATGCCATTTCACCTTGCACCTCCAACCTCTTCTCCACCAGCTGTCGCAGTGCTAACATCCCATCTGTTGTTCCCCTACCCCTTTTAAACCCTTGCTGCTCTATTCCGATCTCCTTCTCTGCACTCTTCCTTATCCTCCCATCCAGAACCCTCTCCAGCACCTTCAGGACATGACTAAGGAGTGTAATTCCCCTGTGCTTCCCTGGATCTTGAACATCCACAGCTCGGTTTCTTCATCCAACTGGCTCCAACTTCTCCTGCTGCAATTATCATCTCTGTACACATCTCATCAAGGCCTGGCACCCTTCCCTTTTTCACCCTCTTCAATGCCATCTGCACTTCCTCTTCCATGATCTCCACCAATTCAACTTTCCCCTCCATATAACTCGGTAGCTTCAGCTCGCCGTTGCTTCCTTCCCGGTTCAACAGCTCTTTGAAATATCCTTCCCATACCTTCAATACTGCGCCCTTCTCTGTCACTAGACTCCCACTACCATCCTCAATCACATTCCTCCCCTCTCCTCACCCTACATGTCCTTACTATCCTCATCCCTGTCTCACAAGATAATATATAGATCATCTTCCTCCCACCATCCTCTTCCAACTTGTTGAACACCTCCACTTCCATATCATTCCTCACCTTATCCACAAGTCTCCTTGCTGCTTTCTTCTTCTGCCCATACAGGTGCAACAACCCCACATCCGGCTGCCTTCCTCTATCCATGATCTTCTCCATCCTCTTCCAAGCCTCTTTCTTTTCACCAACTGCCTTCGCTGCTTCCAACGTCCACCATACTGGTTTATATTCCTCGACGATGCACCCTGATGTCCTTCCACACAATACTTCTGCAATTCCCCTCATTGCTCTCCATACTTCTTCCACTCCTTCTCCAAATATTCTGCTTCTTCACTAAGTTGCTCATATCTGGCCCTCACCCTCTACTTGTAATCCACAGCGACATTTCCCCTACACTTCCCCCACCTAATAACCTTCCCACCCCTGCTCTTAACTTCCCTCCTTATCTTCAACCTCACCACAAACACCACAGTCTTGTGCTGGGAGATAACATGCTCTCCCACCACTGCATTACAATATTTAACCCTCAACAGCTGTCGCTTCCTTACCACCACCAAATCCAATCATTTTCTGTGCTGTCCACTCCCATGGGTAATCTTATGGCTTTTCCGCTTTTGAAAGAATGAACCAGCGATGGCCATCCTTTTCCTTGCCACCAGCTCCACCAGCTCTTGACCTTCTATTCCTTGTTCCCCAACCAAATTTACCAAAATATTCCTATTCATCCGGCCGGCTAGGCTACTCCGACATACATGTTAAAGTCCCACGCAATGCACAGCATCACCTCCAGCTCAACCATCCCCATCAGCATCACCTCCAGCTCAACCATTCCCATCATCTTCTCCAGTGTGTTCCTGAATTCTGTTTCTCTGCCCCAGTCCTTCCCATTTGTGGTCCATATACCGACATAGCACACATCATTTGCCTCTGTACCACCACCCATGCCATGACTATCCGTCCCTCCCCATCTTTCTACTCTGACCACCTGCTTGCTGATCTCTTCCGATACTATTATTCCCACACCATTACTCCTTCCATCTGAACCTGGGTGCAACAGCTTGTATCCTCCTACCAACCTTTTCGCCCTGTCTCCTTTCCATCTGGTCCACTGCACACACAGGAACTTCCAACCTCCTCCTCTGAATCATATTCACCTCCCCCCCTGCCCCCCATTGATGCCACATTCAAACTACCTAGCCGAACCTCGCTTCTGAACCTCTGCCCATCTGGCAGAGCTAGTACCATCTTGATGAATTTGGGACGCTCAGGTCATCAATCAGCAGTGCTGCCCTGGCTGACCAGGTGGACCTCCTACCCTAGGCTGTTATAACAATCCTGTGCACACGCACGCACACACACACCACTCTTTCTCCATTCGCTCCACGCCTCCCTCTCCTCCCGACTCCTCTCCCTCGCCCTCAAGGCGCTCATCCCCATCTCCACTCCACTCGCTCCCTCTTTTTTTCTCCCTTCCCGCACCCCTCACTCCCTCCCTCTTCTCCTCCTCCAACCCACTCACTCCCTCCCTCTTCTCCTTCTCCCCCACGCCCCCACTCACTCCCTCCTTCTTTTCCTCCCATACCCCACTCACTACCTCTCTTCCTCTCCCCATCCTTTCCCCTTCCTTGCCTTATGGCATGCTCTCCTTAATACCTTAAAGTTGTGCTTATTTAGCTTACAACAAGTGAATGCTTTCCACAAGAATCACTCAGTTCTCCCAAAAAAATTACTCCGTTCTTCCACAAAAATCACCCACCTAAACAGGGATGTGGAACTGGTGAGCAGGAACGATGAAACAGGGAGGCAGGAAGATATCTAAAAAAAAAATGGGTGTGTGACAAGGAGAAGCGGATTCGAATTTGGTTAAGGTATGGATGCAGATCCGGCGTATCAGTGGGATACAAAACCTAAACTGTTCAGCCAGGTGGAGGTATGTGTCGTCCTGAGTGCCATACCGTTCTATTTATCCTCATGTTTTTTTAAATCAATGGGGTGGATATTGTAATTGCCTCCTGTCTGTCCTTCACGCTATCTCCTTCTGAGCTGTTCGGCAGAAATTTACCAAACTTGGTAGTTATAATCACCACATGACATAAAGGTGCAAGAGCAGTGTCATTTTTGGCCTCGCTGCCTGGGGCCTGGTCAAAAGGACAAGTGGCAAAAAATGCAATTACGGGCACTTTTAAAAACATTTTAACAAAGAAACTTCGTATATGCAATCAATGTTTGGGGAAGCATGAAACATCTAACGGTTTTTTTGATTTGACCTCCGGCTAATGCCACAGAGGTTGGGGACTGGGGGTCACAGGGGTTTAAATTGGGGAAAAAAATTAACTCAAAAATTGATATTGGGTCCCCGGTGGAACATTTTGTGGAGATTTACTATGGCGTGCCATCAATTTTGCTCGTCGTTTTGCACTTACATGCTATCTTTTGTGTGCATTTGCTGGCTCCATCCACTTCGGCCCTGAGAGCTTTGTTCCCAGAGCACCTACAATTAACAGGTTCAAATCCGTTGGGTCTTTCAGTCGATTTTGCCTTTCACGTTATTATCGTGCGTCTAATTCAAGTACAATTCCTCCGTTCTTCTTGTCGTGATTGCATATTTGACCGGGATTCAATTAAGAACGGCCTCTGGTTGCATCATTACCGAGCAGGTGTACTTCCCGCACATTAGGGAAGATACATGTGCTTTGTCCCGTGCACGGAGGTCGATTGTTTGGAGTCTTTACCAGTAGCGCCTGTGATGGTGGTGACAATGGCCTACTCTTTATGAAAGACACCCCAGCGAATGCTAGCAGACAGCTCCCAAGCTTCGTGCCCATCCAAAGGATAACGTCCTCAATGATGCACCTCCCTTTCCGCGATGTGCCAATTGGAAATTTGTAGTCGGGTCTGGGATCAGACCCAGTCTCGATAGCTCAAAGGCCTCTTCACTAACTCTTGCACCACCCTACACCACAGTTCCTCTATGAGTCTTAGCCATACTATATACCGACTGTATTTATGATGAATCAGAGGGAGTACTTTTAAGAGTGCTTTACAATAGAGCATTTATCTTATTCTAAAAACAGCCTTTGCGGATTTGTGTAAAATCACACCGGCAGGCCTATCAAGTCCACTCATGAATGGCCAGTCAGCTGTGAAAAGCAACCCGTCAATGAACAAGCATCGGTGTATTAAACACCGTGTCTTGACTCCTACACGCATGGCAATGCATGATAAACCTGCCAAGGACCCACAGGAACCACCATTGAAATCCACCTGGCGGGATTGTCATTGATCATCCAATCGGTGGCCGGTGCATCCTGTGCACACCTTCACAAGTTTCTCTGGGTGTAGAGAGCATGGACAACCATTTGAGGCAGTCACACTTTTTGGTGCCATATTTAGGCTATGCGATAAACGCTGCCCTCGTGTACCCACTCCGGTCTTGACTTTCTCCTCCTTCCTTGTATGTATTAAGATTGAAAAGACCTTCACATTGTATAGAAGTCATTGCCAAGCCCACCTTGTCGGTGCAGTCGGCTGTAGAAGATCTGTTATGGCAATTGTCTTTCTCAGGCCAAGTACATGAAGGAGCTGGGCACCGTGGGGTCCGTGTGCAAGGGTGACTCGGGGGCGACCGAAGAAAGAGCCGGGGACAGGCGGGACGCAGCCCTTCATGAGCAAGACAACTCGAGTGATGAGGAAGGTGAAGGGGAGAAACTCGAAGAGATGGATACATGCACGGTATGAAATGTACTGTGAGGAGTGAACACCTTGCATTTGTTTGCCTGTTTACATTTTCTTAATTTCTTTTTTCATTTTATAATTTAGTTGTGCTTGCCGTACAGGAATTCCACTCAGCACCATTTTGATAAGCTTGCGGAGACTCGCGATGACAATCCAGTCTTTATGGCTAACCGCTGTAGGAGAGGAGGGTCAAGGAACGTGTCGGCCCTCTCTTCAAACCTCCGTGGCTTTGAAGAAGGGCTCACACACAAAACGCCCCTTCACCTTTTTCTTGTGGCGGTTAGCATACCTCTCTCAACATTTGGTTGAGAAATTCCGTTGCTTTATAGATGCTCAGCCTTTAGCCCGATGGCCTCGACCTTCCAGGTAGCACACTTAAGTGTCTGATTCTCTGTTGACCTTGAACCACCTTGTCACCAAATCGTGGTTGAAAACACACACTGGTATTTTAGGCCCAAGGCATACAGCTTTCGGACATTTACACACTTTGCACAAGATGACTGTGTTGCATCCATTTCACCACTTGTTTGTCTCCAATCCAAAACCTGAGGCTGAACAATGTCTGCTGATGTCTGAGATGGACACGAGAGAAAATTGACAAGGCTGGTCGTTGGCACACTCCAAATGTACTGTTCGGGTATACATCACGGTCTTCTCTGCTTTCCTTTATCCCTTTTTACTTGCACCGAGTTTCCCACATTTATTATGTTTACTAGCAATGGTACCCGCCCTATGGGCGGGGCTTCAATTGGGAGGCCCAAATGAAAAGGCTAAATATCAGAAATTGAAGGCTTTTCTTCTTTTAAACGATTTATATAAACATCCGTTAAATCTCGATCGGTGCAGACGTTTGTGCGGCTCCCGGGAAAATAACGTCATGCGGGAGCAAGTATCAGCAGGGATTCAAACCCGTGTCCTTATAAAAGGTCTTTGTCCGAGGTCACCCAGTCTGATCGGTGCAGCTGTGCAGCTGTGCAGCGATCGGTGCAGCCGTTTGTGCGGCACCCGGGAAAACAACATCGTCACAATGAAAACATCGTCACAATGAACGTTATGCGAACGCGAATGTTATGCAGCAGTCCAAACCTGAGAATGCTGGAGACTAAAGCTGAAATTGGGAAAACTAAATAGCCTATTTTACTCCTGGAGTTCCCAGGATTATCCACACAAAATATATTTGCGATCGGTTCAGCAGTTTTTACGGTACCTTCGAACGGACAGACAGACAGACAGACAGACAGACAGACGGATGGACATTTGGTAAATTATAGTAAGATGTCTACGCTCCTACAAAGAGAGGATACACATTATTTTTGCTGTTTTTTATTCTTACTTTCCAACAATTACAATCACACACCACGCCTTCATACCTGAGCCAATACTCTTCAAATCTGTCATGGTGGTAGCTTGGTCCAACATACCTAGAACCCAAATCTGGCATGGTGGTACCTTGCTCCAATACATATGGACCCTAAATTTGGTATGGTGGTAGCTTGCTCCAATACACCCTGACCCCACATCTGGCATGGTGGTACCTTGGTCCAATACACACAGCACCCGAATCTGGCATGGTGGTACCTTGCTCCAATACATACAGACCCCAAATCTGGCATGGTGGTAGCTTGGTCCAATACACACAGACCCCAAATCTGGCATGGTGGTACCTTGCTCCAACATACCCAGAACCCCCAATCTGTCATAGTTGGTAGCTTGGTCCAATACATACGGAACCCAAATCTGGCATGGAGGTAGCTGGGTCCAATACACACAGACCCCAAATCTGACATGGTGGAAGCTTGCTCCCATACCCAGAGACCCCAAATCTGGCATGGTGGTACCTTGCTCCAATACACACAGAACCCAAATCTGGCATGGTGGTACCTTGCTCCAATACATACGGACCCTACATTTGGTATGGTGGTGGCTTGCTCCAATACACAATGACCACAAATCTGGTATGGTGGTACCTTGCTCCAACATACCCAGAACCCCAATCTGGCATAGTGGTAGCTTGGTTCAATACATACCGACCCTAAATTTGGCATGGTGGTAGCTTGGTCCAATACATACGGACCCCAAATCTGACATGGTGGAAGCTTGCTCCAATACACACAGAACCCCAATCTGGCATGGTGGTACCTTGCTCCAACATACCCAGAACCACAATCTGGCATGGTGGTAGCTTGGTCCAATACATACGGACTCTAAATTTGGCATGCTGGTAACTTGAGCCGAGACACCAAGGCCCCTTTTATTTTTTTCACATTTAGACCCTGTTCCAATTTTAAGGAGTCAAAGGTGAAACATTAACCATAACACATTGTTTATTTATTTATTGTACACCGCTCCTTTCCTATGCCATCTCCAGGCATTGCAAATCGTCATTGCCGGGCACCAAAGGGGGCTCGGCAGTGACGCACGCTGAAAGAGAGTACTCAGTTTTCACTCTGGTTTCTTGTTTTCTTTCTTGGTTGTCCGGACGATATCTCAGCCATCCTTTGAGCTAGGAAGCTGAAATTTCGGCACAGTCGTGAGCAAGTCCTTTGTCAAATACGGTATTTTTTGTTTTTTGAATAATCAATTAATTGAGGAGTTATTTAATTATTAGCGTTTAATTAAGTACTTATTTAATTAATTAAATTTCATTTCTCTTCTGACCATTATTAACTCAGGCACCTTTTGAGTTAGGAAGCTGATATTTGGACATGCCAATGACCAGGTGATTTGGCTGCAAAGGATATTTTTGATTTATTAATTAATCAATTAATCGATTAATTATTTAATTATTCGATTAATGACCCAAAAAAATTTTTTTTTTAAGTTACAGATTCTGATGAAATAGTGGTAGTTTATGTGTTCTCTGACCAAATTGATTACCAATTTAATTTTTTTATGATTATTATTTATTTATTTTCATTATTAATCATTTATTTATTTTCTTTCTCATTTGGCCAATATCTCAGGCACCTTTTGAGCTGGGAAGCTAATATTTGGACATAAGTGACCAAGTGATGTGGCTATCAAGGATATTTTTGATTTATTGATTAATCATTTCATCTATTAATTATTTATTGATTAATCGATTAATTATTTATTGAGTAATCAATTAATTATTTAATTTTTTATAAATGACTTATTTAATTAAATTTCTAAAAGATACATCTTCGGATGAAGCACTAGTGGTTTAGTTATGCGATTAGCCAATTGATTATGAAAATATTTTGTGATAATCTTTTATTGATTTTAATTATACAATTAATCAATCAATTAGTGTACACCTCTCCCTCCCAATGCAGCCTTAATGAGCTGCACTGCGGTATTGCCGGGCGCCGGAGGCGCCCCGGCAATGCCGCGCTGCAGCATATTTAATTATTTGGCATGGGGCGGTGTACTTTGAATGTATGTGTACTTGTTTATTTATTTATTTTTGCATGCAGAATCGAGGCTCGTGTAAGAGCTAACACATTGAACATGAAAACATGCACAGACACATAAAACATACAATGAAGGGGGCGGGAGACAAGAGAAGACAAGAGGAGAGGAGACAAGAGGGGGGGGGGGGGTGGAGGGGGGGGAGGGGGAGAGACGGAAGCACACAAGCACAACAACAGAAGAGAACATGGAAGTCGGTAGATCTGTGGAAGGGGGTGGGCTTGGGGAGGAGGGAGGGGTACACAGTATAAGGCAAATGAACACTTCTTGGAATTTCAGGAAAGAAGTTGGGGATTGAAAGAGGCGGATTTGGGGTGTTTTAACGGGGGTAGAAAAGATCAAGGTTTTGGAAGGGGGAAGGTAAGAGATGATGTTTGGTGATGATTGATGATGGATGGTGATGGTTTTTCCTCTTCTCCTTCTGCCTCTTCTTCTTCTTCTTCTTCTTTGCTGGTGATGCAGCTGTGCCGTTGAACACATTGTGGCATTCCCTTGTGTTAGAGTCAATAGAGATGAGATTTGGCTCAAAAGGTGATTTCAAACAGCCCTGACATGGATGCAGAGGAACATTTCGGAGTAGAGTCGTTTTGGAGATGATACAGGAATCAAAGGTCCAAAATGGGTGCAAAACAAGGTTTTTGGCCTGCCAAAGCCTGTCGTTTTTAATCCATACAGACAAGAACTGGCACAAACTCGCCTTGCCACAGCCCCGACAGATAAAAATGAGGCGGATATTGGTCCGGGTTCGTCTCAATTTCACGGGGTCAAAATTGGTTACAGACTTGAGGTTTTATATATATATATATAATGGTATCTGTAATCTGGTTCTCCAACCTAATGAGCGGACAACATGACGTCATCGCCATCCATGCACGTCCGCCTTGCCTGCAAAGTTCCAGAGGAACCATCTAGCAGTGCGTCATTACGGATTATAAATACAGATATAATATAAATTATTATATAATATATTTATAATATATTTATATTATATAAAATTATATAATATAAAATTAAAATAATAATCTATCTATAATTCCAGCAATCTCTGTGTGTCTGTGTGTCTGTGTGTCTGTGTGTCTGTGTGTTTGTCTGTGACCGCTGTTTCTCGACAACCACGGGTCCGATATACTTGAAACTTGCCAGGTATATTGCTGGGGACCCGAGGATGTGCCTTTTCAAGGTTTTAAATTAATCGGACAAGTACTTACCGAGCTATGTCCAAAAAACGCTTCAACCAATCAGAGAGCAGCGAGCTATCACGTGTGCCGAACGTGGCGATCAGACTCTGCCTCGGACGGCACATTTGACAGCGTATTCATTTATTTCACGTTGGAAAACTATGTTGCCGTTAAACTATGTTTTAAAACGAATTCAAACTGCGATTAAATTAAAACGATTCATCGTAACTGCGATTTGCGAACTTCCGGACAGTGACGACTTCACTTCCGGCAGCCAATCACAGAACGCTTTGTTGCGTAGGCGTGGCCGATGTGAGACGAGCGGAGCTGAGCGCGTTACGAGCTGACCGCCATTACGGTACGTAATTCGATTTCTTATGCGCATTATTTCTCCCAATTCAGTCAGAGCGAAGGGCGGAAGCGAAGAGCGTTGTTTTTTTTGTTTACGGGCGTACGGGCGGGGTAGAGCGTACGGGTAGCGTTTTTTTTTTTTTTTGGCAAGGAACGGGCACCCACGTACGGGCAATGCCCTAGTATTATAAATACTGATATAAATACAGTATAATACCAGAGATAACGTCACCGCGTGGCAGGCGGTGCGTATCGCTCCCAGCAAGGTGCAGCAGCAGCTGTATGGGACACCTTGCTGGCGGTTCTCCACTGATGATATGAAGGTCGCATAGTGACTGATATATATATATTTTTTTTTTTTTACCTGCTGAACTTTTATATTTAATCGAATCCACACAAGACACGGCGTACACATACCTTTCCACAGCCTTTTCAGATGAGAGCAGGTAAATATTGACATGGTGTCTTCCTTTTGATTTTACGGGGATCAAAGTGGCTGGAGGAGTCGGTGGGGCCACACATTGTATTCTCTTGTGTTAGTCTATTATTGTAGTTATTGTTTGTTCTCTTCTGCATGGTTTTGGAATCATTGTCCATTCTCCGCCTTTCACTTTGTTCTCACTTTACGTTAATTGTTGCCAGAACTTTGATTTTTTTTCTCTTTGTCATCAATGGTGATGGTGACATCTTATGACCTGTTGTCAATGGTGATGACGGATGTTTCTCTCAGAATTTGCAATCATTATCACGAAACACACGTTGAAGCCATGACTTTCAATTGTAAACTCAAAGCTTACTGTTTCCTCTCTCCCTGCCCTGTTGTCTGTCTTGCCATCTCGTGAAGACACTTTGCTGCCCGAGTGTAAGTACATTTAAAATGAAGTAAACGTTCCACCATTCCTGCTTTTCCCTGTCCATCATGAATCATTACTTCTCACCTGTACCTGCTGCCTGCCTACCCGTCACAAGTCTCATTTGCAGGTCATAAGACCCAAACAGTTGTATGTCGAGACCATAAGGATTGAAGGGAAGGCATTTCGCAAATACTCGGTGTGATAGAGATTGATGATGGAAAATTCCTTTGTTTGATGCTTCCTTATTGTTGATGGAAAATCTAAAGACACCTCGCATCTCGTAAAATTAACAGTTGATGTTTCACAATCGCCATCATGTACCATGACCTATGTGGAGCGTCTGTGCTGCCAAAGCAGTTACTCGGGTACATTCCTGGTCAGGTCGCCCCTCCAACTCAGGAGGTCAGGGCAGGAATTCGAAATTTGTTGAGGTTGTCCGCGATAGCTCGCCTATTCTTCGCATAGGACTCTGTATAACGTTTAACGTCCACCATCTAATGCCGGCGTTGGATTTAACATCCATCTGAGGGACGACACACATTGCTGATTCGTCCTGCCTGTGAAACACTGGGATGCCAGTGTTTAGCTGGGCCAAGATTTTAACACTGGCTAAGCAGCTTATAGGCGAGTTTGCGTACCGCTAGGCCATCCTGTCAGCCCAGTTGATGTTCATTTTGTATAATTAGATCCCTGGTGTCGCTTCCTCGCAATCAAGATTGTTATTAAAGTCAACCGAGGTACTCTTTCCGAGGAAATATGAGCTGGTTGTAATGACGTGCATGGTGACTCCTTGGAATACTACCAGGTAGTGTCCATACATGGCTGCTGCAGTTGCATTGTGCAATTGGCAGTTTTTCGGTGCAAGTGAAGAGAGGGAGGGAGGGAGAGAGACAGAGACAGACAGAGAGACAGAGAGAGAGACAGACAGAGAGACAGAGAGACAGAGAGACATTAAGAGAAAGAGCAAGAAAGAGAAAGAGCAGGAAAGAGAAAGAGAGACAGAGAGACATTAAGAGAAAGAGAAAGAGAGACAGAGAGACATTAAGAGAAAGAGCAAGAAAGAGAAAGAGAAAGAGAGACAGAAAGAGAAAGAGAAAGAAAAAGCGAGACAGACAGAAAGGTGTACGAGAGGCAGACATGGCAGCAGTGAGCTTTGGGTGTAAACAATGTTCCTGCATTCTGTGTCTGATTCTTCTGCAGATTAATAAATCTGTCAGCACCACAAGTGATTTCCCCCAGGTCATCAGGGACACCAAAAGGGTCTTTTGTTAATGGTGCTTAGGTGCGTTGTGGATGCGGAGTGACGTCACGGCGTCTATGTGGGATGAAAGCACGAACCTCCCTAGCTCCACCAATGTGGCACGCAGACTTGGCCTAGCGACTGCGTAGAGAGGCCTTTGGTAGCCGGCAGTCAATGAGTGACCACCCTCTGAGCATGCTCACCAAATCTTCAGAAGACCTACCGGTCTCCTGTGACCCGAACCAACCTGGTGGAGACAAATTTTAATGTTATTTATTTATTTATTGCCTCCTCCACCAAGGTGCATAGTGGTTATGTTTTCACTTTTGTTGTTCTGTTTATTTGTTTATCTGTATGGTTGTACGTCTGTGAACAGGATATTTCAAAAAGTTTTGGGATTGATTCGGACGAAACTTGGTGGACAGGGTGGTTGTGTGACGAGGACGAATTTATTCGATTTTGATGAAGATCCGGATCCTATAATTTAAAAAATGATTCTTCATCATTGAGAAATGGGGCCATGGATGATTATACAGCACAATATTTCAAAACTTCTTGGACTGATTATGACAAAGCTAGGTGGATGAGTTGGCCAAGTGACAAGAAGATGCCGATTATATTTTGGTCCAGGTCCGGATCCAGATCCGGTCTATCAGTCCGATACAAAATGTAAACTGTTCCAGCCTGGGAGAGGTCGGTGCTCTCCCGAGTGCTGTCCGAGTTACATCCGCCACCGAAGGTGGATCGAGGTTATGTTTTCACCCCAATCTCTTTGCTTGTCTGTGTGTGAACAGGATATCTCAAAAGGTTGTGGACGGATTTGGACAAAATTTGGTGGACAGGTTGTGTTTTGTGACAAGGAAGAAATGATTCGATTTTGGTGAAGATCCGGATCCGGCTAGTAGAATTTTCAAAGTAATTCTTCACCATTGGAATATAGGGCCAAAACCAATATATAGCAGGATATCTCAAACAGTTATGGACGGATTTGGATGCAACTTGGTGGAGAGGTTGTGTGTGTGACAAGGACGATTAGATCCGATTTTGGTGAAGATCTGAATATGGATTCGGATACGAGAATTATTTAATTTTTAAGTGATTCTTCGCCATTGGAATATAGGGCCAAAACCAATATATAGCAGGATATCTCAAACAGTTATGGACGGAATTGGATGCAACTTGGTGGAGAGGTTGTGTGTGTGTGACAAGGACGATTAGATCCGATTTTGGTGAAGATCTGAATATGGATTCGGATATGAGAATTATTTAATTTTTTAAGTGATTCTTCGCCATTGGAATATAGGGCCAAAACCAATATATAGCAGGATATCTCAAACAGTTATGGACGGAATTGGATGCAACTTGGTGGAGAGGTTGTGTGTGTGACAAGGACGATTAGATCCGATTTTGGTTAAGATCTGAATATGGATTCGGATATGAGAATTATTTAATTTTTTAAGTGATTCTTCGCCATTGGAATATAGGGCCAAAACCAATATATAGCAGGATATCTCAAACAGTTATGGACGGATTTGGATGCAACTTGGTGGAGAGGTTGTGTGTGTGTGACAAGGACGATTAGATCCGATTTTGGTGAAGATCTGAATATGGATTCGGATATGAGAATTATTTAATTTTTTGAGTGATTCTTCGCCATTGGAATATCGGGCCAAAACCAATATATAGCAGGATATCTCAAACAGTTATGGACGGATTTGGATGCAACTTGGTGGAGAGGTTGTGTGTGTGACAAGGACGATTAGATCCGATTTTGGTGAAGATCTGAATATGGATTCGGATATGAGAATTATTTAATTTTTTAAGTGATTCTTCGCCATTGGAATATCGGGCCAAAACCAATATATAGCAGGATATCTCAAACAGTTATGGACGGATTTGGATGCAACTTGGTGGAGAGGTTGTGTGTGTGACAAGGACGATTAGATCCGATTTTGGTGAAGATCTGAATATGGATTCGGATACGAGAATTATTTAATTTTTAAGTGATTCTTCACCATTGAGAGATCGGGCGAAAAGCGATATATAACATGATATTTTAAGAAGTTATGGACAAGTTATGAATAAATTAGGAGGATGAGCTGGTTAGGTGACGAGCACAAGCCGATTAGATTTTGGTTCAGGTCCAAATCCAGATCCGGCCTATCAGTAGGATGCAAAACAAACTGTTAATCCTGGTGGAGGTTTGCGCTCTACCCTTCTCATTATATACTGTTTCTGCTTTTCAGTCGCCTCCATGCCATCAAATTCCCTGCATATTCCTTTTTCCCTTACATTCCATTTTGTTTCCCCCGCTCTAGCAGGGAAAATGGCCTTAAAATGCATGTTGTTGTTGTTGTTGTTGTTGTTGTGTATTCCATTTTGTTTCTATCCTTATTGTTTGTCCTTATTTCATTTATTGTTTGCATGGTCATACACATATACTCAGCCGCCGAAAGTCAAGGAAGAGCTTCATGAACAGTGTCGTTTCATTACAATTAACCCCATCTGAAGCCCGCATCGCTTTGTGGAAAGACCGGCTTGCCAGTCTCGAACAACCCCCAGCGATGGGAATTCTGGCTAATTGCAACTGGATAACATGGAAGTGCCTTAACAGACTTAGGACCGGTGTAGGTCGTTCAAAGGTGTCCCTAAACAAATGGGGATATACAACCAGCCCGACAACCTGTGAACGTGGAACTGAGCCACAGACCATGCAACATCTCCTGCAATGTCCATCGCTAGAGGAACCCTGCAATGTTGCAGATCTTTCCGAATTGAACAACAAGGCGCAAAAATGTGTCCAGTTTTGGCTAGGCCTGGTATAGATTGTCCGTGGAGGAAGAAGAAGAAGAAGAAGTTTGTTCCTTATTTGCTTCAATCTCCCATCCTTCTTGCTTCCCTAACAACGTCCTTCTTGCTACGCCATTCAGGAATTTGGTTTATAGTTTTGCACTTTTCGTGTTTTGAATGTTTTCATCCCTTTTAGGATTTATTTGTTTTTCGTAAAATATATTCTACTTCCATCTCTTCTGCCTTTTCAGGTTTTTATGTTGTTGCTTGTTTTTCTTATTTTGTTCCTTTTATAACTAAGTGTCTATTCGTGCAATTGCAGCAAAAGTGTTATTGAAATCCCATTTCCCTATGTTACAAGGGACTGTCACAATACTCTTTTTCTTTTTTGGTTTTCTACTCGCCTCCATTCCTTTGGCGTCCTTTTCTGCCACCTGTGGAATCGGCTCTGTCTCTGCACAATCGTACGCTTCCCTCCAATCCCTCAACTTGGATGCTCACTGGCCACATCACGTTTTCCACCACACTCAACTGTGATTTACTCTTGCTGTACCTCATTTATTTGTCTTCGTTCCATATCTCCGTATCACCTACCACTCCATTATCTGCATGTGAAGCACACCCCATACGCCCTACATCATCCAGTTCTTCCATGAGACTTCCTGTAGATAAAATATTATTGAGTTTGTGTTCCTGAGTTTATGGTTTTTCTAAGTTCATATTTTTCACATCTGCCAGTATACCAACTTGTATTTAAAGGAAAGGTGAGATTGTGGTTTTACCTTCTCGTGGTTGTTTTTTTAATGGACCTCAGACAAAAGCAACAAAAATGACCTCTGAACAAAAACTTCCAACTTCTTCTCTTGGAAAATGAAAACTTGTGATGGACAAAGTCAAATAATAATCAACACCCGTGGGTTTCCTGAGCTGGACTCGAGTTAATTTTATCATTTTGTGTTGCTCCAAACATCAATTGACGCAAGCTAGTCAGGTAAAGTTCTTCTGCAAAACCGAGAGCAGTTCAATATATAATTTAACATTATAATCATCTCCAAGAATAAGAAATTGATCAAAAAGTTGTTTTGTGAAAAGGCGGAGGGTCACAAAATCAATCCAATTTGCCATTTTATATCTGGAGGTAGAATCATATGCCTGCATTCAGATCTTGGCCATAACCTGCATTCAGATTTGACCTTGACCTGCATTCAGACTTGGCCGTGGCCTGCATTCAGATCTTGGCCATAACCTGCATTCAGATTTGGCCTTGACCTGCATTCAGACTTGGCCGTGGCCTGCATTCAGACTTGGCCGTGGCCTGCATTCAGATTTGGCCGTGACCTGCATTCAGACTTGGCCGTGGCCTGCATTCAGACTTGGCCTTGACCTGCATTCAGACTTGGCCATGGCCTGCATTCAGACTTGGCCATGACCTGCATTCAGACTTGGTCATGGCCTGCATTCAGACTTGGCCTTGACCTGCATTCAGACTTGGCCGTGGCCTGCATTCAGACTTGGCCATGGCCTGCATTCAGATTTGGCCGTGACCTGCATTCAGACTTGGCCGTGGCCTGCATTCAGACTTGGCCTTGACCTGCATTCAGACTTGGCCATGGCCTGCATTCAGACTTGGCCATGACCTGCATTCAGACTTGGCCATGGCCTGCATTCAGACTTGGCCTTGACCTGCATTCAGACTTGGCCGTGGCCTGCATTCAGACTTGGCCGTGGCCTGCATTCAGACTTGGCCGTGGCCTGCATTCAGACTTGGCCGTGGCCTGCATTCAGACTTGGTCTTGACCTGCATTCAGACTTGGCCTTGACCTGCATTCAGACTTGGCCGTGGCCTGCATTCAGACTTGGCCGTGGCCTGCATTCAGATTTGGCCGTGACCTGCATTCAGACTTGGCCGTGGCCTGCATTCAGACTTGGCCTTGAACTGCATTCAGACTTGGCCATGGCCTGCATTCAGACTTGGCCATGACCTGCATTCAGACTTGGCCGTGGCCTGCATTCAGACTTGGCCTTGACCTGCATTCAGACTTGGCCGTGGCCTGCATTCAGACTTGGCCGTGGCCTGCATTCAGACCTGGCCGTGGCCTGCATTCAGACTTGGCCGTGGCCTGCATTCAGACTTGGCCGTGGCCTGCATTCATACTTGGCCGTGGCCTGCATTCAGACTTGGTCTTGACCTGCATTCAGACTTGGCCTTGACTTGCATTCACACTTGGCCGTGGCCTGCAATCAGACTTGGCCGTGGCCTGCATTCAGACTTGGCCGTGGCCTGCATTCAGACTTGGCCTTGGCCTGCATTCAGACTTGGCCGTGGCCTGCATTCAGACTTGGCCGTGGCCTGCATTCAGACTTGGCCGTGGCCTGCATTCAGACTTGGTCTTGACCTGCATTCAGACTTGGCCTTGACTTGCATTCAGACTTGGCCGTGGCCTGCAATCAGGCTTGGCCGTGGCCTGCATTCAGACTTGGCCGTGGCCTGCATTCAGACTTGGCCTTGGCCTGCATTTAGACTTGGCCGTGGCCTGCATTCAGACTTGGCCGTGGCCTGCATTCAGACTTGGCCGTGGCCTGCATTCAGATTGAGCCATTGCCTCCTTATTAGTGCCAGGTAACATTCCCAGCTCGTTTTTGTGTTGACTTACAATGTGTTCACTTGCTGGGACCTCTTTATGTATCCTGGATCCACCCCAGCTTACACCCAAGAGTAAGAGGAAAAGCATCTACAGCCGTAAGCTGCGGCCAGTCTCCAAAGTATTCGGTAAGTGACCTACCTCACATTCCTCTTCAGTTTATCCTGATTTTGTACTTTTCCTGCTCATTGCTGCAAATGCAAACCCAATAGTCTGAAGCATGGATTACTGTCCAAAGCTGAGCATTCCCGTTTTTGTTACCCAATTATGGTGGATAATCTCAACTACTCTTTATGTGACATTTCAGACTTTGAGGTCGACCTTGTTGCTGTGACATCTCCGGAAACAACTTTGACACCAACAGCAAGTTCCACTTTGGATGACTCTATCATTACACCCGACAGCCCAGCTGCGAGTCGCCTTCCCGAGCTGCCCTCAGACGAGCAGTGCAAACTTGATCATGTGACTAAGGGCCGCCCCCGCCGTGCCAAGCGCCAGCCACTTGGCCGGATACCGGTGTGACCACCATTCACATATGTTGGGCTTCTTCTTTATGGTGTTTATACTGTTCGATATCACATCAAGTATGTGAATTTTTGAGTTGGTGGTGGGTGGGGTAATTGCAAGAACTGGCTTGGAAATACGAGTTTATGCCATGATCACAAACCACCACCAATATGGAAATTTATTGTCATGTTGGACCATTTTGATGATGCTACTGACGAGTGACTCGTCACATGACATCCTTTTTTTTTTCTTTTCTTCTTCTTCTTTTTTTTTTTTTTAACAGACATGCACAACAGTTGCCGAACCTGCAGAAGGGGTGCAGAATGGCATCATGGGAAGAGTAGATGAGGGAGTTGATGAGTTCTTCACAAAACGAGTGACCCGTCTCAGCAGGTGCTTTATTATTTTTTTAAATTATAACGTAAGAGAGGCACGGAGGGGCTTGTACACACATCACATGTAGCTGAAGGACATTTGTAGTTGATTGTCAAATTAACGTATGTTAGACTTGAACCTGGGATTCCTGCATCATGAACTTGATGCTCCGATGGGAGGGAGCCGTTTTGCCTGACTAGGGAGTATCTTGAGTTTGGAGATGATTGACCCCAGGATGTGATTGATGAAATGGACCAGCAGGCTCGCCATCCTGAAATGGAGGCCGTAGGGTGTCCGGAGCAAAATTTCACTCTTGCCGTGGGAATGGATTTGTTTGTAGCTAATCTCACAAAGTGACATTTGGCCCTGTTTGTTACTAATTTGTGTTGTCATGTTTGGAGGACTGAGAAAAGCTCACAACATGCATAGAGCCCACCTGGAATGGAGCTCGATAAATGTCACTTCCTATATCGTCAAGGCGAGCATGGCTCTGCCAACTATAGGATAATAATAATAATCCCAGTTATTGCCACAATAGTACTGATTGTGTCAGTTCCACTATCAATCCATGAATGCAGCGGAGGTCTCTTGTCATCCATTTATTTGGCTCGGGGACCATCATTTTGTTACATACACACTAGGATGTGGGGAGGGGACTCAGAAAATATAATTGACAGAAGGAAGGATGAAAATAATGAAGGGGAGTGTGGGAGAAGTTAAGGTTGAGCTTAAATGCATCATTTTACTGCATTCATGGATTAGCCCTGACATCGTGGAGATACCCAACAGCATCTAAAGGCCGGGATGAGCCAGTATTGAAGGCCGAGCTTCGCAGAGTGCAGGGGCAGTTCCAGGGGGGTTGGGGGGGGCACACCTGACACCTGCCCCCCATAAACCCTGTCCCTCCCATCAAATACCTTCTTTTTTTCATATGTGTTGAGGTGTATACAGTGCGTATCAAAAAAAAGGTAATCCGAATTCAAGGGGTTAATATGCAAAGGTTATTTAGTTTGACAGTTTACATGTGGTTTACCAATTATGAGGAGATCCTCAGCTTTCCATTGATGCCTTTCATGCATCATTGCTGTCACACATGACCGAGTACATGTTCATTGAAAATGACGAGTTCAAATCGCATTTTTACAAGTTTGGCTAATCGGTGCAAGACAGTTTTAAATGGACGCATTACTTGTCAACTGCCAAGTTGATTATGTAAAATAGTTAAGCTGGTCTGGTAATCGTCGGTTGCGTCATCCTTTGTTTACGATGGGTATTTAAGATGGGCCTACAGTGTATGGGTTTAGAGACAGTCTGAGTCATTGAAAAGATGGTTTAACTTACGACTGAACAGCGGACCTTTGTGGTTACAACCTTTCACCAAACTGGAAGTTTGCAGCGAACTCGTGATGCGTTCAGGGAACGTTTCCCAGAACCGGAGCCTCCAGCAGCCAAAACCATCGGGGCGATTGTTAGAAAATCCCAAGAGCATGGCACTCGCCTCAACCGCAACAAGGGGAATTCTGGTATGAGGCGCACTGGGCGATCGGAAATGAACATTGCAGCAGTAAGGCAGCAAGTTTTGGAGCATCCGAGGGATACCAGCGCAAGACGAAATTGGACGGGATTGCCTCCGGCAACATTCAACCGAATCACAAGACTGGACCTCCACCAACATCCATATCGGATTCACATCCGGCATCAACTTACGCCAGGGGATTTTGCCAGGAGGCTGGTGCTTGCCAGATGGTTGATAGCACGTTGCGAAGAAGATGTCAATTTCCTGCGGTATCTCATTTTCGGCGACGAAGCTGCTTTCGCCATGGACGGCAAGGTCAATACCCATAATGTTCTTGAATATGCACCGACAGGACAACCCCCGGAATTTAATTTTGACACCAACATGAATCGACAAAAGTGGACTGTTTGGTTGGGAATTTGTGGAAGTGGTCAGGTGATCGGACCATTTTTCTTTCAAAGGAATGTCAATGGTAACAGGTACCTGCAGTTGATCACTGATGAAGTTTTACCGCAGCTGGAGGAGAACTTTGAGCGACAGGTTCGTGGTGTTTTCAGGTATCTCTGGTGGGCCCAAGGCGGCACCCCAGCACATCGTCTTTTCGCTGTCTGAGATCGACTGAGGGAACTCTTTGGAGACCGAGTCATCGCCCTCAACCATGCAGTGGAATGGCCGCCAAGATCACCTGACCTCACACCATGTGATTATTTCCTTTGGGGACATTTAAAGAACAAGTTGTTCGTAACTCCCCGTGATCTTGACGAATTGCAGGGCCGTATTCGACATTAAGTGGATGCTTTGTGCAATGACCCGGCTATCGTGAGACGAGCAGTTCAGGGCATGCTCCGCCGCTGTGAGCTTTGTGTTGAAAGGGGAGGTGGAAATGTTGAAGGTGTGGGTGCATAAAGGCCAATCATTCCTGAGAAAAGTTCACATCTGACGTTCATTTTGCACCAATTATCCTGACTTGCATCGATTAGCCAAACTTGTAAAAATGCGATTTGAACTTGTCATTTTCAATGAACATGTACTCGGTCATGTGTGACAGCAATGATGCATGGAAGGTATCAATGGAAAGCTGAGGATCTCCTCTTAATTAGTAAGCCACATGTAAATTGTCAAAATAAATAACCTTTGCATATTAACCCCTTGAATTCGGATTACCTTTTTTTGATACGCACTGTATAACCGAAGATGTGGTCTTTGAATGTGGAATCACCTGATATTCCTCAGTCCACAGCTGATGTTGACTGCAGTGTTCAACATGGAAATTATTTGTACCATTCAGTTTGTTCCCTTGGTGGATACTTGATGATTAAGGAATTACCGGAATCATTTGTCATTGGAAATGCTTCTTTTCTCCTAACCATTCATGAATCGAGAAATGGAATATGGTATCCCAAATATCAGATAATCCAGAGTCCCTATCATTCTGTTTGAATTCCGCACTCAGTCTGTGTTTTAAAGACCCAAGAACATGATTTTTGACCATGGGAATTCTCCAGGGAATACAATAGGGATCCAATGTGTTGGAACAGAACGTTTGGGTTTAGGTGATTCACATCGTCGAGACGACGAAGGTAAATGTTCACCTGATGTCAAAACCGTAATTCTGATCGAAGGTCACTTCATTGTCAAACCTTGTTCAACATGTCAGACATTGATTAGTTATTATCATTTTGTCATTTGTTTGATTACATGCAATTTCTGCTTTTCATTCAATTTGATTTATATGATGAGGCAATAATTAAAATAAATATTGAGTTTTGAGCAAAATATTTTTCATTAGAGAATCTCATTTCAAATGTATTAGAGCGATCTTTGTATATACAGTCGTGGCCAAAAATATTGGCACCTTTGCACTTTTTTTTCAAATAATGCACCATTTCTTCCAGAAAATTGTTGAAATTAAAAAATATTTTGGTATCCACATTTGTATTTCTTTGCTTTGCAGTGGAACAAAACAAAAAAGCTGAAAAAATTACTAAATCGTAGCTTATTCCATGCAGAAATCCTAAAATGCCCCGGACAATATTATTGGCACCTTTTAGAAGTTGTTAGAAATAATTAAATTTCAAGCAGGTGATTCTCCTTTACTTTGGAATTGAACTCACCTGTGGTGAGTTGCAGGTGCCTGCAATATAAGAATCACTCATTCAACCAGTTTGAATGGAGAAAAGGAGTCATTCTGCTGTTTTGTGTCACTGTGTGTACCGCAATGAGCGTGGAGAAAATAAAGAAAACCAGAGGTTTGTCTGAGGACGTCAGACACAAGATTGTAGCCAAGCATGGACAATCTCAAGGCTACAGGTCCATCTCCAGAGACCTTGATGTTCCTGTGTCCACCGTACGTAATGTTATCAGGACATTTAAGGCCCATGGCACTGTAGCCAACCTCCCTGGACGTGGCTGCAAGAGAAAACTTGATTGAAGCTTACAGCGAAGGATTGTTCGAATGGTGGAGAAAGCACCTTGATCAACTGTCAAACAGATTCAAGCTGACCTTCAGACACAAGATACGACAGTTTCAACTCGCACCATCCTTCGCCAACTCGATGAAAGGTGGTTATATGGTAGGAGACCCAGGAGGATCCCCACTGCTGAGAGAGAGACAGAAGAAAGCTCGACTGGAGTTTGCCAAAACACACCTGAACAAGCCAAAATCCTTCTGGGAGAATGTCCTGCAGACAGATGAGACCAAATTAGAGCTTTTCCAAGCCCGAACCATGAAAAACAGCCCCAGACCATTATTTCTCATCCACCAAACTTTACAGTTGGAACGATGCATTCGGGCAGGTAGCGTTCTCCTGGCATCCACCAAACCCAGATTTGGCCGTCGGACTGCCAGATGGTGAAGCATGATTCATCACTCCAGAGAACGCGTTTCCACTGTTCCAGAGTCCAATGGCGGTGAGCTTTACACCACTCCAGCCGACGCTTAGCATTGCGCATGGTGATCTTAGGCTTGTGTGCGGCTGCTCGGCCATGGAAACCCATTTCATGAAGCTCCCGACGAACAGTTGTTGTGCTGACGGTGCTTCCAGAGGCAGTTTGGAACTCGGTAGTGAGTGTTGCAACTGAGGACAGACGATTTTTATGCACTACTTGCCTCAGCACTCGGCGGTCCCGTTCTGTGAGCTTGTGTGGCCTACCACTTTGGCTGAGCTGTTGTTGCTCCTGGACGTTTCCATTTCACAATAACAGCACTTACAGTTGACCGGGGCAGCTCTAGCAGGGCAGAAATTTGACGAACTGACTTGTTGGAAAGGTGGCATCCTATGACGGTGCCATGTTGAAAGTCACTGAGCTTCTCAGTATGGCCCATTCTACTGCCAATGTTTGTCTATGGTGATTGCATGGCTGTGTGCTTGATTATATATACCTGTCAGCAATGGGTGTGGCTGAAACAGCCGAATCCACTAATTAGAAGGGGTGTCTGCATACTTTTGGTCATGTGGTGTATATATATTGGAAGATGACCAAACAATGCAATAAATATTGGAATAAAATAGTTCAAAATAGGTCCAACATTTTCAGAACAGTACACCAAATAACAAAAGGCGATGAGTGTCTCACCATAGGATAAGTAAAAAACGCAAGTTCAAAAAAACAAATGAACAGAAAAACCTGTCAACTTGCAACGCTTGTGAAAACTTGTAAAATCATGAGAATAAATAGAATAAGCTTTCCTTTGCCAAAGGCATCGAAGCAGTAGTCCGATTTCAAAGATGCTAAAACAATTAGACGACAAATGAAGTCGATGCGAACAGGTAAAGCTCACAAGAGGAAATGAAAGCCAGAAACACATCACATGGCAATCTAATGACAAGGATGATTCAGCATCATCCCTCCCTCTCCAAGTTTAGCAATCTCCAGGAAGATTGCATGTCATGCTAATGAGTTAATTAGGCAACAAAACTATAGTGAAAAAATATCCCTGTGGGGGACTGACAGTTATTTCCCTATGGTTTCTGAGATTTTAAAATAAATTACCTGAAATTGAGGTGAACCCCCTTTTCAGCCTCTTATAGGGGGTGGACCCGGATGGGGAGCATATACCCATGAGACCTTTCTGTTCTGATGTATTATACCAAATTTGGTTCATATCAGTCATGTTGTTTGACAGGAAAATATTTTTCGTGAATATGAGGTATTAGGGGAGGGAGCCCGTGGCCCCCTTTCCAGGGGAGATACGGCCATGGGGAGCACAACTTAAGGTTAGGGCATGGTCAAGATGCCGCATGGACAGTTTGGTCTGGATCCGGTTGTCGGTTTCTGAGAAGAAACATTTTTGAATAAAATACCAATATTTGGGGGAAAAACCCCCTTTCGCACCCACTAAATGGGCACACCTGGATGGGAAGCACAATCCCATGAGACCTTGCTCCTCCTGATGCATCATATCAAATTTGGTCCATATCAGTCGGGTAGTTTGTGAGGATATGATGTTTTAGTAAAATGTTAATGGATGGACAGATGTACATGTATCTACATACGTATGTATGTACGTACATACGGCTGGACTTCGGAACCCATTCTAAGGTTGTTTCGGAAAAATACTCCAAAATAACCTAATAACTCAGGCCTTCCAGACCTAAGGACTGGAAAGGAAGGGGTAGTTTGAGGATTAAACTTTCTCCTCGAGCCTGAATGAAATTTTTTCATATTAATACCACTGAATTATTTGGAACTAAATTATAGGAGCATACTACAACGGGGCTCATGCAAATATATATATATATATATATATATATATATATATTTATTTATATATATATATATATATATATATATATATATATATATATATATATATATATATATGCAAATGACTCCATGGTAAGATCTCCAACCTTTAATTGAACAAACAATGACTCAACGTTTCGATTAACAACATGTGAAGCCACACGCCTCCGTTAATCTTCCTCAAGAGTTATCTTTGCTTATATACCGCAAATCTTTGCTTATATATATATATATATATATATATATTATATATATATGTTAGTATATATATTAGTATATATATATATGTATATATATATATATGTTAGTATAACATTATAATTAATTATAACATTATAACAAGCAAGGCGTTCATGATAACATTATAATTCAACTATGAGTAATAACCCGCTCTTATCTAGGGAGCTACGATTAAGGGTTTCGCGGGGTGACCCTAACGAGATAAACCTTAGGCCTGGACAACATTCATACAAGACAGGGGGTACTTGGTGGTGTTGATGGACGAGAGGTGAAGATGTGAAAAGGGCGAATGCAGCTCGTAACAAGCTGATGTCGCCGGATTCGAAGGCCCCGCTTGGGCCTGCAGTCTGCCAAATGGCGGCCCGCCCTCTTATCGGCCACGCATCAAGCGTCACCAAATGGCGCCCGCGATAACCCGCCGACTCCTCCACGCGGCAGCTCAATGCTCTTTTATCGACGTGTTAACATCCACCGTCGTCCGTCGATGTTCAACGCCTCGTTCGACCACGCTATCGATGCGCGCTCGCTCCCGTTCACTCGGGCTGCAACTGCGCGAGAAGCAGCTGCTGCGCGGTCCGTTCGTTCAACACGCGGTAATGGCGCGTCTTGTTCCCTCTCTCCCCTCGATGTTCAACACCGTGTACAGTAGCGCCATCGATGCCCGGCGCTTTTCCGTTTCTCCCGCTCAACCACGCGCGGAGAGAGCTCTCCGGCAGGAACCCGCCGCGAAGGCCTGTCCACACGCCATCCGCGCATGCGTATTTTCCGCCTCTTCCCTCGCCCGTGCTCAGCGACTACCTCGAAGCGCCGCTTCCGGTTTTTGACGGCGCTTGTCGTTTTTGTTGTAGGTGACGGGTGACATGTTAGTATATATATATATGTTAGTATATATATATATATTAGTGGTTTATTAAATATAGAATTAGTTCAGGTCCCCTCTTAGATGTATGTTTACCATAGATCGTCTGTACTGGGATGGTAGTTTTGTGTCGGAAGGTGTAGCAGGCTGTTTTGTGTGGTGCATTGGTGGTGTACAAGAGACGGTTCCCTTTTAATTACATCTTGACAATCAAACAAGGTGCAAGTCCCATTAAGACCGGCCTCGGTTGCAATGCCATGATCGAGGCAATGGATTGACGTGAGAAAGCGCGATTGAGCGGGCAAAAACGACAAGCGCCGTCAAAAACCGGAAGCGGCGCTTCCAGGTAGTCGCTGAGCACGGGCGAGGGAGGAGGTGGAAAAATACGCATGCGCGGATGGCGTGTGGACAGGCCTTCGCGGCGGGTTCCCGCCGGAGAGCTCTCTCCGCGCGTGATTGAGCGGGAGAAACGGAAAATCGTGCTGATCGAGTGGCCGATAAGGAGAGCCGGTGGCCGCCATTTCGCGACGCTTGATGCGTGGCCGATAAGAGGGCGGGCCGCCATTTGGCAGACTGCAGGCCCAAGCGGGGCCTTCGAATCTGGCGACATCGGCTTGTTACGAGCTGCATTCGCCCTTTTCACATCTTCACCTCTCGTCCATCAACACCACCAAGTACCCCCCTGTCTTGTATGAATGTTGTCCAGGCCTAAGGTTTATCTCGTTAGGGTCACCCCGCGAAACCCTTAATTGTAGCTCCCTAGATAAGAGCGGGTTATTACTCATAGTTGAATTATAATGTTATCATGAACGCCTTGCTTGTTTTGTGTACCCTAATGTTCCCCCATTAAATCTGGTTGATTCGTATGGAAGTTGCCGCACTGCATTCATCTGTGTCGCATTGAAGAGCAATCCGCTCGATTTGTAATTAAAACCAAACTGGCTACAGGTTGCGGCAGACTTCGCTCGGTCTCTGACAAACCCAACCTGTAGCGATGGGTGTCTCCCCAACTGGCAAGGCACAGGTGTAATTTGGTATCGCGATAGAGGCGCGTAACCCGAGATCTGTGTCGAACCAGCCGGCGTTGCACCCGTGGGACGGCCGTGCCGGGAGGCGCGACCCGTCTCCTACAACACTGGTGTCAGGAGTGGGATTTGGACCTGGGGTGCATTTCGCACCCCGAACATCGATTGTGAGAGGCGCGTAAAGAAAAAAAAACAAAAAAAAACACGTCGCTCGCAAATTCCAAATTTGGTTTCATTTTTATTTTGAGTGGATTGGGTGTCAAACTTCGTAATTTATAAAGGAAGATGGAGTCGCAAAATGGCTGCGCGGCTCAGCAGCGTGACACGAGGTGGGAGAGAATCGGTATTAAGAGTGCAACGAGCCGCACATCACGAAGAAAACGCTCCCACCCACCGATCCAAACCACGTGGTCACAGCATGCGTCATGGCAAAATAAGCAGGACGACAATGCGTACATTAACGAGCTTCATGCACGATTGGGGGATGCCTGGGAGCAGGTGGAGTGTAAGGAGGATTATATTGGGGAGTTACACATGAAATTGCATGAGGCACTACAGCAGGCAAGTGAGGTTCAGGAAAATGAGGAGCAAAGGGAGTCACAACAATTGGTCGATGCACAGGAACGAATTCACTGGACGGAAATGGCCTTGGCCGGCGCATTGCGAGACAACACAGATTCCAGATGGGAACGAGCACGGATTCTCGAATTGGAAGGCATAGGGAATCAATTGGTGGAAAAAGTCCAGGTACTACAGGGAGAAAAGAGGAAAGTAGAGGGGAGTACCCATGAGTTGGAACAACTGAAGGAAAAGGTAAGATCCGGTGATCAGACAAGGGAAAGCCTAGAACAGAAGATAAAAAGAGGGGAGGAATACATGGAACAAGAGAAGAGCAAACTGAACAAGAGAATAGAGAAAGAACAAAGCAGAAACTCCCGGGATCGGGAGAACTTGGAAAAGGAAAGAGAGGAACACGATTTGGAATTGGAACAACTGAAGGAAGAATTGTCTGAGAAATCAAGCCAGTTTCGGGAATCAGAGTACAGAGGAAATGAACTGGCACGTCAAATGGAAAGTAGCAAGGAATACGGGAAGAGGATGGACAAAAGGAGAGAGGAAGCATGCGAAAGAGTAGAGGAGATAAGTGAGGAAAAAGAGAGGATGGAGAGTGAAATGTTAAGGAAACACACTGGGCAGATTGAGCAGATAGAAGGTAAAGCAAGACTAAAAAATGAGATGGAGTTACAGAAACACCAAAACAAAGAAAGGGAATTACAAAACAAGCTGAGGATGTTAAGTGAGGAAAGAGAGAGGACGGAGAAGGAAACGTTAAGGAACCACACTGTGCAGATTGAACAGATGGAAGCCAAAGCCAGGTTAAAGAATGACATGGATGAAAGGGTAATGAAAGAACAACGAATGAAGCAGGAGAAGGAAATCAATCAATTGAGAGAAACGACGAGATTGGAGAATGAAGAACAAAAGAGACGATGGGATACGAAACAAAAAGAATATGAATTTGAAATTGATCAACTAAAAAGGAACTACACTGTGCAGATCGAACAGGCAGAAGCCAAAGCAAGGTCAAAGAATGAGATGGATGAACGTGTAATGAAAGAACAACGAATGAAGCAGGAAAAGGAAATCAATCAATTGAGAGAAACGACGAGGTTGGAGAATGAAGCACAAGAGGGACGGTGGCATAAGAAACAAGAGGAATATGAATCGGAAATTGACCAATTAAAGGAGAAAGCAAGGGTGGAGTCCGCAGAGATGGAAAGACTCCGGAAAGGTAACGAACAACTAAAAAGGCTCAGAGAGGAAGAACGACTCAACTGGGAAAGAAAATGGAGCCAGGAAGTAGGGCAGCACAATAATGTGGGATGTGTGACGTCATCACAGGGAGGAATGTTAGTGGTGCAGGACTTGATTGGCATCACTCGTCGAATGAAACAACAATTGGAGCAAACCCTGGTGATGGAGACATGGAGGGAGTATACGGGGTTGTTGACTCATGAAACACATTTTGAGCAGGTCCAGCAAGTGAAGCTGACAGCCCCAGAGGAGTGTGGCGAACCAATGATGAGCGACCGGACCGATGTGACTTTGGAACGAAGCAGGTACGTGGGCATCTGCATACATGGTGCGGATGATGAGCTTCAGTTCGCAATTGGATTTGATGTTAATCAAGAGACTCCGTCCGATGGGGTGCACGTATGCGTGACACCTGAATGTGTGGATGGAATGCCTGTGGATGAATGCTGTGAGCCCATAGTCCAGTTTACAGCACCGGGGTGTGCTGTCAAGGCCGAAACGTGTGTGAGTGCGGAGCATGGAATGAGTGGTGACGTAGGAAATAGGTTCGAGGTGCAAGGGGAAATAGAAATTCCACCAGGAGCAGGCTTTAGAAAGGGGATTGTAATTTCTCCCTCAGCTTCAAAGGAACTTCGAGGTAGAGCGCAGATGCGTAGCAGGCGGCGTTGGCATGCGTCACATACTCCCTGGACCCATTTTCGAACAAGAGGGGCCCAGCAACGACACCGCCAGGTGTCCCTTGGTCATCGGACCTCTCTGAGGACACGAGGGGTTCGGCTAGCTAAATGGGATTTACCTGTCTTCAGGGAATTAAAGAGAAGAGGGGGAGGCCGCTCCCCCAAGTGGGGTCTACCTGACTTCCGCGAACCCTGGAGAAAAGGAGGGGGTGGACCACGACCTCAATTGAGACGTGACCCTTATGAGCCGTGGCGGAAAGGCGGCGGGGCCATGTAAGGGGTAATGAGGGATTCCTTCCCTCACTCCCTTTCCAATGAGCCACAGAAGCAGGCCAGATTGGAAAGAAAAAAAAAAAAAAGGGGAATTCTTGACTGAAAATAATATCGAGAGAGATTGCAAATTGAGAGACTGACAGAAGAGACAAGAGTGGCACAAGTGGATGTGCGTGACTATTTAAAAAAAAAAAAAAAAAAAAAAAAGTGAGAGAAATAGTGGGGACATGACAGACAGGGCGTTAAACACCCCTGCAAAAAAGTGGAAGGTGTTGGATGGTGTTGTGGACGGTGTGTGGCACTGTGGAATGAATGACGAAGGTGTTTGGGATGAATGGCGTGATTGTGTGAATGAGGAGAGTGAGTGCGAACAATGTACCCTGTTGGTAGGAGTCTCCTAACCAAGTGAGTGTAGGTTAGGGGGACTTAGTGGATTTGACGTGGATTCTGGCTGCTGTTCCATTGTGCAGGCGGACTGCTAGGGGTAGGTGCAGCCAAGGTATGGTGGTACTGGCTGGGAGTGTGACATGGTATTGGAAGTTGGTGAGTCGGGAGGGGACACCAGACAGTAGGGTTTAGAGTGCTAAGAGAGCACAGTGCGGGGACTAGAGAGCCACCCGGTTAGAGTGCTTGGAGAGCACAGTGTGGGGGCTAGAGAGCCACCCCTTATTTAGGAGCGCCAGAGGCGCGCTCAGGTGAACCCCGAGGTCGCTGGGTGTCCCCCACCACCTATTGGAAGCAGGCAAAGAGGCCTAGTTGTAGTCACACTCCCCAGCCAATGAGTTATGCCTGGCACCACCAAGTGAAGAAAAAGAGACAAATAAGGGCCTTGCCCAGGTTTAAAAGAATGGAACAGTGTGCCAGGTTGGGAAAAATGGGTCATTAGGATCATTGTGGCAATGGCAGGGTTTGTGCCATTGGTTAGAGCTTCAAGTAAAAGGTTAGGTTCGATGAACTCTCCTCCGCACCATTCATGTGTGACACCTGGTACGAGTCGTGTTGATGGGAAAGTTGTGAACAAGGGCCAGGTTCGGTCGCCCTCTCCAAGTGCCAGAGAAGCCACCAGTGTGTCATGAGCACACAGATAACAATTGATTAAGAAGCACACCATCCTGTCAGCTAAAAAGTGAAAGGACTTTTTAAGAAGACCATACTAAAACAAGTCGTACCAAGATAAGTCAGGCAAGGAAGGTTAAGGGTACTCTTCATTTTGCCTGGGCTGAGGTCATCACCCCCACTTGCACCCTCAAGAATGCCTCCAGACTGCATTTGCTTACCATCGGTAGAACTGTGCCACCTGCTGTCCAAGGCAGGGCTTGTTGCCTGCTGCTGCTCGGTTGTGTGCCATGTGGGCCGAAGCATTTTTGTGGGCCATGGAGGCCAAAGTGCTTTTGCGGGCTGTTGCAGCCGAAGATTCATGCCGTCTTGTGGGCTCAGTGGGCCGAAGGACTCTTTGTGAGATTAGGCCACTGGGCCGACTGAACTCACCTGGTGAGAGGCCAATAAGGCCACGAAGTAAGGAAACCCCTCTGGGGTGAAGACACAACACTGCCGGGAGGAGGCGTGAAGGAGCGAACACGTCAAGAAGCTTTGAAACTCTGAATGTCTTGCTCCGATGTGAATATTGGTGTTGAAAGTAACATTGAATGCCCTCCTGCGCAAATGCATAATTAGAATGTTAAGTATTGTGCATAGAGTGTGGATGTGTTTGTTAGATTAGTGATCCGACACACTAGGATAGGGACATGCCAATCTTACTGATACTTTGCTTCTTGGAGTTAAGTGCTTGCAATGTTGTGGGTTAGAGTAAATGGGAGATTTGTGCTGTACGTTAGACAGGGCCATTCCCGCGGGCTGCCCCTAGTGGAGGCTCGGGAGAGCCTCGGGAGAAAGGTGGGGGTAGTGTTGCGGAAATGGCCCTTAGTGGTTTATTAAATATAGAATTAGTTCAGGTCCCCTCTTAGATGTATGTTTACCATAGATCGTCTGTACTGGGATGGTAGTTTTGTGTCGGAAGGTGTAGCAGGCTGTTTTGTGTGGTGCATTGGTGGTGTACAAGAGACGGTTCCCTTTTAATTACATCTTGACAATCAAACAAGGTGCAAGTCCCATTAAGACCGGCCTCGGTTGCAATGCCATGATCGAGGCAATGGATTGACGTGAGAAAGCGCGATTGAGCGGGCAAAAACGACAAGCGCCGTCAAAAACCGGAAGCGGCGCTTCCAGGTAGTCGCTGAGCACGGGCGAGGGAGGAGGTGGAAAAATACGCATGCGCGGATGGCGTGTGGACAGGCCTTCGCGGCGGGTTCCCGCCGGAGAGCTCTCTCCGCGCGTGATTGAGCGGGAGAAACGGAAAATCGTGCTGATCGTGTGGCCGATAAGGAGAGCCGGTGGCCGCCATTTCGCGACGCTTGATGCGTGGCCGATAAGAGGGCGGGCCGCCATTTGGCAGACTGCAGGCCCAAGCGGGGCCTTCGAATCTGGCGACATCGGCTTGTTACGAGCTGCATTCGCCCTTTTCACATCTTCACCTCTCGTCCATCAACACCACCAAGTACCCCCCTGTCTTGTATGAATGTTGTCCAGGCCTAAGGTTTATCTCGTTAGGGTCACCCCGCGAAACCCTTAATTGTAGCTCCCTAGATAAGAGCGGGTTATTACTCATAGTTGAATTATAATGTTATCATGAACGCCTTGCTTGTTTTGTGTACCCTAATGTTCCCCCATTAAATCTGGTTGATTCGTATGGAAGTTGCCGCACTGCATTCATCTGTGTCGCATTGAAGAGCAATCCGCTCGATTTGTAATTAAAACCAAACTGGCTACAGGTTGCGGCAGACTTCGCTCGGTCTCTGACAAACCCAACCTGTAGCGATGGGTGTCTCCCCAACTGGCAAGGCACAGGTGTAATTTGGTATCGCGATAGAGGCGCGTAACCCGAGATCTGTGTCGAACCAGCCGGCGTTGCACCCGTGGGACGGCCGTGCCGGGAGGCGCGACCCGTCTCCTACAACAATATATATTATATATATATATATATATATATATATATATATATATATATATATATATATATATATATATATATAATTATATATATATATAATTATATATATACATATATATATATATATATATATATATATATATATATATATATATATATATATATATATATATATATATACACATACATACATACATACATACATACATACATATATATATATATATATATTGTTGTGGTTCTGTCGCCTACCTTCTACCCTTATCAAGGGGGGATTAATCCCCTTGTCTTTACTGACCTGGCGCGAACCGAGACTTATTACGCCCCTTCCGGACAGCGCCAAATAGGGTTTCGGGACCAAATTCTCGCTCGTACCTAAGTACTCGCGCTGCCCTGGAAGCGAGGAAACAAGTCTCGCATGAACCACGGGTTGTTGGAATACGCCGAGCGGTTTGCGTACACATGATCCGCGCAGTTATAACTAATGGAACCCGATTGGAGTGATCTTATTCTTGCCACGCTTAGTCAATGGAGAAATCATGGGAACGATCGAATTCAGAAGAAAGGAAGAACAGATAGGTTTAATGATTATCACACGTATGTACAGTTCAGGACGAAGAGACACAGAGCAATCCTTATACAGGCTTAATTATCCCAAAGACAATGGGCCCGTCTCACTCACACTCACACGGGGTATTGCAGATGGTCAGGTGTTCCTCTGCGCGTCCCAGGTGGTTCTCGTTCAGCTCTCCACGGTCCCTGGCACGTCCGCGAAGACGGAGATCGGCGAAGACAAGGCCACGTAGCGCGTCGCTTGAGCAAAGGCGATATATCCGGGCGAACGGCAGGGAGGGCTTTTATGGCAAAGGCGGGACGGCTTTTATGGCGAAGGGCGGTTACGCAGCTTCGTTCACTCGCTTGGCTGAACCGCGCAAGTTATAAACGCCTTGGCTGCGCCCGCGTATCTCTTGTGATAGTCAAGTTCATACAGTGCGAGTGATGCAAGTCCTCTCCCTCTCCTCTACAAGTGCTCTTCCCCCGGCAATTCCCATTCAAGTCCTGTTGAGGGTGTCAGGGAACTTTTACTGAACCCTGAAGGGAATAACTCAAGACGAGACTCAGATTAATTGAGCTTGGTACGTCTATCCGAGCCAAGGTTTATTCCGAAGTTAGAGGGAAACTTGTTACACAAAATATAACCAAGATATGACGTGTCGCTTGGTTGAAGAAATCTTCTCCCCTCTCGTCCTGCTTCTTCTGATGATTAGTCTCTGCTCTCGGAGCATGGTGCTTAAGTAGACCTTTGAAACTTTGTTGTGGTGCGATTGAAATTCAAAGATCAACACAGAACTCAGCGGCTCCGTCTTCCTGGCACCAAAAACCCATCTAGTCTTTATTATCAGCCACTAAAGGCATACCATAGGTCACTTATCGGAGGCAAAGGAGAAGAGAACATGCTCTTATCCCCGCTAATGTCAACCTTCTCTGACCTACACAATTCCACTCCCTGACTAATGCATCCACCCTTGGCTTAAGTAAACACTCGAGCCTGGTGTTCTCCATTTATGGGTCAAAGAAAACTATTTACAGATGTTCCCTTATCACTTCAGTTCCAAGGCTTTGCCAAACTGCAGAGTAAAACACATTCTATCTTTAACAATGGGTCAAAACTCGTTTCTCCATATTCTTACATGCTTTAAGAACAAAGTTTACATTGACGTACAATTTTAACCACTTGCATAACTCACCGACCCCAATAATCATAGAAATCTCCCACAAGGGCTTTGTGCATCGGGTTATATAGCCCCGCCCCTCGAGCCTTCTGGAACTCACCAGACTCTTCTCACCACGCCCTCTGACGCCACCACCTCTGAGCCCTGATTGGCGGCTCATGCTTACCTTCATCGCCTCTGCCGCTCCCGACCTCAACGCCGCCCCCACCTTTTTAGGCCTACCTCGTGTTAGCTCGACTAATGAACAACCAATGCTTAACAAACTGGATTGCGCCCACAGAGGTGGAATGGTTTGCCGAAGTAGGACCTATTCTCCTGTCTTTACACAACGCAGGATTAACACTGGAAGGGGCCTGCTCTCACACATACTAAGACATACCTATACTACAAACGAGGCTACATGTTGCTTGTGTGACTATCTATGGGGGACAACCTTTAACCTTTATTGAGCTCACTGTACACATCTCAAAACCGTAGCAATATATATATATATATATATATATATATATATATATATATATATATATATATATATATATATATATATATATAAATAATAAATAAATAAATTGTTGCGGATCTCAGATTACGGCGCTCCCCTTACCGAGGGGGGTTTAATCCCCTCGTCTATTACACTGGCCGTCCGAGTCCTAGAAGATATCGCGCTCCTTTGCGGGGTTGAGGTTGACCAGGGTGACTGGTCAATGGAGTCCCAGATACCTTCGCCAACCTCTCCGCAAAGCAGGACAATACTTCTGCTCGAGCCACGGACAAGATGGAAGATTGCCGAGCGGTTTAGCAATCCGAGGCTCGAGCCGTTAGCAAAAAGACTAACCCGATTCTGAGCGGTTCCTATATCGTGCCACCGATATTCAATGGGGAAAAGACTAAAGCGACCGGATGAGAGGAACCAAAGAATAAGAAGGGTGAAGGAAGAACAAATATGGTTTATTAACTATCTAAAAGAGGAAACGAAAGGCAGGAATATACAAAAGAGAGGAAATAAAAGGACATAGGGCAACCTTATACACTCTTATATAACACGCCCAGGACAAACAGACAGACTCACACGGAATGGTAGCTGGTAGGGGAGGAAGGTCCAGGCAGATGGTTCCAGGCGATGGGAAGGTCCAGGCTCCGGGTCCGCGGGCGAAGAACGGCTGGCAGCTTAACGCACGACCGGACCTCACATATGCGAGGGGCTGGAATGCGTGTACGTATAGCGTGCCGAACGCTCTCAAAACCACGGCAGTTCGTATCGAAAACGATCGTCCCAAACGATCCTCCGCGCAATGTTCTTATATTCGCTGCCTCTGCGCTGTTCCCTCAAGTTTGCCCATCTTCTCTCCTCGCATCTGCCGATCTCCCCCGCATCTGCTCTCTCCTGAAAGGGCTTTGCGCTCACGCTTTTATGACAAGCCTCGCGTATGAAGCCGCGTCCGCTTTGCTCCGCCTACCGGTGAACACGCCTCAGCCCGGATTGGCCGCGAGGGTTCATTCGTACCTCCCCTCATGACGCGTTGATGGGGCCACGCCTATGTTCCGGGCCACTCCTCCCTTCTTCTCCCACTCTGACCGCGTGCGTAATGGCGGCGGGCAGGAACAAACCAAAAGGCAGCGAACGCTGCTGGCAATGGCGGCTTGGGGCGAGCTTTAGCTCAACGGCAGCGAATGCTGCTGGCAAAAGCGCGCCATACAATTTGGAGAGGGTAAAGCCGCAAATGAATAGGAATGGGAATTTGAGAAGGGGGCTGGCTAGGTTATTTGATTAATACAACGCAGAGTCAAACGATTGGAAACAGATCCTTAACTGAAACATAGACTAATGAAATAACTAAAGAAGATCCTATGGTGTCCTACGTGTTGTACATGGCCTAACTAGGGTGCGACCTTTGACCTTTACACCAACAATGGGAGTATTTACAGGGGATTATTTATAAGGGAACATTTACAAAAATTTACTAGTGAAGGGTTCTCAAAACCGCAACAATATATATATATATATATATATATAACATAGTTATAGCATGACAAAAATCATGCCGGGTCGGTCTCCTGTACCCAGCCCTGCACCGAAGTGTTTAATGAAATGAATGATCGTTTTAAGGCCATTTTCCCCGCTAGAGCAGGGGTTAGCCTTGTGGGCCCCATGACAATCATGGTTCTCTGTTTGAGGCAATGTTTTTATGGCCGGATGCCCTTCCTGGCACCAACCCTTAGTTGCCTCTTACGATGCGCAGGGATACGGTGTACCTATTCTAAACCGGGGTACACACCGGGATCATTCATCCCAGCAAGCTGGTACTCAATTTGCCGACCTCGGAAGGATGACAGGCTGAGTCAACCCCCCTGGTGTTAATTTAGCGATCGACCGGGATTCGAACCCAGGATCCTAGGATCCCAAGCCGGCACCCTAACCGCTAAGCCAACACAGGCTAATTTAGATTAACGATAATGCAAGCCTTCATACGTACGGCCGGCTGGGGCTGACCTGCGCTGTGTGCACGACACCTCACATGATGTGCATGCAGGTAACACGCGTCGTGCGTGATTCATCCTCCACGCGCTTTTCATCCTCCGTGGCATTTTCCTGCTCTTTTGTCATTTTCCCAGTTGTTGGTGTATATTTCTTGATATTTCTTTATATATATTTATTTCGTCTTTTTTGCAATTATTCGGACTGTATCTGTTGCCATTTCACCCTCCTGTGCGGCATCTTCTATTCGCACCTGTTTTTGGGAATTATTTGCAAGGTGAGTTCGGGATACTTTTTCAGGTTTGTTGTGTTCATGTTTGTTTATAAATTGCATCCGATGGTCTATTGAGCATTTCACATACTCAGCTGGTCCTACACTTGTCGCTCTGTGCACCTGGTTGAGTTCCATCAGGCCGCTCCCTCCCTCTCATCTCGGCAGGTACATTCTCGAGATGCACTGGTTTTTGTAAAACATTTTGTGGATGGTAAGGAGTTTTCTTGTTTTGATGTCTAACTTGTTGATTTCTGATTGGGCCCAGTTTATTATTCCGCAGCTATATTGAAACACTGGTACTGCGAGCTGGTTCATGGCTTTGGTTTTGTTTCTTGGGGAGTTGTATGTTTTCAGGATCAGCTTCGTTCTACGTAGGTGTTCTTTGGCGATTGTTTTGCGCATTTGTTTGTGACATATTTGGTGGCCCTCTTCTAATCCGAGGTATTTGTACGATGCTTCGTTTTCTAACTGCTGTATTGTTGTTTCAAGGTCAATTGTTATGTTGTCTGTTTTTGTTGGTTTACCTTGTACAAATGTGCACTTGGCACACTTGTCTTGTCCAAATTCCATTTGAATGTCCTCGGAAAATTAGTTGTTCTGGCAATTTTTTTGTCATTTGGTTAGAAGAGCTTTAAATAATCTACTGTATACATATGGGAGGGAACTGAGTGGCGTGCTGATGAGGAGGGGAGTGTCGTTGAAGCTGAAGGGAAAGGTGTATGCTGCATGTGTGAGAAGTGTTATGATTTATGGGAGCGAGACATGGGTCATGAATGTAGAGCAGCAACGAAGGCTGGAAAGGGTGTAAATGCGAATGGTTCGGTGGATGTGCGGAGTATCATTGAGAGAGAGGAAGACAAATGATGATTTGCGAAAGATGATGGGAATAGAGCCTGTGATGGATGCTGTGAAGAGGAACAGGTTGAGATGGTATGGTCATGTGTTGAGGAAGGATGAAAGTGACTGGTTGAGAAGAGTGATGGAAATGAATGTAGAAGGAAGTAGAGGATGGGGAAGACCGAGAAAGACTTGTCTAAAGATGGTGGAAGAAGAAATGCGGGCAAGGGGATTAACAAGAAGAGATGCAGAAAATAGGGCAAAATGGAGAAGGTTGTCATGGGGACCGCAAGGCTAACCCCCACTCTAGCAGGGAAAATGGCCTTAAAATGCATGTTGTTATTGTTGTTGTATTGTATACATAGTGTGTGTGTGTGTGTGTGTGTGTGTGTGTGTGTGTGGTTGTGTGTGTGTGTGTGTGTGTGTGTGTGTGTGTGTGTGTGTGTGTGTGTGTGTGTGTGTGTGTGTGTGTGTGTGTGTGTGTGTGTGTGTGTGTGCGTGCGTGCGCAGCTCCTCCAAGAGCATTATACCATGTAAACAGAAAAAGGGGGGTGAGGGGTTTGCATGCCATCGGATAGTCAATTGTCATCACAGTTCAAGCAGTTTTGAGAGTATTACGCTGTAACTGAACCAAGCTCAGTATGTTCTACTGTCCGTCTTGCCATCTCACAGTGGCTCCACTTGTAAACTTTGACAAATTTTTTTGATTGTCAATATCATTGTGTTGTCAATACAACAAGATCTCTGAGTGCTGATGCTAACAGATGTGATGGAAACCACTAAGTTTAGTGGTGAGACTAAAGGTTTGTTAATTGCTGTGTGCTGCAGACGTCAGGGCCTCAAACGCGCTGATTCCTCAGAAGCGACCACAGATGCTTCAGACAAACGGCGGGACTCAAAGTTGGGCAACCTTTTTGGGTTCATGAAACCACGTGGAGGAAGCTCCAAGACTGACAGATCACAATAGTGCCACTTGGCGTGGAATCGTCCATGGAATCTGGAATTATTCGAGCTGAAGTGATGGAGAACACATGGACGGAGGAGATGCGACCCGCCGAGCCTGGGGCTACCGAAGGGCAGATTGAAGGTGGCCGGAGCGTGGCGGATGAAAGGCCGAAACCAGCTGAAAGAAAGTCCAGTTCTCCGGGTGCCCGAAAGGTGCCCGGTTATCCTGTGATGGGTGGAAACTTGCTCGCAGAGATGAAGGCTAAGCAGGAAAAAAGAGCCATCATTCAGAGAGTAAGTGTGCCCGTTTCTTGGGCTGAGCCTGTGCTCTGGTTGAGAGAGATGAGGTGAATGACTAACTATTTTGCTTTTGACTGTGATGCAGAAAGCTGCAGAGGGTGAGGGTGAGTCTGGAATAAAGGAGATGGCTGAACCATTGAGCAGTAGAGGAAGATTGACGGGCCCGGTTTCCGTCCTACCCACGAGCCCCCAAGCCAGCACTATTGCCCTCCCCACCGGGAAAGCCAAACCCCATAAATAAAGCACCGTTCTCATCACGAACAAAGCCCAGCTGGACGTCTGGTGAGTGTATGACATAAATACGGATATTACACTGTCTGTTTGTTTGTCATTGTGTGATGCAAATTCCAAATGGATTATTAGATCTGCCAAATATAGCTGGTCTCCTCAAGTTGTTCACCGTTTCATAACCAAGTACATTTATGGTTGGGCCTAACCATCTTGAGTTTTTTTGCATCAGAGTTGAAGGATCCCATTGAAGGAACAGCTCAATACAGAGAGATGACCATCGGTATAAAGAGGTCTCTCTATAGAGACAGCTACAGCTAGAGCACATAGACTCTCTCCTTCTATCCTCTCCATGTTATGTTAGCGCATGTTAGTGCCAATGGGCTGCAACCTCCTCCAACGTCCTCTGATGGTCAGGGTCTGTCTGTCTCTCTCTCTCTCTCTCTCTCTCTCTCTCTCTCTCTCTCTCTCTCTCTCTCTCGTCTCTGTCTCTGTCTCTGTCTCTCTCTCTCTCTCTCTCTCTCTCTGTCTCTGTCTCTGTCTCTGTCTCTCTCTCTCCCTCTCTCTCCCTCTCTCTCCCTCTCTCTCTCTCCCTCTCTCTCCCTCCCTCTCTCTCCCTCTCTCTCTCCCTCTCTCTCCCTCTCTCTCCCTCTCTCTCCCTCTCTCTCCCTCTCTCTCCCTCTCTCTCTCTCTCTCTCTCTCTCTCTCTGTCTCTCTCTTTCTCTCTCTTCTCTCTCTCTCTCTCTCTCTCTCTCTCTCTCTCCCTCTCCCTCTCCCTCTCCCTCTCCCTCTACCTCTACCTCTACCTCTCCCTCTACCTCTCCCTCTACCTCTCCCTCTACCTCTCCTCCCTCTCTCTCCCTCTCTCTCCCTCTCTCTCTCCCTCTCTCTCCCTCTCTCTCCCTCTCTCTCCCTCTCTCTCCCTCTCTCTCCCTCTCTCTCTCTCTCTGTCTCTCTCTCTCTCTCTCTCTCTCCTCTCCCTCTCCCTCTCCCTCTCCCTCTCCCTCTACCTCTACCTCTACCTCTACCTCTCTCTCTACCTCTCCTCCCTCTCTCTACCTCTCCTACCTCTCCCTCCCTCTCTCTACCTCTCCTCCCTCTCTCTACCTCTCCTCCCTCTCTCTACCTCTCCTCCCTCTCTCTACCTCTCCTCCCTCTCTCTACCTCTCTTTGTTATTCGTACTCTTCACCCCTCTCTTTCTCTCTCACTACCTCTACTCCCTCTCTCTACCTCTCTTTGTTATTCGTACTCTTCACCCCTCTCTTTCTCTCTCTCCCTCTCTTGGAATAGCAATGTGTTTACATTGTTCTTTGCCATTCAGCTCGGGTGTTCTAAATGTACAATTGTACATCATAACATTTTCTCCAATGCTTGGCAAGCCTTCGGCCCACTTGTTTCCCCCATGTGTTTTTCTCTTTCTCTCTCTTTTTTCATTTGGACTATTATCATGGGGTCATTAAAACACTAATGGAGCATGATACGAACCTCGCGTCGCCTCCTTCATGAACTCAAGGGCAAACAAGAATGGCAATGGGGTGCCAAACGAAGTCCTCAACGAGCGCACTCAACCCAGCCTTGTTGCCGTCGCGCCTCGCTCACGGTCGCTCATGTTTCAGCTCGGGGACGCCACACCCTAACATAATGACTGCTGTGAGGGTTTTTCGCTTTTCATTTTTTAATTCCGTTTTTACACATATGCATAATGCCACTTGGATCTTCGAATGGCTTTCACACCTGCACGCCTGCTCAAATCTCCCACGGCAGGGACAAGCTCTGCATGGCAAATGCGAAATGTGGAAAATGTTCTATTTGCCATCTTTTCATTGCATTACACATTTTATAGCCACCGCAGTTGTCGTAAAATGATATTTAATGTAGCATTCGTTGATCGTAGAAGGGGTCGAGGGATGGAGAGAAAGGCGGAGATTGAATGGGACAGAAATTGCAACTGATACTTACAGGCGAGATGAACTGATGACAATTTGATAGCAGTTCACTGTTCGTGACCTTTCAAAAAGATTTTCTAACAAAACGGTTTCAAATAGCTGTCATAAGCATTGACAAGCTAAGAGCTGACAGTCTATAACACTCTATCCAAAACTGTTCACTGTTTCATGCTCAACACGTTTCCAAGGACACTGATGGAACCGATTTGGTAATGCTACACAATAATACTCGGGTTGTCGGTTGTCAGTTGGCCCAGTGTGCCGAGCTTGGTTAAATTGTAATTTGGTGATTGCAGGTTCAAATTGTCATCCCTCAAGGGAAGCATCGGCAAGCCGCTCATTGTATTTATTGCTTTATGTTTCGGGCTTATTGGCAGCACCTCTCATTTAAAGGGTGGGGGGAGGGGTGCTTTTCATTGGGTGCACCTCGGAAAAACACTTCTCGTCCATACATTGATACTGTCATGTGACTACCCTGCAGTGAACACCACAGGGCGACACGGATGACCAAACGAGCTTAAACTCCAAGGGGTTCAATCCAATGATGACGGTATTCTTTACACGCGAGGGAAAGGAGGTTGACGAACTTACCTGGACGGCTTCCACCTGACGTCTTCGCACCTGGATAAATTAACTCAAACGACACAGAATTCAATGCACAAAAATACCGGCTTTATTAAAGAAATGCCAGTAACAAAATGATGCATGATAAAATAAAGTCCTAACTGGAGCGACCCCACACAGGCTCAAATACAAACAATGGGAAAAATAACTGTGAAAATAAATATGTGTTTGTGTGGCACTTAGATCTAATCGGCTCTTGAACCTTGTCATGAATCGTCCCTGGCCCTGCATCCTTGCGCGCGAAAACCGATCATTGGTGCGAAGTCTGTGCGCTGGAATGACCTTGGCGCGCAGCTCGCTCTTCCAGCCGCCGAGCTCAAAGTGAGCAGGCCGTGCACGTCCACTCGCCGTCTGCTCCATACCAGCACCCACGTCTCCCAGCGCAAGAGCGCGATGAACTCCGACCACTCGCCGTCAAATCCCGATATAATCAGAGCAAGCCGAGAGAGAAACCACGAGCCAAAAAAAGAGGAAAATGTCCGGACACGACCGTTCGTTATTGAGGCAAGGACTCAAGAGGACGAAGAATAGAGGAGAGAGAAAATGTCGGGCAGAGCGTTCTTTTATACTCGTGGCTCTGACGTCATCCATGCCTGCTGCACCAATTCCATAGTCCCATCTTTGCAGTCCTTGCGCCAATCAATCCCGGACCAATCGCTGCTCTTCGTGGCGTGGCCTCACGGTCCTCCTGTGCCTGTGTGCTCACCAGTCCGGTGTCCTGCTTCCGGTTGGTTTTTATTTAGTGTGGTAAATGCGCGATTTCCTGGCTATGTGTGTGTGCTGCATGTGTCATAAGGAACAGAGGAAAAAATAACAGAGGCCATTACATAAAGGGGATTTACCATTAATCCCTAACTAATTAACATAACCCCACCCCTCGTGATGGGAACGAAGATACGAGCTTACACGGCATACGGCCTGACGTATGTACATAAAGATGGCTACACGACATTCGGAGCATACTACCTATGCAATTCTACCTGGACTAAGGTAATCTCTGCCCACCCCCAACAAACGTAAATTGTGCCAAGCTTGGTTAAATTGTAATTTGGTGATTCCAGTTTCAAATTGTCATCCCTCAAGGGAAGCATTGGCAAGCCGCTCATTGTATTTATTGCTTTATGTTTCGGGCTTATTGGCAGCTCCTCTCATTTAAAGGGTGGGGGGAGGGGTGCTTTTCATTGGGTGCACGTCGGAAAAACACTTCTCATCCATACATTGGTACTTCACGAGGCGCATGATTGGTTGTCAGATGATACAGTCAAGTGTCTTGATCAAGCAAACAGTTAGCACACACTATAATCTTATGATCAGCCATTTTGTTTCATTCAAATGTACTACAACCCTCTTTTGTAAGGCCTTTTGGTTGATGTACCTGTCAGCTGTAGGTGCACTTGGTGAGTCAAATGTGAATAAAGTTGATCATTGTTTCATCACTTCGTATGTTTTCCTTCATGAACTTTGGCCATTGTAGAAATGAATATGTCTGGTATCGTATGTCCCTAATACCTTTTGCCATAGGAAACAAATATGGTTGCCTTACGCTATGGCTTTCTCAATGGCATTTGCAATAGTGCAACGTCCATAATGGCTCTAATCAACATGATCTAATGTCCGTCCTACCGCTATAGAGGAGAGCGGAGAGTCCGTGTCCAGCCCCACATCACCTGCAGGTCGAGGCGTCACCGCCGTAATGCAGGCGCGTGGACGCTCGCCATCAGAGAGCAGCGCAACACCAGGCATTAGCAGCAGATCTGCCACACCTGAGGGTGAGCACCACAGTTCCCATGTTATCAATCACAAGTTTCATGGCATAATTAGGGGAGATTTACAAAATTTGATCCTCCCATGTGGAGAAGGAATGGGATTTGAGACAATAATGGGAGAGCACTTGAGGTGGGGGAGGTGAAGTTCAACACTAGATTTGATTTCTACTGAGATTGCCATCCTTGGGCTTTGTAATGATGTGTGCAATCAAACAATTGGATGTTAACTGCAGACCTAGTAGTGACAGGTTTGAATCTTGTCTTGTTTTACTTTGTACAAGTTTAAAAGGTGTATAAAAGGTCACGTGAAAAAGTAAGTACAGCCCATGTAAAGTTTTGACTTTTTCAACATATTTCAACATACAGCTATTTGATCTTCATTTCAACAATATTGAAAGATTAAGGTGATATAATATAACAAATATCATGAAACATTTACATTTTGTAGTCCATTGTATAATTTAAATAAACATAAATGCAAATTTCGCATGTGGAAAAAGTAAGTACACCCTTGGCTCCAACAGGTGGTATTGCCCCCTTTGGCAGAAACAACCTCAAGTAGACGTTTCTTATAGCTGTCTACCAGTCTCTGACATCGACTGGGAGAAATTTTTGCCCACTCCTCCATGCACAATTCTTTCAGCTGTGCGATGTTTGAGGGGTTTCTTGCATGCACAGCTCGTTTCAAATCCCCCCACAACATCTCGATGGGATTTAGATCCGGGCTTTGACTTGGCCATTCCAGAACCCTCCATTTCTTTCTTTTCAGCCATTCCTTGGTGGATTTACTGGTAAGTTTAGGGTCATTGTCATGTGGCAAGGTCCACCTTTGGTTGAGCTTCAACTTTCTGACAGATGGCCTCACATTATCTTCAAGCACTCTCTGGTTCAATGAAGAATTCATAGTGGATTCTATGATGGTGAGCTGCCCAGGCCCTGATGGAGCAAAGCTGCCCCAAACCATAATATTTCCACCACCATGCTTTACAGTTGGTATCAGGTTCTTGTGGTCAAATGCTGTCTTTGGTTTTCGCCAAACACATATTCTGGTACTGTGGCCAAATAGTTCTACCTTTGACTCATCTGAGATTGGCCATTGTAGAAATGAATATGTCTGGTATCGTATGTCCATTGACAAGCACAGCTTCGGTGTTCATTGGCAAACTTTAGTCTTGCCCTGATGTTCTTTCTGGACAGCTTTGGTGTTCATTGGCAAACTTTAGTCTTGCCCTGATGTTCTTTCTGGACAGCAAAGGTTTCCTCCTGGCACACCTCCCATGTAGATCAAATTTGTGCAGCCTCTTTCTAATGGTAGACTCGTGCACTTTGACATCAACAGTGGCAAGAGCTACCTGTAGGTCCCGTGATGACATTCTGGGGTTCTTCGAGACTTCCTTCAGCATCTTGCGGTCTGCTCTCGGGCTGAACTTGCTGGGGCGGCCTGGCCTGAACAAGTTGGCACTTGTTTGGAATCTTATCCTCTTGTAATGATCTTCCGGACAGTCGAATGATTGATTTCAAATTGTTTGGAGATCTTTTTAAATCCCTTCCCAGACTCGTAGGCATCTACAACCTTCTTTGTGAAGGCCTCAGAGAGCTCTTTTGATCTAGGCATGGTGACGCCGCCCACTTCAACAACGAAGAGCAAACCAAACTAAATGTATGAGGTTTAAATAGACAGATTCGTCCAAGATCTTCTCTGACGATGTTCTAATCATTTGCACCTGAGCTGGTGCACCTGATTCTAATTTTAGGTATTTTAAGTAGTGATAAATGTAGGGGTGTACTTACTTTTTCCACATGCGAAATTTGCATTTATGTTTATTTAAATTATACAATGGACTACAAAATGTAAATGTTTCATGATATTTGTTATATTATATCACTTTTATCTATCAATATTGTTGAAATGAAAATCAAATAGCTGTATGTTGAAATATGTTGAAAAAGTCAAAACTTTACATGGGGTGTACTTACTTTTTCACATGACTGTATATGCATATATATATACGGGTTGAACCCTCTAACTTGACTGGGAAGCAAGGCACAGATTGAGTCTCACCCCAGCAATTGCTGCACAACCTGTTAGCAACAAGTGTAGCCTGCCACACTGACACATTGTCTCTGCACTGCTCCTCGACAATTAGGAGGTTTATGTACAGACTTGGCATTTAATATGGAATATTTTTTTTGTGGGGGTGAACTTACTTTTCAAGATGACTTAGAACCAAAAGTTCATTGGAATTATGTTGAAATTATTCTAGATTATGTTAATGTGACGTTTAAAAGAAACAAAAACCACATTTGACATTTTGAAGCAAATAAATTGATCCTTGAAAGTGATGAAAACTGATATCGAACTCAATTCACGGACCGTACTGTGTTAAACTTATGTACGTTTTCCAGAAGTATCTCTTTATTTTGCACATTAGCCCAAAAAAAATTCAACAAAAACAAAAGCTAAATTATGACTGGGATTACGGACAGTAAAATTACAGTTCAGTACTTCGTTTAACCCCCACGAGCATTCAGGAGAGCACGTACTCGTCGAGGCATGCTGTTCACGAGATTTGCCAAGGTTTGGACAGGAATCGCTCGCCATGCAGTGACAATAGTCTGCTGCAATTGACGCACAGAGGTCGGCTGCTGGGAAAACCACATTTCAAATCTGGCCTCCAAAGCCAGTCGCCGACTGGGCATTCTCCGTCGTGCGAAGTCCTTCCTTGGCACACCTGAGCTCCTCGCCACATACAAGGCTTTCATCCGCAGCTCAATGGAATACTGCTCTCCCCTCTGGGCTGGTGCTCCTGCCTCACACCTAGCTCGTCTTCACGCTGTTGAAACCACAGCATTCAGAATCATTGGAATCTCCCATGATGAAGCTAACTCCAAGGGCCTCTCACTCGCTCACCGCAGGCAGGTTGGTGGTCTTTCCGTCTTCTACCGACTCCTCTCTGGCCTTGCCCCACCAGCTCTCTCTGGGCTCTGTCCCGCAAATATTCCTACAGGTCGCACAAGATCTGCCTGCAACCCTCTTATGGTTAAACTGCCAAAATCAAGACTCTCTGCTCACCTTCACTCTTTCATTCCTCTTTTCTCCCGCCTCTGGAACAAACTCCCTCACTCTCTTCAATCCCACTCCACCCTCCAGGTCTTTAAAACAGCTGTTCACCACCATCTCTTATCTTCCCCCATCCAAAACCTTGATCTTTTCTATCCCTGCTAATTTCACCCCAATTCCACTTTTTTGAAATGCCAACTTCTGTCCAGGAAGTCCTTGGTGTCGTTGTGTTTTATACTTCTCCCACCCCCCCCCCCCCCTTCCCATGCCTCCTCCCCCCAAGCCCTCTCCCTCCCACACATCTCCCTGCTCTTAAATGTTGTGTGCTCTCAAGTGTTTGTGTGCTTCCCCTTCTCTTGTCTTCCGCTCCCTCTTTTTATATATTTTGTTTGTCTGGTTGATTTGTTTGTGAAGTAAATGTCAGCGCTTTCACGAGCCTCGATTCAGTATACAAAAAAAAAAAAAAAAAAAAAATTTGTCGATTTGACGCGTTCATTCTGCCCACAAGTTCTCCATCGGATTAATATCTGGGGACATGGCAGGCCACTCCATATGCTCTACACCACGGTCAGCAAGAAAGTGTTGGATCATGCGAGCACGATGAGGCCGTGCATTGTCATCTTGGAAGACAAAGTTTCCTCGAAAGGCTGCACGAGCAAATGGAAGCAATGTTTCTTCCAGAATGACCCTGTACTTGAACTGGTTCAGGTTTCCATTCAGAACAACCAGGTCAGTTTTGCCCCCTGCATGAAAAGCAGCTCAAACGGTCACCCCACCACCTCCAGCTTGGACTCTTGGCACTATACAATCTTCGTTGTGGGCTTCATGCACTTGTCTGCGCACTCGGACACGGCCATCTTGACGATAAACCAGAAATCTAGACTCGTCACTGAAGGTCACGTGATTCCAGTGTCCTGGCTGCCATTGACGGTGCTCTCTGGCCCACTGCAATCGGCGCTGGCTTTGTTGTCTGGTCAGGCGTGGCTTTCTCAGGGGACGCCTGGCACGATAGCCTGCTTGAACCAGTCGTTGGTTGACTAGCCTTCTGGATACAGGCACATTTGTCAGTTGCTGCCACTCAGCCCTAAGCCGATTAGCTGACTTGGTACGGCCATTGCAGACTAACCGGTGCAGCTGGCGATCATCTCTCCTTGTGGTCTGCGTGGATGTCCTGGCCTCGGTATTGGAGTAGGGACACCCCTCTGATCATTTCGTTTCAGGATCTTTGACACCTGACCTTCAGTGATGCCATACTGCCAAGCAATAGAACGCTGTTTCATGCCAGAATTTCGTAAAGCCACCACTCCATGCCAAACAGCATTGTCAAGTTGACGGACCATCTCCAGAAGAAGCGGCAACAACCCTTATATACCCGATTGTGAAGCCAATCGTCAAATGTACCTGTCCTTACATTTTGTCACGCCACCTGTGATATAATCCTGTTATTGACTTCTTGCTGCGAAAGACAATCAGTGACATGGTTCTTTCAACAAAGACATCACCGAAGGGTAAAAGAAACTCACCAGATTGATATACTGAGTTCAGAAAGTAAACCCAAGTCAAGAAAAAAAAAAATTCCATATTAAATGCCAAGTCTGTATATATATATATATATATATATATATATATATATATATATATATATATATATATATATATATATATATATATATATATATATATATATATATATATACAGTGGAACCTCGACTTACGAGTGCCCCAACTTACGAGTTTTTCGAGATACGAGCCGTCACTCTGGCAGTTTATTGCTTTGAGATGCGAGCCGAGATCCGAGTTACGAGCTTTCGCCACCCGGTGACGTGGTTATCTTGCCGTGCACGTACAGTATCTCTGTCGTAGTATAGCGCTGCATTTTAGTTTTCGCATTTCGGTTATTTTGAGTTTCCGCCGCCAGGTGGGCTCCGGTCACGTGGTTATCTTGACGTGCACGTACAGTATCTCTGTCGTATAGCGCTAATGATACATAACGCCGCCGATAATGATATGATAATTTATGATAATCTATGCAGCACGACGTGGTCCTCACGTCACACAAGGCGCCTTTGCCGGCGCAAAACGGCTCTCTCAGGGTCAAACTCGGTATCGTTTTGAGCGCACGGTTCAGACCTTCAAGAAAAAGTTTATTTTGTAAAAATCGAGCCACGCGTTCAAAAGATATGACCGGTTTTGTTCGCCGGCACGTCGGCGCTCGAATCGAATCGAGTTAAAACGAACACTGCCGTTGGCGGGTCCGTCTGAGACAACCACCGGGCCTAGAACGCTGGGACCGGTCTCGTTGGATAGGCCTGGATCAGATCTCGAAACGCTGGAAGCTGCACCTCTCTGTGATAATCTTGTGGACCATGACAAGAGATCGTGCGACACGTGGTTATCATGCCGTGCAAGTACAGTATCTCTGCCGTCAACTTGTTCAGAGTGCCGGCGATAGCTCGCCTTCTCTTTGTGGAAAACACGGTGAGATCCTTAACATCCAACAACTAATGGGACGCAAACGGGGCGCCCAGTTTAGCGGTACACACATTGATGAATCACTCTGCCTGTGATTCACCCATGACAGGTTATAGCTGGGTCGGGATTCAAACCCAGGCTGGACAGTTTAGACTTTAGAGTCAAGTGTGCGTACCTCCAGTCCAGGCCATCCTGCCAACTTGTATGCTGCATACAGGTGAAATATAAAGCGCGAGATATTTTTTATATACTGTATATTTAAAAAAAAATTGGTGTGGTTTTTGGCGGGCTGGAACGGATTAATAGCATTTCAATGCATTTCAATGGGGAAATTTGATTTGAGATACGAGCAATTTGAGTTACGAGCTCGGTCACGGAACGGATTAAACTCGTAAGTCAAGGTTCCACTGTATATATATATATATATATATATATATATATATATATATATATATATATATATATATATATATATATATATATATATATATATATATATGTGTATATATCCTACATCTCTCACATGTGAATGGAGGGAATAACCAACCAATCAGCTCTCACTTAATCAATTACCCCAGGTGGCCAGAATTGGTTAAACAAATTGACTCCTCCCATGCTCTACTAGCCGAAGAAAGCTTCATAACTGCAACCATGAGGACCGACCTGGCCGTTGTCTATTGCTAAGTACATTAGTGGTTTATTTCTTTTTCAAGATTTTCCAAATTGCTGTGTTTGCTCTGCCCAATTTTTGTGCTATGATTCGAATTGAATTATTCTGTTCTTTCAGCTTCCAAATTGTTTGTTTTTCTTTCATAGACAGTTCTCTGGTCTCCATGTTAGATTTGCTGACTGACGCCAAAGGCTAAAACCAAGACGAGACATTCACAGCTCTTTTATGTGTGAAAAATCATTGCAACAAGAAACACCTGTCTTGTTCCAATACTTATGCTTACCTAAAATTAGGGGACTGAACATAAAGAATGCTGTATATTATATACCATCCTCTGTGAGCTTTGATCTTGATAGACAAAGGCAGTGGCTCGTACATTACTCCAAATATTTTGCGGAAAATCCTGACCATTAGCAAAAAGCCAGGCCGAGTTGTTCTCACCTGGTGTCATACGTCAGCATTCCACTTTAACTCTTTCTATGTGATCCCAACAGGTGAACTGTCTGCAGATGAATTACGAACAGACACTGATAATGAGCTTGAACAAATGTCTCAACGCAACAACAACGTTCCACAAACAGCCCACCGAACCACTAATGTCGGTGAGCACCGAACCGCGGCCCCACTTCTGCCATTACATGCTGCTGCCACATTGAGCCTTTTAACGGAATTCTTGTCAACGAGTCGCTGTAATTGCTGTGTAGGCGATCTTTTCCCTGCGTTAACAAGCAGCCTTATTAAACGAGAAATGTTTTAAGCAGAGCGAGAGAGGAGTGCACTAATGACATATTTTCCGACACATTTGTAATTTGCTCCACATTGAACTTGGTTTACTTTTTTTTCTTTTTTTTTTGTATACAGGATCGAGACTCGTGAAAGAGCTAACATTAATCACACAAAAAATCAAACAGACGTACAAAACATATAATAAGGGTAGCGGTAGACAAGGTGGGGAGAGAAGGGGAAGCACAAACACAACATTTGAGAGCAGGGACATCAGGAGATCTGTGAGAGGGAGAGGCCTTGGGGGGAGGAGGTGTGGGAAGTGGGAGGGTGGGTGGGAGAAGTATAATACACAAGGACACTGCAAGGACATCCAGGAAGGAAGTTGATATTTCAAAAAAGTGGATCTGGGGTGAAATTAGCGGGGGTAGAAAATATTAAGGTTTTGGATGGGGGAAGATAAAAGATGGTGGTGAACAGCTGTTTTAAAGACCTGGAGGGAGGAGTGGGATTGAAGAGAGTGAGGGAGTTTGTTCCATAGGCAGGAGAAAAGAGGAATGAAGGAGTGAAGGTGAGCAGAGAGTCTTGATTTTGGCAGTTTAACCATAAGACGGTTGCTGGCAGGTCTTGTGCGACCTGTAGGAATATTTGGGGGACAGAGCACAGAGAGAGCTGGGGGAGCAAGGCCGGAGAGGAGTCGGTAGAAGAGAAAGACCACCAACCTGCCTGCGGTGAGTACGTGAAAGGCCCTCGGAGTTAGCTTCATCACGGGAGATTCCAATGATTCTGAAAGCTTTGGTTTCAACAGCGTGAAGACGAGCTAGGTGTGAGGCAGGAGCACCAGCCCAGAGGGGGGAACAGTATTCCATTGAGCTGCGGATGAAAGCCTTGTATGTGGTGAGGAGCTCACGTGTGCCAAGGACACAAGAACAAGAACACAGTGTACTTGACTTGTTTATTTGATATCTTGCCATTTACAAAGTCTATGCAAACGGGATTTCTAATGTAACTGTTGAATTTGTTGGGGGTTTTTTATTTTTCACAAAATCTTGAGTGTTGGATGTGTTTCATGGAGTTTGGTAATTGCTTTGAAGGTTAGCAGAAGCCACTATTATTGACCGGTTTCACTGTATGGTGCGGTCTCATCATGGTTACCCTTATGGCCTAAGGAGATGCCCCCATCCGTTTGGACGGTTTGGTCCTTGGACGTTTTTTTACCATCTGACCAGCTGACTTCATTCATCTCTTTCGACCAGCTTCCAGTATACGTTAGATGAAAACACGACCAAAGCATTGGTCGGCAAGATTCGTTTTCCTCTTTTTGCGATTTCAGCTGTTCCACGAGCTTCCATTCTCGACTAAACAAAAGCAGGAAAGCAAGAGCTATGACATTTTAGCTGATGTGTAAACATGGAGGAGATTATTTTACAAACTCGTTTATGAGTTGGAACCTTCTTGCGAAGGCTTCGTCGATCGATATTACATAGAGACTGTGAGAACTCGGAGTTAATAGGCATGCCAGGAGATTGAGAAACCAACAGCTTCCTTCACCTTCCATCGTGTCATTAACGCTCGGTTGAACCTGCAGTCGCACTGTGCAAGATTCTCCGAATCCAATGGATCCACTTTATATGAGCGAGTTAACAACAAGGTTGTCTTTCCTATTTCAAACCCCAATTCGAAAGACCAAAATCTTCATTTTAAAGTTATACAAAAATGTTAATCGCACTTTTACCCAATGCAAATAGCAAGGCGATTGGCCTGTGTGCACTTGTTTGGGGTGGTACTTGGGGTATGGTATTGTAAAATGAGCAAACACGCCCAGCCCGCATCAAGCAAGCAATCGTCTGGCTGATATGGGCTCGTGTCTTCACCAAAAGGGGAAAAGTTAGTGGACCTAAGGTTCTTTCTGACTGATTCACTACATTGTGGCGGAGTAAAACACGGCATAAGCTAAAGCGAAGGATGCTCACTTGATCACCTTTGCTCTTTAAAAGTGCTTGCGTGATCATCCACATGGTGCCCATTAGTCTGCACTGCGATGATCACGGTGCGCTGTCCATTAGGGACCGAGGTGTTTCTGGAAATGCGGTGTGTGTTTGTGGTCTCACAGTTTTTACAATTTTGATTTGCACCTTGTGAAACAGGTGCATCAACAATGGGATAAGGCGTTAGGAGATGTTTCCAAGGTGGGTTTAACGTGAATTAATTTGAATACTTGTTTGTGAATGCATATTGTACCAGGATTCCATTAGAATTTGTCATGCTGGTAGCATTATCGAGGTGCCACGAACACAGCGCTACGCACATCAGGACAGGCACTTGAAAATTCTTCAAAGTATTATCATACAATATCCTACTATTTGTGAAAGACGTTATGGCGTCTTACCTCCAACACATAATGCTGGCGGTCGGGTCCCATTCTCAACATCCTTCCAAGGTACTCATTGATGCAATGCGCTACTTAATGAGCACTATTCCGACAATTTTTATGCAAGTCGAAAATTAAACCCAGACTCAACAACTCAAAGGCAAATGTGCAACCTCTGCACCGTCCTTTCGGATAATCTGCACAGTTAAATGTCACAACAAATTGTCTTTCAAATTTCCTATTATGAATGGGATGAGGTCTGCAAAACCTGGTCAAAAGCCGCAATTCTGATGGTGATTTGATGCATTATTTTTATTCTCACGGTCATGACGAGTATTTGGTTTGCAAAGGCATGCAGAGGAGATTGTTTTGTTTACAAAGTGTTTCATAGCTTGGAAAAAAGATTGCTCTATCGTCTTAAATGATCTAAGACTCACAGAGGAGGGTGTTCTGTTTTTACGATGATTGAACTCGAAGAGATTATTCTGATTTTACAATAATTGAACTCGAAGAGATTATTCTGTTTTTACGATGATTGAACTCGAAGAGATTATTCTGATTTTACAATAATTGAACTCGAAGAGATTATTCTTATTTTACAATGATTGAACTCACAGAGGAGATTATTCTGATTTTACAATGTTTGAACTCACAGAGGAGATTATTCTGTTTTTACAATGATTGAACTCACAGAGGAGATTGTTCTGTTTTTACAATTATTGAACTCACAGAGGAGATTATTCTGTTTTTACGATGATTGAACTCGAAGAGATTATTCTGATTTTACAATGATTGAACTCACAGAGGCGATTATTCTGTTTTTACGATGATTGAACTCGAAGAGATTATTCTGATTTTACAATGATTGAACTCATAGAGGAGATTATTCTGTTTTTACAATGATTGAACTCACAGAGGAGATTATTCTGTTTTTACAATGATTGAACTCACAGAGGAGATTATTCTGTTTTTACAATTATTGAACTAAAAGAGGAGATTATTCTGTTTTACAGTTATTGAACTCACAGAGGAGATTATTCTGTTTTTACAATTATTGAACTCACAGAGGAGATTATTCTGTTTTACAATTATTGAACTCACAGAGGAGATTATTCTGTTTTTACAATGATTGAACTAAAAGAGGAGATTGTTCTGTTTTTACAATTATTGAACTCGAAGAGATTATTCTGATTTTACAATGATTGAACTCACAGAGGAGATTATTCTGTTTTTACAATTATTGAACTAAAAGAGGAGATTATTTTGTTTTACAATTATTGAACTCATAGTGGAGATTATTCTGTTTTTACAATTATTGAACTCATAGAGGAGATTATTCTGTTTTTACAATGATTGAACTCATAGAGGAGATTATTCTGTTTTTACAATGATTGAACTCATAGAGGAGATTATTCTGTTTTTACAATGATTGAACTCATGGAGGAGATTATTCTGTTTTTACAATGATTGAACTCATAGAGGAGATTGTTCTGTTTTTACAATTATTGAACTCATGGAGGAGATTATTCTATTTTTACAATGATTGAACTCAAAGAGGAGATGATTCTATTTTTGCAATGATTAAACTCACAGAGGAGATTATTCTGTTTTTACACGGATTGAACTCATAGAGGAGATTATTCTGTTTTACAATGATTGAACTCAAAGAGGAGATTATTCTGTTTTTACACTTATTGAACTCATGGAGGAGATTATTCTGTTTTTACAATGATTAAACTCGTAGAGGAGATTATTCTGTTTTTACAATGATTTAACTCATAGAGGAGATTATTCTGTTTTTACAATTATTGAACTCATGGAGGAGATTATTCTGTTTTTACACTGATTAAACTCATAGAGGAGATTATTCTGTTTTTACGATGATTAAACTCACAGAGGAGATTCTTCTGTTTTTACAATGATTGAACCCATAGAGGAGATTATTTTGTGTTTGCAATGATTGAACTCAAAGAGGAGATTATTCTGTTTTTACAATGATTGAACTCACAGAGGAGATTATTCTGTTTTTACAATGATTGAACTCATAGAGGAGATTATTCTGTTTTTACAATGATTAAACTCATAGAGGAGATTATTCTGTTTTTACAATTATTGAACTCAAAAAGGAGATTATTCTATTTTTATAATTATTGAACTCCTAGAGGAGATTATTCTGTTTTTACAATTATTGAACTCATGGAGGAGATTAATTCTATTTTTACAATTATTGAACTCATAGAGGAGATTATTCTGTTTTTACACGGATTGAACTCATAGAGGAGATTGTTCTGTTTTTACAATTATTGAACTCATAGAGGAGATTATTCTATTTTTACAATTATTGAACTCATAGAGGAGATTTTTTTTTTTTTCAATTATTGAACTCATAGAGGAGATAATTCTATTTTTACAATTATTGAACTCACAGAGGAGATTATTCTTATTTTACAATGAATGAACTCACAGAGGAGATTATTCTATTTTTACAATTATTGAACTCATCGAGGAGATTATTCTGTTTTTACAATCATTAAACTCATAGAGGAGATTATTCTTATTTTACAATGAATGAACTCACAGAGGAGATTATTCTGTTTTTACAATTATTAAACTCGTAGAGGAGATAATTCTTATTTTACAATAATTGAACACATAGAGGAGATTATTCTGTTTTTACAATTATTGAACTCATGGAGGAGATTATTCTGTTTTTACAATGATTAAACTCATAAAGGACATTATTCTATTTTTACAATTATTGAACTCAGAGGAGATTATTCTATTTTTACAATGATTGAACTCATAGAGGAGATTATTCTGTTTTTACAATGATTGAACTCATAGAGGAGATTATTCTATTTTTACACGGATTGAACTCATAGAGGAGATTATTCTGTTTTTACAATTATTGAACTCATGGAGGAGATTATTCTATTTTTACAATTATTTAACTCATAGGAGATTATTCTATTTTTACAATTATTGAACTCACAGAGGAGATTATTCTGTTTTTCAATTATTGAACTCATAGAGGAGATTATTCTATTTTTACAATTATTGAACTCATAGAGGAGATTATTCTATTTTTACAATGATTAAACTCATAGAGGAGATTATTCTATTTTTACAATTATTGAACTCATAGAGGAGATTAATCTGTTTTTACAATTATTGAACTCATAGAGGAGATTATTCTATTTTTACAATTATTGAACTCAGAGGAGATGATTCTATTTTTACAATTATTGAACCCACAGAGGAGATTATTCTGTTTTTCAATTATTGAACTCATAGAGGAGATTATTCTGTTTTTACAATGATTGAACTCATAGAGGAGATTATTCTGTTTTTACAATGATTGAACTCGTAGAGGAGATTATTCTATTTTTACAATTATTGAACTCATAGAGGAGATTATTCTGTTTTTACAATTATTGAACTCGTAGAGGAGATTATTCTATTTTTACAATTATTGAACTCAGAGGAGATTATTCTATTTTTACAATTATTGAACTCATAGAGGAGATTATTCTGTTTTTACAATTATTGAACTCAGAGGAGATTATTCTATTTTTACAATTATTGAACTCATAGAGGAGATTATTCTGTTTTTACAATTATTGAACTCGTAGAGGAGATTATTCTATTTTTACAATTATTGAACTCAGAGGAGATTATTCTATTTTTACAATGATTGAACTCATAGAGGAGATTATTCTGTTTTTACAATGATTGAACTCATAGAGGAGATTATTCTGTTTTTACAATGATTGAACTCGTAGAGGAGATTATTCTATTTTTACCATGATTGAACTCATAGAGGAGATTATTCTGTTTTTACAATTATTGATCTCAGAGGAGATTATTCTATTTTTACAATTATTGAACTCATAGAGGAGATTATTCTATTTTTACAATTATTGAACTCATAGAGGAGATTATTCTGTTTTTACAATTATTGAACTCGTAGAGGAGATTATAATATTTTTACAATTATTGAACTCATAGAGGAGATTATTCTGTTTTTACAATTATTGAACTCGTAGAGGAGATTATTCTATTTTTACAATTATTGAACTCAGAAGAGATTATTCTATTTTTACAATGATTGAACTCATAGAGGAGATTATTCTGTTTTTACAATGATTGAACTCATAGAGGAGATTATTCTATTTTTACCATGATTGAACTCATAGAGGAGATTATTCTGTTTTTACAATTATTGAACTCATAGAGGAGGTTATTCTATTTTTACAATTATTGAACTCATAGAGGAGATTATTCTGTTTTTACAATTATTGAACTCGTAGAGGAGATTATTCTATTTTTACAATTATTGAACTCATAGAGGAGATTATTCTGTTTTTACAATTATTGAACTCGTAGAGGAGATTATTCTATTTTTACAATTATTGAACTCATAGAGGAGATTATTCTGTTTTTACAATTATTGAACTCGTAGAGGAGATTATTCTATTTTTACTATTTTTGAACTCAGAGGAGATTATTCTATTTTTACAATTATTGAACTCATAGAGGAGATTATTCTGTTTTTACAATTATTGAACTCATAGAGGAGATTATTCTGTTTTTACAATGATTAAACTCACAGAGGAGATTATTCTGTTTTTACAATTATTGAACTCATAGAGGAGATTATTCTATTTTTACAATTATTGAACTCAGAGGAGATTATTCTATTTTTACAATTATTGAACTCATAGAGGAGATTAATTCTATTTTTACAATTATTGAACTCAGAGGAGATTATTCTATTTTTACAATTATTGAACTCATAGAGGAGATTATTCTGTTTTTACAATTATTGAACTCATAGAGGAGATTATTCTATTTTTACAATTATTGAACTCAGAGGAGATTATTCTATTTTTACAATGATTGAACTCATAGAGGAGATTATTCTGTTTTTACAATGATTGAACTCATGGAGGAGATTATTCTATTTTTACAATGATTGAACTCATAGAGGAGATTGTTCTGTTTTTACAATTATTGAACTCATGGAGGAGATTATTCTATTTTTACAATGATTGAACTCAAAGAGGAGATGATTCTATTTTTGCAATGATTAAACTCACAGAGGAGATTATTCTGTTTTTACACGGATTGAACTCATAGAGGAGATTATTCTGTTTTACAATGATTGAACTCAAAGAGGAGATTATTCTGTTTTTACACTTATTGAACTCATGGAGGAGATTATTCTGTTTTTACAATGATTAAACTCGTAGAGGAGATTATTCTGTTTTTACAATGATTTAACTCATAGAGGAGATTATTCTGTTTTTACAATTATTGAACTCATGGAGGAGATTATTCTGTTTTTACACTGATTAAACTCATAGAGGAGATTATTCTGTTTTTACGATGATTAAACTCACAGAGGAGATTCTTCTGTTTTTACAATGATTGAACCCATAGATGAGATTATTTTGTGTTTGCAATGATTGAACTCAAAGAGGAGATTATTCTGTTTTTACAATGATTGAACTCACAGAGGAGATTATTCTGTTTTTACAATGATTGAACTCATAGAGGAGATTATTCTGTTTTTACAATGATTAAACTCATAGAGGAGATTATTCTGTTTTTACAATTATTGAACTCAAAAAGGAGATTATTCTATTTTTATAATTATTGAACTCCTAGAGGAGATTATTCTGTTTTTACAATTATTGAACTCATATAGGAGATTAATTCTATTTTTACAATTATTGAACTCATAGAGGAGATTATTCTGTTTTTACACGGATTGAACTCATAGAGGAGATTGTTCTGTTTTTACAATTATTGAACTCATAGAGGAGATTATTCTATTTTTACAATTATTGAACTCATAGAGGAGATTATTTTGTTTTTCAATTATTGAACTCATAGAGGAGATAATTCTATTTTTACAATTATTGAACTCACAGAGGAGATTATTCTATTTTTACAATTATTGAACTCATAGAGGAAATTATTCTATTTTTACAATTATTGAACTCATAGAGGAGATTATTCTGTTTTTACAATTATTGAACTCAGAGGAGATTATTCTATTTTTACAATTATTGAACTCATAGAGGAGATGATTCTATTTTTACAATGATTGAACTCATCGAGAAGATTATTCTGTTTTTACAATTATTGAACTCATAGAGGAGATTATTCTATTTTTACAATGATTGAACTCATCGAGAAGATTATTCTGTTTTTACAATTATTGAACTCATAGAGGAGATTATTCTATTTTTACAATGATTGAACTCATGGAGGAGATTGTTCTGTTTTTTCAATGATTTAACTCACAGAGGAGATTATTCTACTTTTACACGGATTGAACTCATAGAGGAGATTGTTCTGTTTTTACAATGATTGAACTCATCGAGGAGATTGTTCTGTTTTTACAATGATTGAACTCATGGAGGAGATTTTTCTATTTTTACAGTGATTGAACTCGTAGAGGAGATTATTCTGTTTTTACAATTATTGAACTCAGTGGAGATTATTCTATTTTTACAATGATTGAACTCATAGAGGAGATTATTCTGTTTTTACAATGATTGAACTCACAGAGGAGATTATTCTGTTTTTACGATGATTAAACTCACAGAGGAGATTATTCTATTTTTACAATGATTAAATTCACAGAGGAGATTATTCTGTTTTTACAATGATTGAACTCAAAGAGGAGATTATTCTATTTTTACAATGATTAAACTCACAGAGGAGATTATTCTGTTTTTACAATGATTAAACTCACAGAGATTATTCTGTTTTTACAATGATTAAACTCACAGAGGAGATTATTCTGTTTTTACAATTATTGAACTCAGAGGAGATTATTCTATTTTTGCAATGATTGAACTCATAGAGGAGATTATTCTGTTTTTACAATGATTGAACTCATAGAGGAGATTATTCTGTTTTTACAATTATTGAACTCACAGAGGAGATTATTCTATTTTTACAATGATTGAACTCATAGAGGAGATTATTCTGTTTTTACAATGATTGAACACATAGAGGAGATTATTCTGTTTTTACAATTATTGAACTCATAGAGGAGATTATTCTATTTTTACAATTATTGAACTCAGAGGAGATTATTCTATTTTTACAATTATTGAACTCATCGAGGAGATTATTCTGTTTTTACAATGAATGAACTCACAGAGGAGATTATTCTTATTTTACAATTATTGAACACATAGAGGAGATTATTCTGTTTTTACAATTATTAAACTCATAGAGGAGATTATTCTTATTTTACAATTATTGAACTCAGAGGAGATTATTCTATTTTTACAATTATTGAACTCATCGAGGAGATTATTCTGTTTTTACAATCATTAAACTCATAGAGGAGATTATTCTTATTTTACAATTATTGAACACATAGAGGAGATTATTCTGTTTTTACAATTATTAAACTCATAGAGGAGATTATTCTGTTTTTACAATGATTAAACTCATAAAGGAGATTATTCTATTTTTACAATTATTGAACCCATAGAGGAGATTATTCTGTTTTTACAATGAATGAACGCACAGAGGAGATTATTCTGTTTTTACAATTATTAAACTCGTAGAGGAGATAATTCTTATTTTACAATAATTGAACACATAGAGGAGATTATTCTGTTTTTACAATTATTGAACTCATGGAGGAGATTATTCTGTTTTTACAATGATTAAACTCATAAAGGACATTATTCTATTTTTACAATTATTGAACTCAGAGGAGATTATTCTATTTTTACAATGATTGAACTCATAGAGGAGATTATTCTGTTTTTACAATGATTGAACTCATAGAGGAGATTATTCTATTTTTACACGGATTGAACTCATAGAGGAGATTATTCTGTTTTTACAATTATTGAACTCATGGAGGAGATTATTCTATTTTTACAATTATTTAACTCATAGGAGATTATTCTATTTTTACAATTATTGAACTCACAGAGGAGATTATTCTGTTTTTCAATTATTGAACTCATAGAGGAGATTATTCTATTTTTACAATTGAAGAGTTCAGATGCAAAAACAGATATATCCATTTTTGCTGAAATGAGAAAATCAAGATTTTCTGCTGTGCATTCCAGGTGAAACCCATCAAAATGACATGGGCTGTATCTTAAAATACGTGGACGCGATCGGGTTTTGGGAGAAAATGATTTGCCTACTGAAACGGAGGTATTGAAACATATACTTCGGTAAACATAGTTCAGTTTCATCAAAAATGGCGTTTATCGGTTTTTGCGCCTGAACTCTTCAATTATTGAACTCATAGAGGAGATTATTCTATTTTTACAATGATTAAACTCATAGAGGAGATTATTCTATTTTTACAATTATTGAACTCATAGAGGAGATTAATCTGTTTTTACAATTATTGAACTCATAGAGGAGATTATTCTATTTTTACAATTATTGAACTCAGAGGAGATGATTCTATTTTTACAATTATTGAACTCACAGAGGAGATTATTCTGTTTTTCAATTATTGAACTCATAGAGGAGATTATTCTGTTTTTACAATGATTGAACTCATAGAGGAGATTATTCTGTTTTTACAATGATTGAACTCGTAGAGGAGATTATTCTATTTTTACAATTATTGAACTCATAGAGGAGATTATTCTGTTTTTACAATTATTGAACTCGTAGAGGAGATTATTCTATTTTTACAATTATTGAACTCAGAGGAGATTATTCTATTTTTACAATTATTGAACTCATAGAGGAGATTATTCTGTTTTTACAATTATTGAACTCAGAGGAGATTATTCTATTTTTACAATTATTGAACTCATAGAGGAGATTATTCTGTTTTTACAATTATTGAACTCGTAGAGGAGATTATTCTATTTTTACAATTATTGAACTCAGAGGAGATTATTCTATTTTTACAATGATTGAACTCATAGAGGAGATTATTCTGTTTTTACAATGATTGAACTCATAGAGGAGATTATTCTGTTTTTACAATGATTGAACTCGTAGAGGAGATTATTCTATTTTTACCATGATTGAACTCATAGAGGAGATTATTCTGTTTTTACAATTATTGATCTCAGAGGAGATTATTCTATTTTTACAATTATTGAACTCATAGAGGAGATTATTCTATTTTTACAATTATTGAACTCATAGAGGAGATTATTCTGTTTTTACAATTATTGAACTCGTAGAGGAGATTATAATATTTTTACAATTATTGAACTCATAGAGGAGATTATTCTGTTTTTACAATTATTGAACTCGTAGAGGAGATTATTCTATTTTTACAATTATTGAACTCAGAAGAGATTATTCTATTTTTACAATGATTGAACTCATAGAGGAGATTATTCTGTTTTTACAATGATTGAACTCATAGAGGAGATTATTCTATTTTTACCATGATTGAACTCATAGAGGAGATTATTCTGTTTTTACAATTATTGAACTCATAGAGGAGGTTATTCTATTTTTACAATTATTGAACTCATAGAGGAGATTATTCTGTTTTTACAATTATTGAACTCGTAGAGGAGATTATTCTATTTTTACAATTATTGAACTCATAGAGGAGATTATTCTGTTTTTACAATTATTGAACTCGTAGAGGAGATTATTCTATTTTTACAATTATTGAACTCATAGAGGAGATTATTCTGTTTTTACAATTATTGAACTCGTAGAGGAGATTATTCTATTTTTACTATTTTTGAACTCAGAGGAGATTATTCTATTTTTACAATTATTGAACTCATAGAGGAGATTATTCTGTTTTTACAATTATTGAACTCATAGAGGAGATTATTCTGTTTTTACAATGATTAAACTCACAGAGGAGATTATTCTGTTTTTACAATTATTGAACTCATAGAGGAGATTATTCTATTTTTACAATTATTGAACTCAGAGGAGATTATTCTATTTTTACAATTATTGAACTCATAGAGGAGATTAATTCTATTTTTACAATTATTGAACTCAGAGGAGATTATTCTATTTTTACAATTATTGAACTCATAGAGGAGATTATTCTGTTTTTACAATTATTGAACTCGTAGAGGAGATTATTCTATTTTTACAATTATTGAACTCAGAGGAGATTATTCTATTTTTACAATGATTGAACTCATAGAGGAGATTATTCTGTTTTTACAATGATTGAACTCATGGAGGAGATTATTCTGTTTTTACAATGATTGAACTCATAGAGGAGATTGTTCTGTTTTTACAATTATTGAACTCATGGAGGAGATTATTCTATTTTTACAATGATTGAACTCAAAGAGGAGATGATTCTATTTTTGCAATGATTAAACTCACAGAGGAGATTATTCTGTTTTTACACGGATTGAACTCATAGAGGAGATTATTCTGTTTTACAATGATTGAACTCAAAGAGGAGATTATTCTGTTTTTACACTTATTGAACTCATGGAGGAGATTATTCTGTTTTTACAATGATTAAACTCGTAGAGGAGATTATTCTGTTTTTACAATGATTTAACTCATAGAGGAGATTATTCTGTTTTTACAATTATTGAACTCATGGAGGAGATTATTCTGTTTTTACACTGATTAAACTCATAGAGGAGATTATTCTGTTTTTACGATGATTAAACTCACAGAGGAGATTCTTCTGTTTTTACAATGATTGAACCCATAGAGGAGATTATTTTGTGTTTGCAATGATTGAACTCAAAGAGGAGATTATTCTGTTTTTACAATGATTGAACTCACAGAGGAGATTATTCTGTTTTTACAATGATTGAACTCATAGAGGAGATTATTCTGTTTTTACAATGATTAAACTCATAGAGGAGATTATTCTGTTTTTACAATTATTGAACTCATAGAGGAGATTGTTCTGTTTTTACAATTATTGAACTCATAGAGGAGATTATTCTATTTTTACAATTATTGAACTCATAGAGGAGATTATTTTGTTTTTCAATTATTGAACTCATAGAGGAGATAATTCTATTTTTACAATTATTGAACTCACAGAGGAGATTATTCTATTTTTACAATTATTGAACTCATAGAGGAAATTATTCTATTTTTACAATTATTGAACTCATAGAGGAGATTATTCTGTTTTTACAATTATTGAACTCAGAGGAGATTATTCTATTTTTACAATTATTGAACTCATAGAGGAGATGATTCTATTTTTACAATGATTGAACTCATCGAGAAGATTATTCTGTTTTTACAATTATTGAACTCATAGAGGAGATTATTCTATTTTTACAATGATTGAACTCATGGAGGAGATTGTTCTGTTTTTACAATGATTTAACTCACAGAGGAGATTATTCTACTTTTACACGGATTGAACTCATAGAGGAGATTGTTCTGTTTTTACAATGATTGAACTCATCGAGGAGATTGTTCTGTTTTTACAATGATTGAACTCATGGAGGAGATTTTTCTATTTTTACAGTGATTGAACTCGTAGAGGAGATTATTCTGTTTTTACAATTATTGAACTCAGTGGAGATTATTCTATTTTTACAATGATTGAACTCATAGAGGAGATTATTCTGTTTTTACAATGATTGAACTCACAGAGGAGATTATTCTGTTTTTACGATGATTAAACTCACAGAGGAGATTATTCTATTTTTACAATGATTAAATTCACAGAGGAGATTATTCTGTTTTTACAATTATTGAACTCATAGAGGAGATTATTCTATTTTTACAATGATTAAACTCACAGAGGAGATTATTCTGTTTTTACAATGATTAAACTCACAGAGATTATTCTGTTTTTACAATGATTAAACTCACAGAGGAGATTATTCTGTTTTTACAATTATTGAACTCAGAGGAGATTATTCTATTTTTGCAATGATTGAACTCATAGAGGAGATTATTCTGTTTTTACAATGATTGAACGCATAGAGGAGATTATTCTGTTTTTACAATTATTGAACTCAGAGGAGATTATTCTATTTTTACAATTATTGAACTCATCGAGGAGATTATTCTGTTTTTACAATGAATGAACTCACAGAGGAGATTATTCTTATTTTACAATTATTGAACACATAGAGGAGATTATTCTGTTTTTACAATTATTAAACTCATAGAGGAGATTATTCTTATTTTACAATTATTGAACTCAGAGGAGATTATTCTATTTTTACAATTATTGAACTCATCGAGGAGATTATTCTGTTTTCACAATCATTAAACTCATAGAGGAGATTATTCTTATTTTACAATTATTGAACACATAGAGGAGATTATTCTGTTTTTACAATTATTAAACTCATAGAGGAGATTATTCTGTTTTTACAATGATTAAACTCATAAAGGAGATTATTCTATTTTTACAATTATTGAACCCATAGAGGAGATTATTCTGTTTTTACAATGAATGAACTCACAGAGGAGATTATTCTGTTTTTACAATTATTAAACTCGTAGAGGAGATAATTCTTATTTTACAATAATTGAACACATAGAGGAGATTATTCTGTTTTTACAATTATTGAACTCATGGAGGAGATTATTCTGTTTTTACAATGATTAAACTCATAAAGGACATTATTCTATTTTTACAATTATTGAACTCAGAGGAGATTATTCTATTTTTACAATGATTGAACTCATAGAGGAGATTATTCTGTTTTTACAATTATTGATCTCAGAGGAGATTATTCTATTTTTACAATTATTGAACTCATAGAGGAGATTATTCTATTTTTACAATTATTGAACTCATAGAAGAGATTATTCTGTTTTTACAATTATTGAACTCGTAGAGGAGATTATAATATTTTTACAATTATTGAACTCATAGAGGAGATTATTCTGTTTTTACAATTATTGAACTCGTAGAGGAGATTATTCTATTTTTACAATTATTGAACTCAGAAGAGATTATTCTATTTTTACAATGATTGAACTCATAGAGGAGATTATTCTGTTTTTACAATGATTGAACTCATAGAGGAGATTATCCTATTTTTACCATGATTGAACTCATAGAGGAGATTATTCTGTTTTTACAATTATTGAACTCATAGAGGAGGTTATTCTATTTTTACAATTATTGAACTCATAGAGGAGATTATTCTGTTTTTACAATTATTGAACTCGTAGAGGAGATTATTCTATTTTTACAATTATTGAACTCATAGAGGAGATTATTCTGTTTTTACAATTATTGAACTCGTAGAGGAGATTATTCTATTTTTACAATTATTGAACTCATAGAGGAGATTATTCTGTTTTTACAATTATTGAACTCATAGAGGAGATTATTCTGTTTTTACAATGATTAAACTCACAGAGGAGATTATTCTGTTTTTACAATTATTGAACTCATAGAGGAGATTATTCTATTTTTACAATTATTGAACTCAGAGGAGATTATTCTATTTTTACAATTATTGAACTCATAGAGGAGATTAATTCTATTTTTACAATTATTGAACTCAGAGGAGATTATTCTATTTTTACAATTATTGAACTCATAGAGGAGATTATTCTGTTTTTACAATTATTGAACTCGTAGAGGAGATTATTCTATTTTTACAATTATTGAACTCAGAGGAGATTATTCTATTTTTACAATGATTGAACTCATAGAGGAGATTATTCTGTTTTTACAATGATTGAACTCATGGAGGAGATTATTCTGTTTTTACAATGATTGAACTCATAGAGGAGATTGTTCTGTTTTTACAATTATTGAACTCATGGAGGAGATTATTCTATTTTTACAATGATTGAACTCAAAGAGGAGATGATTCTATTTTTGCAATGATTAAACTCACAGAGGAGATTATTCTGTTTTTACACGGATTGAACTCATAGAGGAGATTATTCTGTTTTACAATGATTGAACTCAAAGAGGAGATTATTCTGTTTTTACACTTATTGAACTCATGGAGGAGATTATTCTGTTTTTACAATGATTAAACTCGTAGAGGAGATTATTCTGTTTTTACAATGATTTAACTCATAGAGGAGATTATTCTGTTTTTACAATTATTGAACTCATGGAGGAGATTATTCTGTTTTTACACTGATTAAACTCATAGAGGAGATTATTCTGTTTTTACGATGATTAAACTCACAGAGGAGATTCTTCTGTTTTTACAATGATTGAACCCATAGAGGAGATTATTTTGTGTTTGCAATGATTGAACTCAAAGAGGAGATTATTCTGTTTTTACAATGATTGAACTCACAGAGGAGATTATTCTGTTTTTACAATGATTGAACTCATAGAGGAGATTATTCTGTTTTTACAATGATTAAACTCATGGAGGAGATTATTCTGTTTTTACAATTATTGAACTCAAAAAGGAGATTATTCTATTTTTATAATTATTGAACTCCTAGAGGAGATTATTCTGTTTTTACAATTATTGAACTCATAGAGGAGATTAATTCTATTTTTACAATTATTGAACTCATAGAGGAGATTATTCTGTTTTTACACGGATTGAACTCATAGAGGAGATTGTTCTGTTTTTACAATTATTGAACTCATAGAGGAGATTATTCTATTTTTACAATTATTGAACTCATAGAGGAGATTATTTTGTTTTTCAATTATTGAACTCATAGAGGAGATAATTCTATTTTTACAATTATTGAACTCACAGAGGAGATTATTCTATTTTTACAATTATTGAACTCATAGAGGAAATTATTCTATTTTTACAATTATTGAACTCATAGAGGAGATTATTCTGTTTTTACAATTATTGAACTCAGAGGAGATTATTCTATTTTTACAATTATTGAACTCATAGAGGAGATGATTCTATTTTTACAATGATTGAACTCATCGAGAAGATTGTTCTGTTTTTACAATTATTGAACTCAGAGGAGATTATTCTATTTTTACAATTATTGAACTCATAGAGGAGATTATTCTATTTTTACAATGATTGAACTCATGGAGGAGATTGTTCTGTTTTTACAATGATTTAACTCACAGAGGAGATTATTCTACTTTTACACGGATTGAACTCATAGAGGAGATTGTTCTGTTTTTACAATGATTGAACTCATCGAGGAGATTGTTCTGTTTTTACAATGATTGAACTCATGGAGGAGATTTTTCTATTTTTACAGTGATTGAACTCGTAGAGGAGATTATTCTGTTTTTACAATTATTGAACTCAGTGGAGATTATTCTATTTTTACAATGATTGAACTCATAGAGGAGATTATTCTGTTTTTACAATGATTGAACTCACAGAGGAGATTATTCTGTTTTTACGATGATTAAACTCACAGAGGAGATTATTCTATTTTTACAATGATTAAATTCACAGAGGAGATTATTCTGTTTTTACAATTATTGAACTCATAGAGGAGATTATTCTATTTTTACAATGATTAAACTCACAGAGGAGATTATTCTGTTTTTACAATGATTAAACTCACAGAGATTATTCTGTTTTTACAATGATTAAACTCACAGAGGAGATTATTCTGTTTTTACAATTATTGAACTCAGAGGAGATTATTCTATTTTTGCAATGATTGAACTCATAGAGGAGATTATTCTGTTTTTACAATGATTGAACTCATAGAGGAGATTATTCTGTTTTTACAATTATTGAACTCACAGAGGAGATTATTCTATTTTTACAATGATTGAACTCATAGAGGAGATTATTCTGTTTTTACAATGATTAAACTCATAGAGGAGATTATTCTGTTTTTACAATTATTGAACTCATAGAGGAGATTGTTCTGTTTTTACAATTATTGAACTCATAGAGGAGATTATTCTATTTTTACAATTATTGAACTCATAGAGGAGATTATTTTGTTTTTCAATTATTGAACTCATAGAGGAGATAATTCTATTTTTACAATTATTGAACTCACAGAGGAGATTATTCTATTTTTACAATTATTGAACTCATAGAGGAAATTATTCTATTTTTACAATTATTGAACTCATAGAGGAGATTATTCTGTTTTTACAATTATTGAACTCAGAGGAGATTATTCTATTTTTACAATTATTGAACTCATAGAGGAGATGATTCTATTTTTACAATGATTGAACTCATCGAGAAGATTATTCTGTTTTTACAATTATTGAACTCATAGAGGAGATTATTCTATTTTTACAATGATTGAACTCATGGAGGAGATTGTTCTGTTTTTACAATGATTTAACTCACAGAGGAGATTATTCTACTTTTACACGGATTGAACTCATAGAGGAGATTGTTCTGTTTTTACAATGATTGAACTCATCGAGGAGATTGTTCTGTTTTTACAATGATTGAACTCATGGAGGAGATTTTTCTATTTTTACAGTGATTGAACTCGTAGAGGAGATTATTCTGTTTTTACAATTATTGAACTCAGTGGAGATTATTCTATTTTTACAATGATTGAACTCATAGAGGAGATTATTCTGTTTTTACAATGATTGAACTCACAGAGGAGATTATTCTGTTTTTACGATGATTAAACTCACAGAGGAGATTATTCTATTTTTACAATGATTAAATTCACAGAGGAGATTATTCTGTTTTTACAATTATTGAACTCATAGAGGAGATTATTCTATTTTTACAATGATTAAACTCACAGAGGAGATTATTCTGTTTTTACAATGATTAAACTCACAGAGATTATTCTGTTTTTACAATGATTAAACTCACAGAGGAGATTATTCTGTTTTTACAATTATTGAACTCAGAGGAGATTATTCTATTTTTGCAATGATTGAACTCATAGAGGAGATTATTCTGTTTTTACAATGATTGAACTCATAGAGGAGATTATTCTGTTTTTACAATTATTGAACTCACAGAGGAGATTATTCTATTTTTACAATGATTGAACTCATAGAGGAGATTATTCTGTTTTTACAATGATTAAACTCATAGAGGAGATTATTCTGTTTTTACAATTATTGAACTCATAGAGGAGATTGTTCTGTTTTTACAATTATTGAACTCATAGAGGAGATTATTCTATTTTTACAATTATTGAACTCATAGAGGAGATTATTTTGTTTTTCAATTATTGAACTCATAGAGGAGATAATTCTATTTTTACAATTATTGAACTCACAGAGGAGATTATTCTATTTTTACAATTATTGAACTCATAGAGGAAATTATTCTATTTTTACAATTATTGAACTCATAGAGGAGATTATTCTGTTTTTACAATTATTGAACTCAGAGGAGATTATTCTATTTTTACAATTATTGAACTCATAGAGGAGATGATTCTATTTTTACAATGATTGAACTCATCGAGAAGATTATTCTGTTTTTACAATTATTGAACTCATAGAGGAGATTATTCTATTTTTACAATGATTGAACTCATGGAGGAGATTGTTCTGTTTTTACAATGATTTAACTCACAGAGGAGATTATTCTACTTTTACACGGATTGAACTCATAGAGGAGATTGTTCTGTTTTTACAATGATTGAACTCATCGAGGAGATTGTTCTGTTTTTACAATGATTGAACTCATGGAGGAGATTTTTCTATTTTTACAGTGATTGAACTCGTAGAGGAGATTATTCTGTTTTTACAATTATTGAACTCAGTGGAGATTATTCTATTTTTACAATGATTGAACTCATAGAGGAGATTATTCTGTTTTTACAATGATTGAACTCACAGAGGAGATTATTCTGTTTTTACGATGATTAAACTCACAGAGGAGATTATTCTATTTTTACAATGATTAAATTCACAGAGGAGATTATTCTGTTTTTACAATTATTGAACTCATAGAGGAGATTATTCTATTTTTACAATGATTAAACTCACAGAGGAGATTATTCTGTTTTTACAATGATTAAACTCACAGAGATTATTCTGTTTTTACAATGATTAAACTCACAGAGGAGATTATTCTGTTTTTACAATTATTGAACTCAGAGGAGATTATTCTATTTTTGCAATGATTGAACTCATAGAGGAGATTATTCTGTTTTTACAATGATTGAACGCATAGAGGAGATTATTCTGTTTTTACAATTATTGAACTCAGAGGAGATTATTCTATTTTTACAATTATTGAACTCATCGAGGAGATTATTCTGTTTTTACAATGAATGAACTCACAGAGGAGATTATTCTTATTTTACAATTATTGAACACATAGAGGAGATTATTCTGTTTTTACAATTATTAAACTCATAGAGGAGATTATTCTTATTTTACAATTATTGAACTCAGAGGAGATTATTCTATTTTTACAATTATTGAACTCATCGAGGAGATTATTCTGTTTTCACAATCATTAAACTCATAGAGGAGATTATTCTTATTTTACAATTATTGAACACATAGAGGAGATTATTCTGTTTTTACAATTATTAAACTCATAGAGGAGATTATTCTGTTTTTACAATGATTAAACTCATAAAGGAGATTATTCTATTTTTACAATTATTGAACCCATAGAGGAGATTATTCTGTTTTTACAATGAATGAACTCACAGAGGAGATTATTCTGTTTTTACAATTATTAAACTCGTAGAGGAGATAATTCTTATTTTACAATAATTGAACACATAGAGGAGATTATTCTGTTTTTACAATTATTGAACTCATGGAGGAGATTATTCTGTTTTTACAATGATTAAACTCATAAAGGACATTATTCTATTTTTACAATTATTGAACTCAGAGGAGATTATTCTATTTTTACAATGATTGAACTCATAGAGGAGATTATTCTGTTTTTACAATTATTGATCTCAGAGGAGATTATTCTATTTTTACAATTATTGAACTCATAGAGGAGATTATTCTATTTTTACAATTATTGAACTCATAGAAGAGATTATTCTGTTTTTACAATTATTGAACTCGTAGAGGAGATTATAATATTTTTACAATTATTGAACTCATAGAGGAGATTATTCTGTTTTTACAATTATTGAACTCGTAGAGGAGATTATTCTATTTTTACAATTATTGAACTCAGAAGAGATTATTCTATTTTTACAATGATTGAACTCATAGAGGAGATTATTCTGTTTTTACAATGATTGAACTCATAGAGGAGATTATCCTATTTTTACCATGATTGAACTCATAGAGGAGATTATTCTGTTTTTACAATTATTGAACTCATAGAGGAGGTTATTCTATTTTTACAATTATTGAACTCATAGAGGAGATTATTCTGTTTTTACAATTATTGAACTCGTAGAGGAGATTATTCTATTTTTACAATTATTGAACTCATAGAGGAGATTATTCTGTTTTTACAATTATTGAACTCGTAGAGGAGATTATTCTATTTTTACAATTATTGAACTCATAGAGGAGATTATTCTGTTTTTACAATTATTGAACTCATAGAGGAGATTATTCTGTTTTTACAATGATTAAACTCACAGAGGAGATTATTCTGTTTTTACAATTATTGAACTCATAGAGGAGATTATTCTATTTTTACAATTATTGAACTCAGAGGAGATTATTCTATTTTTACAATTATTGAACTCATAGAGGAGATTAATTCTATTTTTACAATTATTGAACTCAGAGGAGATTATTCTATTTTTACAATTATTGAACTCATAGAGGAGATTATTCTGTTTTTACAATTATTGAACTCGTAGAGGAGATTATTCTATTTTTACAATTATTGAACTCAGAGGAGATTATTCTATTTTTACAATGATTGAACTCATAGAGGAGATTATTCTGTTTTTACAATGATTGAACTCATGGAGGAGATTATTCTGTTTTTACAATGATTGAACTCATAGAGGAGATTGTTCTGTTTTTACAATTATTGAACTCATGGAGGAGATTATTCTATTTTTACAATGATTGAACTCAAAGAGGAGATGATTCTATTTTTGCAATGATTAAACTCACAGAGGAGATTATTCTGTTTTTACACGGATTGAACTCATAGAGGAGATTATTCTGTTTTACAATGATTGAACTCAAAGAGGAGATTATTCTGTTTTTACACTTATTGAACTCATGGAGGAGATTATTCTGTTTTTACAATGATTAAACTCGTAGAGGAGATTATTCTGTTTTTACAATGATTTAACTCATAGAGGAGATTATTCTGTTTTTACAATTATTGAACTCATGGAGGAGATTATTCTGTTTTTACACTGATTAAACTCATAGAGGAGATTATTCTGTTTTTACGATGATTAAACTCACAGAGGAGATTCTTCTGTTTTTACAATGATTGAACCCATAGAGGAGATTATTTTGTGTTTGCAATGATTGAACTCAAAGAGGAGATTATTCTGTTTTTACAATGATTGAACTCACAGAGGAGATTATTCTGTTTTTACAATGATTGAACTCATAGAGGAGATTATTCTGTTTTTACAATGATTAAACTCATGGAGGAGATTATTCTGTTTTTACAATTATTGAACTCAAAAAGGAGATTATTCTATTTTTATAATTATTGAACTCCTAGAGGAGATTATTCTGTTTTTACAATTATTGAACTCATAGAGGAGATTAATTCTATTTTTACAATTATTGAACTCATAGAGGAGATTATTCTGTTTTTACACGGATTGAACTCATAGAGGAGATTGTTCTGTTTTTACAATTATTGAACTCATAGAGGAGATTATTCTATTTTTACAATTATTGAACTCATAGAGGAGATTATTTTGTTTTTCAATTATTGAACTCATAGAGGAGATAATTCTATTTTTACAATTATTGAACTCACAGAGGAGATTATTCTATTTTTACAATTATTGAACTCATAGAGGAAATTATTCTATTTTTACAATTATTGAACTCATAGAGGAGATTATTCTGTTTTTACAATTATTGAACTCAGAGGAGATTATTCTATTTTTACAATTATTGAACTCATAGAGGAGATGATTCTATTTTTACAATGATTGAACTCATCGAGAAGATTGTTCTGTTTTTACAATTATTGAACTCAGAGGAGATTATTCTATTTTTACAATTATTGAACTCATAGAGGAGATTATTCTATTTTTACAATGATTGAACTCATGGAGGAGATTGTTCTGTTTTTACAATGATTTAACTCACAGAGGAGATTATTCTACTTTTACACGGATTGAACTCATAGAGGAGATTGTTCTGTTTTTACAATGATTGAACTCATCGAGGAGATTGTTCTGTTTTTACAATGATTGAACTCATGGAGGAGATTTTTCTATTTTTACAGTGATTGAACTCGTAGAGGAGATTATTCTGTTTTTACAATTATTGAACTCAGTGGAGATTATTCTATTTTTACAATGATTGAACTCATAGAGGAGATTATTCTGTTTTTACAATGATTGAACTCACAGAGGAGATTATTCTGTTTTTACGATGATTAAACTCACAGAGGAGATTATTCTATTTTTACAATGATTAAATTCACAGAGGAGATTATTCTGTTTTTACAATTATTGAACTCATAGAGGAGATTATTCTATTTTTACAATGATTAAACTCACAGAGGAGATTATTCTGTTTTTACAATGATTAAACTCACAGAGATTATTCTGTTTTTACAATGATTAAACTCACAGAGGAGATTATTCTGTTTTTACAATTATTGAACTCAGAGGAGATTATTCTATTTTTGCAATGATTGAACTCATAGAGGAGATTATTCTGTTTTTACAATGATTGAACTCATAGAGGAGATTATTCTGTTTTTACAATTATTGAACTCACAGAGGAGATTATTCTATTTTTACAATGATTGAACTCATAGAGGAGATTATTCTGTTTTTACAATGATTGAACACATAGAGGAGATTATTCTGTTTTTACAATTATTGAACTCATAGAGGAGATTATTCTATTTTTACAATTATTGAACTCAGAGGAGATTATTCTATTTTTACAATTATTGAACTCATCGAGGAGATTATTCTGTTTTTACAATGAATGAACTCACAGAGGAGATTATTCTTATTTTACAATTATTGAACACATAGAGGAGATTATTCTGTTTTTACAATTATTAAACTCATAGAGGAGATTATTCTTATTTTACAATTATTGAACTCAGAGGAGATTATTCTATTTTTACAATTATTGAACTCATCGAGGAGATTATTCTGTTTTTACAATCATTAAACTCATAGAGGAGATTATTCTTATTTTACAATTATTGAACACATAGAGGAGATTATTCTGTTTTTACAATTATTAAACTCATAGAGGAGATTATTCTGTTTTTACAATGATTAAACTCATAAAGGAGATTATTCTATTTTTACAATTATTGAACCCATAGAGGAGATTATTCTGTTTTTACAATGAATGAACTCACAGAGGAGATTATTCTGTTTTTACAATTATTAAACTCGTAGAGGAGATAATTCTTATTTTACAATAATTGAACACATAGAGGAGATTATTCTGTTTTTACAATTATTGAACTCATGGAGGAGATTATTCTGTTTTTACAATGATTAAACTCATAAAGGACATTATTCTATTTTTACAATTATTGAACTCAGAGGAGATTATTCTATTTTTACAATGATTGAACTCATAGAGGAGATTATTCTGTTTTTACAATGATTGAACTCATAGAGGAGATTATTCTATTTTTACACGGATTGAACTCATGGAGGAGATTATTCTATTTTTACAATTATTTAACTCATAGGAGATTATTCTATTTTTACAATTATTGAACTCACAGAGGAGATTATTCTGTTTTTCAATTATTGAACTCATAGTGGAGATTATTCTATTTTTACAATTATTGAACTCATAGAGGAGATTATTCTATTTTTACAATGATTAAACTCATAGAGGAGATTATTCTATTTTTACAATTATTGAACTCATAGAGGAGATTAATCTGTTTTTACAATTATTGAACTCATAGAGGAGATTATTCTATTTTTACAATTATTGAACTCAGAGGAGATGATTCTATTTTTACAATTATTGAACTCACAGAGGAGATTATTCTGTTTTTCAATTATTGAACTCATAGAGGAGATTATTCTGTTTTTACAATGATTGAACTCATAGAGGAGATTATTCTGTTTTTACAATGATTGAACTCGTAGAGGAGATTATTCTATTTTTACAATTATTGAACTCATAGAGGAGATTATTCTGTTTTTACAATTATTGAACTCGTAGAGGAGATTATTCTATTTTTACAATTATTGAACTCAGAGGAGATTATTCTATTTTTACAATTATTGAACTCATAGAGGAGATTATTCTGTTTTTACAATTATTGAACTCAGAGGAGATTATTCTATTTTTACAATTATTGAACTCATAGAGGAGATTATTCTGTTTTTACAATTATTGAACTCGTAGAGGAGATTATTCTATTTTTACAATTATTGAACTCAGAGGAGATTATTCTATTTTTACAATGATTGAACTCATAGAGGAGATTATTCTGTTTTTACAATGATTGAACTCATAGAGGAGATTATTCTGTTTTTACAATGATTGAACTCGTAGAGGAGATTATTCTATTTTTACCATGATTGAACTCATAGAGGAGATTATTCTGTTTTTACAATTATTGATCTCAGAGGAGATTATTCTATTTTTACAATTATTGAACTCATAGAGGAGATTATTCTATTTTTACAATTATTGAACTCATAGAGGAGATTATTCTGTTTTTACAATTATTGAACTCGTAGAGGAGATTATAATATTTTTACAATTATTGAACTCATAGAGGAGATTATTCTGTTTTTACAATTATTGAACTCGTAGAGGAGATTATTCTATTTTTACAATTATTGAACTCAGAAGAGATTATTCTATTTTTACAATGATTGAACTCATAGAGGAGATTATTCTATTTTTACCATGATTGAACTCATAGAGGAGATTATTCTGTTTTTACAATTATTGAACTCATAGAGGAGGTTATTCTATTTTTACAATTATTGAACTCATAGAGGAGATTATTCTGTTTTTACAATTATTGAACTCGTAGAGGAGATTATTCTATTTTTACAATTATTGAACTCATAGAGGAGATTATTCTGTTTTTACAATTATTGAACTCGTAGAGGAGATTATTCTATTTTTACAATTATTGAACTCATAGAGGAGATTATTCTGTTTTTACAATTATTGAACTCGTAGAGGAGATTATTCTATTTTTACTATTTTTGAACTCAGAGGAGATTATTCTATTTTTACAATTATTGAACTCAAAGAGGAGATTATTCTGTTTTTACAATTATTGAACTCATAGAGGAGATTATTCTGTTTTTACAATGATTAAACTCACAGAGGAGATTATTCTGTTTTTACAATTATTGAACTCATAGAGGAGATTATTCTATTTTTACAATTATTGAACTCAGAGGAGATTATTCTATTTTTACAATTATTGAACTCATAGAGGAGATTATTCTGTTTTTACAATTATTGAACTCGTAGAGGAGATTATTCTATTTTTACTATTTTTGAACTCAGAGGAGATTATTCTATTTTTACAATTATTGAACTCATAGAGGAGATTATTCTGTTTTTACAATTATTGAACTCAGAGGAGATTATTCTATTTTTACAATTATTGAACTCATAGAGGAGATTATTCTGTTTTTACAATTATTGAACTCGTAGAGGAGATTATTCTATTTTTACAATTATTGAACTCAGAGGAGATTATTCTATTTTTACAATGATTGAACTCATAGAGGAGATTATTCTGTTTTTACAATGATTGAACTCATAGAGGAGATTATTCTGTTTTTACAATGATTGAACTCATAGAGGAGATTATTCTATTTTTACCATGATTGAACTCATAGAGGAGATTATTCTGTTTTTACAATTATTGATCTCAGAGGAGATTATTCTATTTTTACAATTATTGAACTCATAGAGGAGATTATTCTATTTTTACAATTATTGAACTCATAGAGGAGATTATTCTGTTTTTACAATTATTGAACTCGTAGAGGAGATTATAATATTTTTACAATTATTGAACTCATAGAGGAGATTATTCTGTTTTTACAATTATTGAACTCGTAGAGGAGATTATTCTATTTTTACAATTATTGAACTCAGAAGAGATTATTCTATTTTTACAATGATTGAACTCATAGAGGAGATTATTCTATTTTTACCATGATTGAACTCATAGAGGAGATTATTCTGTTTTTACAATTATTGAACTCATAGAGGAGGTTATTCTATTTTTACAATTATTGAACTCATAGAGGAGATTATTCTGTTTTTACAATTATTGAACTTGTAGAGGAGATTATTCTATTTTTACAATTATTGAACTCATAGAGGAGATTATTCTGTTTTTACAATTATTGAACTCGTAGAGGAGATTATTCTATTTTTACAATTATTGAACTCATAGAGGAGATTATTCTGTTTTTACAATTATTGAACTCGTAGAGGAGATTATTCTATTTTTACTATTTTTGAACTCAGAGGAGATTATTCTATTTTTACAATTATTGAACTCAAAGAGGAGATTATTCTGTTTTTACAATTATTGAACTCATAGAGGAGATTATTCTGTTTTTACAATGATTAAACTCACAGAGGAGATTATTCTGTTTTTACAATTATTGAACTCATAGAGGAGATTATTCTATTTTTACAATTATTGAACTCAGAGGAGATTATTCTATTTTTACAATTATTGAACTCATAGAGGAGATTAATTCTATTTTTACAATTATTGAACTCAGAGGAGATTATTCTATTTTTACAATTATTGAACTCATAGAGGAGATTATTCTGTTTTTACAATTATTGAACTCGTAGAGGAGATTATTCTATTTTTACAATTATTGAACTCAGAGGAGATTATTCTATTTTTACAATGATTGAACTCATAGAGGAGATTATTCTGTTTTTACAATGATTGAACTCATGGAGGAGATTATTCTGTTTTTACAATGATTGAACTCAAAGAGGAGATTGTTCTGTTTTTACAATTATTGAACTCATGGAGGAGATTATTCTATTTTTACAATGATTGAACTCAAAGAGGAGATGATTCTATTTTTGCAATGATTAAACTCACAGAGGAGATTATTCTGTTTTTACACGGATTGAACTCATAGAGGAGATTATTCTGTTTTACAATGATTGAACTCAAAGAGGAGATTATTCTGTTTTTACACTTATTGAACTCATGGAGGAGATTATTCTGTTTTTACAATGATTAAACTCATAGAGGAGATTATTCTGTTTTTACAATGATTTAACTCATAGAGGAGATTATTCTGTTTTTACAATTATTGAACTCATGGAGGAGATTATTCTGTTTTTACACTGATTAAACTCATAGAGGAGATTATTCTGTTTTTACGATGATTAAACTCACAGAGGAGATTCTTCTGTTTTTACAATGATTGAACCCATAGAGGAGATTATTTTGTGTTTGCAATGATTGAACTCAAAGAGGAGATTATTCTGTTTTTACAATGATTGAACTCACAGAGGAGATTATTCTGTTTTTACAATGATTGAACTCATAGAGGAGATTATTCTGTTTTTACAATGATTAAACTCATAGAGGAGATTATTCTGTTTTTACAATTATTGAACTCAAAAAGGAGATTATTCTATTTTTATAATTATTGAACTCCTAGAGGAGATTATTCTGTTTTTACAATTATTGAACTCATAGAGGAGATTAATTCTATTTTTACAATTATTGAACTCATAGAGGAGATTATTCTGTTTTTACACGGATTGAACTCATAGAGGAGATTGTTCTGTTTTTACAATTATTGAACTCATAGAGGAGATTATTCTATTTTTACAATTATTGAACTCATAGAGGAGATTATTTTGTTTTTCAATTATTGAACTCATAGAGGAGATAATTCTATTTTTACAATTATTGAACTCACAGAGGAGATTATTCTATTTTTACAATTATTGAACTCATAGAGGAAATTATTCTATTTTTACAATTATTGAACTCATAGAGGAGATTATTCTGTTTTTACAATTATTGAACTCAGAGGAGATTATTCTATTTTTACAATTATTGAACTCATAGAGGAGATGATTCTATTTTTACAATGATTGAACTCATCGAGAAGATTATTCTGTTTTTACAATTATTGAACTCATAGAGGAGATTATTCTATTTTTACAATGATTGAACTCATCGAGAAGATTATTCTGTTTTTACAATTATTGAACTCATAGAGGAGATTATTCTATTTTTACAATGATTGAACTCATGGAGGAGATTGTTCTGTTTTTACAATGATTTAACTCACAGAGGAGATTATTCTACTTTTACACGGATTGAACTCATAGAGGAGATTGTTCTGTTTTTACAATGATTGAACTCATCGAGGAGATTGTTCTGTTTTTACAATGATTGAACTCATGGAGGAGATTTTTCTATTTTTACAGTGATTGAACTCGTAGAGGAGATTATTCTGTTTTTACAATTATTGAACTCAGTGGAGATTATTCTATTTTTACAATGATTGAACTCATAGAGGAGATTATTCTGTTTTTACAATGATTGAACTCACAGAGGAGATTATTCTGTTTTTACGATGATTAAACTCACAGAGGAGATTATTCTATTTTTACAATGATTAAATTCAAAGAGGAGATTATTCTGTTTTTACAATTATTGAACTCATAGAGGAGATTATTCTATTTTTACAATGATTAAACTCACAGAGGAGATTATTCTGTTTTTACAATGATTAAACTCAGAGGAGATTATTCTATTTTTGCAATGATTGAACTCATAGAGGAGATTATTCTGTTTTTACAATTATTGAACTCACAGAGGAGATTATTCTATTTTTACAATGATTGAACTCATAGAGGAGATTATTCTGTTTTTACAATGATTGAACACATAGAGGAGATTATTCTGTTTTTACAATTATTGAACTCATAGAGGAGATTATTCTATTTTTACAATTATTGAACTCAGAGGAGATTATTCTATTTTTACAATTATTGAACTCATCGAGGAGATTATTCTGTTTTTACAATGAATGAACTCACAGAGGAGATTATTCTTATTTTACAATTATTGAACACATAGAGGAGATTATTCTGTTTTTACAATTATTAAACTCATAGAGGAGATTATTCTTATTTTACAATTATTGAACTCAGAGGAGATTATTCTATTTTTACAATTATTGAACTCATCGAGGAGATTATTCTGTTTTCACAATCATTAAACTCATAGAGGAGATTATTCTTATTTTACAATTATTGAACACATAGAGGAGATTATTCTGTTTTTACAATTATTAAACTCATAGAGGAGATTATTCTGTTTTTACAATGATTAAACTCATAAAGGAGATTATTCTATTTTTACAATTATTGAACCCATAGAGGAGATTATTCTGTTTTTACAATGAATGAACTCACAGAGGAGATTATTCTGTTTTTACAATTATTAAACTCGTAGAGGAGATAATTCTTATTTTACAATAATTGAACACATAGAGGAGATTATTCTGTTTTTACAATTATTGAACTCATGGAGGAGATTATTCTGTTTTTACAATGATTAAACTCATAAAGGACATTATTCTATTTTTACAATTATTGAACTCAGAGGAGATTATTCTATTTTTACAATGATTGAACTCATAGAGGAGATTATTCTGTTTTTACAATGATTGAACTCATAGAGGAGATTATTCTGTTTTTACAATTATTGAACTCATGGAGGAGATTATTCTATTTTTACAATTTTTTAACTCAGAGGAGATTATTCTATTTTTACAATTATTGAACTCACAGAGGAGATTATTCTGTTTTTCAATTATTGAACTCATAGAGGAGATTATTCTATTTTTACAATTATTGAACTCATAGAGGAGATTATTCTATTTTTACAATGATTAAACTCATAGAGGAGATTATTCTATTTTTACAATTATTGAACTCATAGAGGAGATTAATCTGTTTTTACAATTATTGAACTCATAGAGGAGATTATTCTATTTTTACAATTATTGAACTCGGAGGAGATGATTCTATTTTTACAATTATTGAACTCACAGAGGAGATTATTCTGTTTTTCAATTATTGAACTCATAGAGGAGATTATTCTGTTTTTACAATGATTGAACTCGTAGAGGAGATTATTCTATTTTTACAATTATTGAACTCATAGAGGAGATTATTCTGTTTTTACAATTATTGAACTCGTAGAGGAGATTATTCTATTTTTACAATTATTGAACTCAGAGGAGATTATTCTATTTTTACAATTATTGAACTCATAGAGGAGATTATTCTGTTTTTACAATTATTGAACTCAGAGGAGATTATTCTATTTTTACAATTATTGAACTCATAGAGGAGATTATTCTGTTTTTACAATTATTGAACTCGTAGAGGAGATTATTCTATTTTTACAATTATTGAACTCAGAGGAGATTATTCTAATTTTACAATGATTGAACTCATAGAGGAGATTATTCTGTTTTTACAATGATTGAACTCATAGAGGAGATTATTCTGTTTTTACAATGATTGAACTCGTAGAGGAGATTATTCTATTTTTACCATGATTGAACTCATAGAGGAGATTATTCTGTTTTTACAATTATTGATCTCAGAGGAGATTATTCTATTTTTACAATTATTGAACTCATAGAGGAGATTATTCTATTTTTACAATTATTGAACTCATAGAGGAGATTATTCTGTTTTTACAATTATTGAACTCGTAGAGGAGATTATAATATTTTTACAATTATTGAACTCATAGAGGAGATTATTCTGTTTTTACAATTATTGAACTCGTAGAGGAGATTATTCTATTTTTACTATTTTTGAACTCAGAGGAGATTATTCTATTTTTACAATTATTGAACTCATAGAGGAGATTATTCTGTTTTTACAATTATTGAACTCATAGAGGAGATTATTCTGTTTTTACAATGATTAAACTCACAGAGGAGATTATTCTGTTTTTACAATTATTGAACTCATAGAGGAGATTATTCTATTTTTACAATTATTGAACTCAGAGGAGATTATTCTATTTTTACAATGATTGAACTCATAGAGGAGATTATTCTGTTTTTACAATGATTGAACTCATAGAGGAGATTATTCTGTTTTTACAATGATTGAACTCGTAGAGGAGATTATTCTATTTTTACGATGATTGAACTCATAGAGGAGATTATTCTGTTTTTACAATTATTGAACTCAGAGGAGATTATTCTATTTTTACAATTATTGAACTCATAGAGGAGATTATTCTATTTTTACAATTATTGAACTCATAGAGGAGATTATTCTGTTTTTACAATTATTGAACTCGTAGAGGAGATTATTCTATTTTTACAATTATTGAACTCATAGAGGAGATTATTCTGTTTTTACAATTATTGAACTCGTAGAGGAGATTAT
>NC_136269.1:137272631-137557631 GCF_964187855.1 Myxine glutinosa
CGTAGATCGGTTCGTCGATATCCCTATAAGGGTCGTCGACCCCACAAGGGGCGAGATGGCGTACGGAGACAGTGGACTCACGTCCATCTGCCGTCATCACTCGAGCATGCTCGGGATTAGCCTGGAGTACCTGCACCTTATCTACAAAGGGGTCGTACTTGCTTGTGCGAACCGTTCGTTTGAGATAGGCCGGCCCCGGCTCGGCGAGCCAGCTGGGTAAAGATCGGATACTACCCGAGCTTCTAGGGTGGTGGAACAGTCTTTCGTGAGGAGTCTGGTTGGTGGCCGTACATAGGAGAGCCCGGATCGAGTTCAGAGCCGCAGGTAGCGACCAAGCCCATTTATCGAGGCCCCGACCGAGGGTCCTGAGGCTTAGCATGACGACCCTCCATATAATCCCGTTGAAGCGTTCGATCTGCCCATTCGCCTGGGGTCTGTATGGTGTGGTGTAACTCGAAGCGACATTATTTTGGAGCAAATAACCTCTCACCTCCTGAGACAGGAACACCGCACCCCGATCGGTATGCACGTAGGCCGGATACCCAAACATAGAAAACAAATTCTGCAGGCACCGTATGACCGTGGCAGCCGTCATATCCCCGCACGTGTAAGCAAAAGGGAATCGCGAGTACTCGTCAACGATAGTGAGCAGATAACGAGAGTTGCTCGACACCGGCAGCGGCCCTTTGAAATCCATCGCTAATCTCTCCCACGGTCTAGTAGCCCTAACCAGCGTCTCCATGGGAGGGTTGTAAAAACGCGGTTTGAGTTCCGCACATATAGCGCAGATCCGGCGGATGTCCTCAATTGAGTACGGCAGATTACCACTACGCACAAAATGAGCGAAACGCGCCACCCCCGGATGACATATAGTGGCGTGCAAGACGCGCAGTCCCTCCAAAGTTACGATCCCCGCGCACGTAGCTGGCCTCGATAAGGCATCGGCGACCAGGTTATCCTTCCCCGGGCGGTATTTGATAGTGTAGCAGAAGTCGGCGAGTTCGATACGCCAGCGAGTGATTTTCTCATTCTTAATGCGTTGAGCATGTAAGGTGTCGTACATGAACGCAACGCTTTGTTGGTCCGTGATGATTTGGAAGCATCGCCCGAGTAAGTACGGTCGCCATCGCCGAATTGACTCGACGATCGCGTATGCTTCCTTTTCGACAGACGAATGCCTCCGCTCAGCGGAGGTAAGAGTCCGCGAAAAGAAAGCCACAGGGCGCCCCCCTTGGGATAGAGTCGCCGCTATCGCATGATCCGAGGCATCACTTTCCAAGACGAAAGATTCGCTCTCGTCGATCGTCGCTACAGCGGCGCCAGCGATGTCGGCCTTAAGGCCCCCGAAGGCCGCCAAGGCGGCCGGGCTCATGGGGAACGTGTCGCAGGCCCCGAGGGGGCGGAGCTTCACGGAGAAATTTTGCACCCACTTTGAAAAGTGGGCGAACAGCCCGAGGGCGCGCTTCAGCGAAGCCCGATCGCTAGGCAGAGCCATATCGAGCAAAGGTCGCAGACGCTCCTTATCCGGAGAGACAGAACCATGGGTCACGGTGTACCCCAGAAGATATATTGTGCATAGAGAGTAATGACACTTAGCCTCATTCATGGTTAGGCGATACTGCCGCGCGACCTCGAGGAAGCGCTTCAGATTAGCATCGTGATGCCCCTGGTCATTCCCACAAACCGTAAGATTGTCCAGATATACAAAGACATCTGTCAAGTTCACCTTAGTAACGAGGTCGTCCATAGCCCTCTGAAAACAGGAAACCCCGTTCGTCACCCCAAAAGGAAGTCGGGTGAACTGGTATAACCGTTGACCCGATTCAAAGGCGGTGTAGACGCGATCAGCCCTAGAGATGGGGATCTGATGATACGCACTACGCAGATCGAGGGTGCTGTAAACGAAGTACTGGGCCACCTGACTTACTAGCGCGTCCATCCCCGGTAAGGGGTAGGCATCCAGCTGTGTAAAGCGATTAACCGTCTGTGAGTAGTCGATTACCATACGTCGGCGATGGGCCTCACTTCGCACCACTAAGACTTGGGCCCGCCACGGCGACCTACTGGGTTCTATAATACCATCCTTTAAGAGCTGGGCCGTTTCTTCCGCAATGAATTGCACGTCTGCGCGGGAGTAACGGCGCAATTTTACTGCTATAGGAGTGCAGTCGGTGGTCAGGTTGGGGAACAGCGAAAGAGGCTCCATGTCCATCTTAGCGAGTGCGCACACTGCAAGCGTGTCCGTCCCACTGAATTCCATTTCCAAACGTCCATGTCGCTTAAGGAAATCGTGTCCTAACAGAATGTCAGCGCGCAAAGCAGGTAACACCATGAGATGTACATCTGGGAACATGCGTCCTTTTATCACAAGCTTTAATCGACATTCCCCCTTCGTGCTGAGCCTAAGTCCCTGGGAAGCCATGAAGATCCGTCGCGTAGTCCCGAGAACCGGCCACCCATGTTGACGCACTAGCCGTTGATCGATAAAACTATCCGTAGACCCCGTGTCGACTAAGGCTTGCGCAAAAATGCTCTCGACCATGAGCGGAATGATGGCTTGAGCAAGGCCAGAAGATCTGGTAGGTATTGTGCCGTCTGAGCGATAAGAGCGCGCTTCGCGTGTGGATCCCACGCCAGCTGCAGTTTTCCGGTCGTTCGGGCAGCCTCCGGAGGGCCTCCGTGCCAAACGCATGGTTGGATCACTGCCATCTGCAGTTTCATATACCGGAGTGAGTGCGTGTAATTCGGATCCCACGCCGGCTGCAGTTTTCCGGTCGTTCGGGCAGCCTCCGGGGGGCCTCCGTGCCAAACGCATGGTTGGATCACTGCCATCTGCAGTTTCATATGCCGGAGTGAGTGCGTGTAATTCGTAAGAGCCGCCGTCAGATGGCGCTCAAGTCACGCGAGAAGGATCACTGCCATCTGCAGTTTCATATGCCGGAGTGAGTGCATGTAATTCGTAAGAGCCGCCGTCAGATGGCGCTCGAGTCACGCGAGAAGGATCACTGCCATCTGCAGTTTCATATGCCGGAGCGAGTGCGTGTAATTCGTAAGAGCCGCCGTCAGATGGCGCTCGAGTCACGTGCTGTGTTTGCCGCACATCAAGAGGAGTTTTCAAAGCAGGAGCTTGTCGTTTGTTTGAGGGAGGCGTTTGAACGCCAGTCAAGGTCGGTCGCTCCGTGGCCGGTCGCGTTTGCGCCATTTGTTTCGGCGGCCCGGTGTATCTCACCAAGGTCGTGCGTGCAGCCAGGGGCCCGCGAGGAGGAGGTCCGCTCATCAAAGCCGGGTGAGGCGCCCCGTCCTGTGCTCGATCCGTTGGCTCAGCGATAAGCCCATTCAAAGTCGTGCGGGTGCGCGTGCCCCGTGCGGTCTTCTTGCAGACCTTCGCGAAATGTCCTTTGGTAGAACACAGATGGCATATTGCCTCCCGAGCCGGACAAGCTGACCTGGGGTGCTGTCGGTTGCCACAAAAGTAACACGTCGCGTGTCGTTCAGGCCGTGGCCGGGCAGCTGTAGCGGCTGCCAGGCCAGAATCCGAGTCCACCTCGGGAGCAGCCAGAGGCTCGGCCGTAGTCGAGTCCGCACCCGTATCCTCGGCGGTAGCCCTCACCGGTCGTGCGAGTTGAGAAACCCCCGCCACGACTCGTGGGTGGTCATATGCGGTAGATTGTTCACGAGCATCCGTGTGGACGTGGGCCAACCGTAGTGCCTCCGCGAACGTCAGATCAGTGGTCTCCAGGAGCCTGAGCCTCAGAATCGAAGAGCTAATGCCGGAGACGAAAGCGTCTCGGACAAGATCATCTTGCACTTGCGCATGTGTCCGTACCTCTTGAGCCGTGTCCGCAAGGGGGTGCTGCAGCTCCTGGGCGTAGCGATCGATCGACTCCGTGGGCTGCTGATGCCGCGTCGAGAGCAGATGCCTGTTGTACACCGCGCTACGTTTTTTTTAACGTATATTCGCTTTAACTCTGCCACGGCGGTGTCGTACGTCGTAAATCGCGCGATGTTCCTGTAGACGTGGTAGTCGACCTTAGACTGCATCACAGACAGTTTCGTAGCAGCGGTGGGAACGGTATCCTGCGCTCCGAACTGATTCTCCAGTGTGTTAAGCCAGTGAGTGAACTCCGAGCCCGCATCCTCAGCTTGTGGGTCGGCACTGAGAGTCGGGACATTGATCATCTTGTGTCCCGCCATTTCTGTAGATCTAAATGTGATTAAATGTCATGGAAATCAATCAGGTCCACGACTTGTCCCAAAGGTTGGTTTAATCACATTTAGATCTTTGGTATCATCCTGTAAAATACAATCATGCAATGGATATCAGGGTCTTGGTATCAATCATATAGAAAGGTCCGATAACAGTAGGCAAAGCAAGCGAGTCTAGCATATAGGTGCGTACATACCATTCAAGACTACAGGACTATATGTCACAGTAAATGTCTCAGGAGTGGCCCCGCGTCGCGGTTGGCCCAGGTCTTATAGTCGCCCCACAGTGGTTCTGGCGAGTATCACTCCCAGGTTCAGCTTCGGTATTATTTCACTGCAAGTTTCACCAACCGTGTTTTTCGGTTTTATATATTCCGATATATAGCTAGATATTGACAGATTAACTGAATATATATATATATTGTTACGGTTTTCGCGCGACCCCACGTTCCCTTACCAAGGGGAGATTAAGCCCCTTGTTCTCCTTGGGTCATCGCAACCGCGAGACTTGAGTCGCCACTCCCGGGCAGACGCAGGACAGGGTTTCGGGACAATTTTTGCACGTACCTAAGTACCTACGCTGCCGCGGAAGCGGGGATCAAGTCTCGCACGAACCACGCGTAATTTGAGTACGTTCGAGAGGATGGCGTACCACGTGGTCCGTGCAGTTACCTTATTATTTGAACCCGATTATTGCGATATAATTCGTACCACGCTTAGTCAATAGATGGAAATGACAGGAACGATCAAATAGAAGGAAGAACACAGGTTTATTTACAGCTATACAAGGCGAAGAGACACAGAGCAGGCACTTAAGCAGTCTTAGCTAAACCCAGACAACGGGCCCATTCACACTCACAGGGGGAATGAAGGAAGGATGGTTCATGCGCTGAACGCGCCGGCTTTGTTGTTCAGGAACAGCCCGCCCGGCGTGGCCCTCTGCGGTCACAGCATGTCCCTCGACGAAGGCAGGCAGGCAGGAGGGAGGGATACTCGTGGCGCGTATCTCAAACAAAGGCAGGCAGGTGAATATGCGCGTTTCTCGCCCGGCTCGGCGGTCCTTCACAGCGCGATTAATATAACGATGCGCTTTCACCCTCATAACTCAACAGAGGATCTGCCTCAAGCTCAACCTAGCATTTAACTTGTAACTCAATTCAACACAGCGCTTCGAACTGATAACTCAAGCTCATCACTCAGCGCAAGTCCTCCTCAAAAACTCACTTGTTCAGCGCACCTTTCCTCAGAACTGAGAACTCTCAAGCACCTCTCCCCATAACTGAGGTGGGGGCTTTTGGGCACAGGGTTATATTGCCATGCCATGGCCTGCCTCGAATGTTCCAAACCACGCCTTTTGCCATAGTGCGAAGCCACTCCCCTCGAGCCCTGATTGGCGGCTCGTGCTTACCGGTCACTCCCACTTCTCCTGTCCCGCCTTCCTTCGGCATGCCTCGACTTGTCAGGCCGGCCTCGTGGTAATTTGCGCCAAAACTCAAAGCATTGGAAGGAGACCTAACTCTCATTATTCTACTCAACACAAAACTACACATAGGAAAGGTCTACGCTTACACTTACGAAGAAATAACTGAGCTTAAACGAGGCTAAATGTTGTAGTGTGACAAACTATGAGGGGAAAATTAACCTTTATTTGGAAAAACACAAAACCGCAACAACATATTCAATATATATGTATATATATATATGTATATATATATATGTATATATATATATATATGTGTGTACTTACTTTTTAACGTGACTGTATGTATATATATATATATATATATATATATATATATATATATATATATATATATATATATATATATATATACATACTGAAGGAGCTCGGGCTCCCACGTCGATCGGAAGAATGGACGCGACAAAAAGCTGGAATTCGGCCGAGTTGCTTTATTCAAACAAAACACTCAGGTACTCTGAAAAGCCCGTTTGTCGGGCAGCAATATATATACACACATTATCCCGGAGCGTTTGCCCAGGAAAGGTGAGAGGGGGCGTGGCCGAGCGTCCTGGCTGCGGCCTGGCAAGTTGAGGGCGAGCCTGCCCGGGCATGCCCGGGCGTCTCGACCGAGGCCTGGCAAGTTGAGCGCGGGCCTGCCCGGGCGTCCTGGATGAGTCCGGCATGGTGATCGCTCCGCGTCCTTGATAGGTGCAAGGCGATTGTGAAAACCCAGCGGTAGCCGCTACACACGTCCCCCCAGAATCGACTTGCACCGGCAGGGTCAATTTGAGGGGGGTCCTGATGACCCGGCCGAAGCGACCCCTGGGGGGGGGGGGTCCGGTGTGGTGGTGGGCGGTTGAGTGGGGGGCACCGTGGACAGGGGGCGGCCTCGCCGCGGCGGAAGGGCCACCCGTGGTGATTGGTCGACGTCCACGTGCGCCGGCTTGAGGCGGTCCACCGCAATCTGGTCCGACCTGCCGCCGATGTCGATGACGAACGACTTGTCGTCCTGACCCAGGACCCGGAAGGGCCCGTCGTACGGCGGCCGGAGTGGCCCCCGATGTGCGTCGTGACGCACAAAAACATACTCCGCTGTGCGAAGTGCTGGGGGGACGTAGGACTGGGGGTCACCGTGGTGGGATGTTGGCACGGGGGCAAACCGTCGGGCGGCCTCCTGGAGGTCCGAGCGCTGGTGAGCTGCGGACCAGGGACTGGTAGCGTCGGGCACGAATTCGCCCGGGACGCGTAGCGCCTGGCCGTAGACAAGCTTGGCGGTGGATGCCTGGAGGTCCTCCTTGGGGGCCGTGCGGAGGCCCAAAAGGACCCACGGCAGCCGGTCGGCCCAACCGCCGTCTTGAAGGCCGGCCATGAGCGCGGCCTTCATGGAGCGGTGGAATCGCTCGCACAACCCGTTTGCTTGGGACTGGTAGGCCGTAGTACGGTGGAGCTTGACCCCCAGGTTGCGGGCGACCGCGCCCCACAGCTCGGAGGTGAACTGTGGTCCGCGGTCTGACGAGATGTCCGCCAGTGCGCCGAAGCGGGCGACCCAGGTGGCGATGAAAGCCTGCGCCATGTCGGCGGTGGTGGTGGAGACGAGGGGAACGGCCTCCGGCCACCTGGTGGTCCTGTCCACCATGGTGAGCAGGTGTGTGAACCCCCGTGACGGGGGGAGGGGGCCCACCAGATCCACGTTGACGTGGTCGAAACGTCGTTCGGGCACGGTGAAAGGTGCCAGCGGGGCCTAGGTGTGTCGGTGGACCTTGGCCCGTTGGCAGGCTGTGCAGGTGCTGGTCCAATCGCGGACGTCCCGACGAAGGCCGTGCCAGACGAATCGCGCCGACACCAGCTTTTGGGAAGCTTTCCGGCCCGGGTGGGAAAGGCCGTGGAGGGAGGCGAAGATGCGGCGTTGTCAGGTGACGGGCACGATGGGGCGAGGCTGGCCTTGGGAGACGTTGCAGAGCAGGACAGTGTCCGCGAAGGGGATGTCGGCCAGGCGGAGGCCCGTGTCCACTGCCCGGAGGGCTTGCACTGTGGTGTCGGTGGTTTGGTCCGCCGCCATAAGCGCGAAGTCCACGCCCAGGTGGACCGCGTTCACGCTGGCCCGGAAAGACAGTCGGCCACGGCGTTGTTTTTGCCGGCGACGTGCCGGATGTCCGTGGTAAACTCCGACACGGCGGAGAGGTGGCGCTGTTGGCGGGCCGACCACGGCTCCGTGACCTTGGCCATTGCGTAAACCAATGGCTTGTGGTCGACGAACGCCGTGAAAGGTCGGCCTTCCAGGAGGTGGGGGAAATGGCGGACGGCCAGGTGTAGACCGAGGAGCTCACAGTCAAACGTGCTGTATTTGAGCTCGTTCGGCCGGAGCTGCCGGCTGAAAAAAGCGAGTGGCTGCCAAACCCCGTTCACCCATTGCTCATGTACGGCGCCCACCGCGTAGTCGGAGGCATCCGTGGTGAGGGTGATGGGAGCGTTGAGCACCGGGTGAGCGAGCAGTGTTGCGTCGGCGAGGGCCCGCTTTGAGCTTTGGAAGGCCGCGTCCATTGCTGCGGACCAGGCGATGTCGTGCTTGGCCGGCTTGCCCCAGAAGGCTTCGTAGAGGGGCCGCATGAGTTGAGCAGCGCGGGGCACGAAGCGGTGATAAAAATTCACCATTCCCAACAATTCCTGCAGGGCCTTTATGGTGCGAGGACGCGGGAACGTGGTGATGGCCTCGACCTTGGTTGGCAGTGGCACGGCCCCGTTCTTGGTGATGTGGTGGCCCAAAAAATCAACGCCCATCGTGCCGAAGTGGCATTTGGCCGGGTTGACGATGAGGCCGTGCTCGCTGAGGCACCCGAACAGTGTTCGGAGGTGGAGGAGGTGCTCGGCCCGGGACGTGCTGGCGACGAGGATGTCGTCCAGGTAAACGAAAAGGAATGGCAGGTCACACAGCACGCCGTCCATCAAGCGCTGGTACGCCTGAGCCGCGTTCTTGAGACCAAACGGCATCCGTAAGAATTCGAATAAGCCGAACGGCGTGATGACTGCCATTTTAGGGACGTCGGCCGCCCTGACAGGTACCTGGTGATATCCCCGTATGAGATCAATTTTCGAAAAAATGACCCGTCCCGCCAGACGGGCGGAGAAGTCTTGGATGTGCGGGATCGGATACCTGTCGGGGGTGGTAGCGTCGTTAAGGCGGCGGTAGTCGCCACATGGGCGCCAGCTGCCCCCTGGCTTTGGGACGATGTGTAGTGGCGAAGCCCACGCGCTATCGGAGCGCCGCACAATGCCGAGGTGTTCTAAAGCGTCGAACTCGGCTTTGGCCACGGCGAGCTTGGCTGGGTCGAGGCGGCGGGCTCTGGCGTAGACCGGCGGGCCCGTGGTTGGTATGTGGTGCTCGATCCCATGCCGTACTGCGACGGCCGAAAACGTCGGCCGCGTGAGGGCCGGGAACTCCGTGAGCAGGCGAGCAAACTCGTTCGCCGCCGGGAGGGCGCATGCCAGCTCGGTCGGCGCGGAGCTGCTCAATGTGCATACCAGGGAGCTGAAGGTTTCGGCGTTGATTAAACGACGCCGTTGGACGTCCACCAGCAGTCCGTGTGCGCAGAGGAAGTCGGCGCCTAGCAGAGCCATGGGCACGTTTGCGGTTACAAACGTCCAAGCAAAGCGTTGGCCGCCGAAGCAGAGGGTGACGTTGCGCGGGCCGAAGGTGCGGATGGCCGATCCATTGGCCGCAACCAAGGAGGGGCCGCAAACCGCGGACTGCCTGTCCTGGTCAGAGGCGGGTATGACGCTCAGTTGGGCGCCGGTGTCGCACAGGAAGCGTCGTCCGGACGCTTTATCCGTGATGAACAGTAAGTTGCCCGTGTGGCCGGCGCTCATGGCTGGTAATGAACGCCGGCCTGGCCGTTTCCCGGCCTGCCGAAGGTGCACGGGGGTCGGCATGTCCGGGCCTTCTGTCCGAACCTGGCATGATAGTAACACCACGCTTGGTCAGGTGGAGGCCCTGGTCGTCGTGCTGGAGGTGGTCGGCTCGGTGTAGCGGCCGCCAATTGCGTCGGCAGTTCGGTCGTCGACCGTGCCGGGTGCTCGGCGCCATGGGTGTTGCGTCGGAAGGCGGTGGGCCCCAGGTCACTGCTGCGATGCGCTGGCCTGCGGCGGAGATCTTGTCGGCTTCCCTGGCAAGGGCACGGGGATCCGTGATCGTCGTGCTTGCCAGGGCGAGGCGTACCGGGCTAGGCAGCTGACGGAGGAACAGCTCCCGGAACAGGAATGCCGGAGAGTGCTCGCCGAGCAGCGAAAGCATGTAGTCCATTCGCTCGGAAGGGCGTGTGTCGCCGAGCTCGGGCAGGTCGAGCAGGCGCCGTGCGCGTTCCGCCGATGGGAGGGCGAAAGCGTCGAGGAAGAGCTTTTTAATCGCACCGTATTTGTCAGCGGCTGGCGGGCTCTCGAGGAGGCTCAGGGCGCGGGCCGCGGTGGCTGAACCGAGCGCTGCTACCACATGGTGGAAGCGGGTGTCGTCAGCCGTGATGCCTCGCAGGGCGAACAGGGAGTCCGCCTGTGCGAACCAAACCGCCGCGTGAGCCTCCCAGAAGGTAGGCAGTTTAAGGGCCACTGCCGTGTCCATGTCGGTAGGTCACCAATGAAGGAGCTCGGGCTCCCACGTCGATCGGAAGAATGGACGCGACAAAAAGCTGGAATTCGTCCGAGTTGCTTTATTCAAACAAAACACTCAGGTACTCTGAAAAGCCCGTTTATCGGGCAGCAATATATATACACACATTATCCCGGAGCGTTTGCCCAGGAAAGGTGAGAGGGGGCGTGGCCGAGCGTCCTGGCTGCGGCCTGGCAAGTTGAGGGCGAGCCTGCCCGGGCATGCCCGGGCGTCTCGACCGAGGCCTGGCAAGTTGAGCGCGGGCCTGCCCGGGCGTCCTGGACGAGCCCGGCATGGTGATCGCTCCGTGTCCTTGATAGGTGCAAGGCGATTGTGAAAACCCAGCGGGAGCTGCTACAATACTATATTTAGTGTATATATATATATATATATATATATATATATATATACATACACTAAATATAGTATTGTATATACAATATATATACACTATATATTGTATATACAATATATATATATACACTAAATATATATATATACATACATACATACATATATATATATATATATATATATATATATATATATATATATATATATATATATATATATATATATATATATATATACACAAAGAATTAAGTTAAGCACCCCTACACAACGAATTAAGGTAAGCACCCCCTAATATATATTCTTTGTGTATATGTATACATTGGCATATATTCTAAGGTATGTGAGATCAAATAATGATTGGTATGACATTAGCAATTATCCATTGATGAAATTGAGTGATCAAAGTGAAAAAAGGTGATTGGTTGAGTCAGTGATCCGATCACGTGGGTCCTACACACGTTATTGACGCAAAGATCGCTAGAGGTCTTCTCAGAACAATGACTGTACGTTAGAAAACATAAACGTCATCCACACTGTCCGTGATGGACCTATAGCTCCATACTTAAATTGAGGTGAAAATATGCCTAAAATTCCCAAAAAATTTCACCTTAAATTATTCAGAATAAAATATTGAAAACGGCATGATTGTTATGTTTTTATGTGACCATAATATCACTTCTCCAGAAAATATAGCAATATCATGGGTATATTACACTGTTTTGACGACAACAAACTTGTAATGTGCGAGGTTGTAAAAAAACGGGGGGGGGTGCTTAACTTAATTCTTTGTGTATATATATATATATATATATATATATACAGTCACGTTAAAAAGTAAGTTCACCCAATGTAAAGTTTTGACTTTTTCAACATATTTCAACATACAGCTATTTGATCTTCATTTAAACAATATTGATAGATAAAGGTGATATAATATAACAAATATCATGAAACATTTACATTTTGTCGTCCATTGTATCATTTAAATGCAAATTTCGCATGAAGTAAGTACACCCTTGGCTCTAATAGGTGGTGTTGTCCCCTTTGGCAGAAACAACCTCAAGTAGGCCTTTCTTATAACTGTCTACCAGTCTCTGACATCGACTGGGAGAAATTTTTGCCCACTCCTCCATGCAGAATTCTTTCAGCTGTGCGATGTTTGAGGGGTTTCTTGCATGCACAGCTCGTTTCAAATCCCCCCACAACATCTCGATGGGATTTAGATCCGGGCTTTAACTTGGCCATTCCAGAACCCTCCATTTCTTTCTTTTCAGCCATTCCTTGGTGGATTTACTGGTATGTTTAGGGTCATTGTCATGTTGCGAGGTCCACCTTTGGTTGAGCTTCAACTTTCCGACAGATGGCCTCACATTATCCTCAAGCACCCTCTGTTACAATGAAGAATTCATAGTGGATTCTATGATGGTGAGCTGCCCAGGCCCTGATGCAGCAAAGCTGCCCCAAACTATAATATTTCCACCACCACGTTTTACAGTTGGTATCAGGTTCTTGTGGTCAAATGCTGTCTTTGGTTTTCGCCATACATGTCTTCTGGTACTGTGGCCAAATAGCTCTACCTATGACTCATCTGTCCAGAGCCCATTGTTCCAGAAGTGCTGGTCTTTGCCAAGGTGTTCATTGGCAAACTTTAGTCTTGCCCTGATGTTCTTTCTGGACAGCAAAGGTTTCCTCCTGGCACACCTCCCATGTAGATCAAATTTGTGCAGCCTCTTTCTAATGGTAGACTCGTGCACTATGACATCAACAGTGGCAAGAGCTCCATGTAGGTCCCATGATGACATTCTGGGGTTCTTAGAGACTTCTTTCAGCATCTTGCAGTCTGCTCTCGGGCTGAACTTGCTGGGGCGGCCTGGCGTGAACAATTTGGCAGTTGATTGGAATCTTCTCCACTTGTAGATGATCTTCCGGACAGTCGAATGATTGATTTCAAATTGTTTGGAGATCTTTTAAAATCCCTTTCCAGACTCGATGGCATCTTATAACCTTCTTTCTGAAGGAATCAGAGAGCTCTTTTGATCTCGGCATGGTGACACCGCACACTTCAACAACAAACAGCAAACCAAACTAAATGTCTGAGGTTTAAATAAGACAGGTTCCTCCAAGATCCTGTCTAACGATGTTCGAATCATTTGCACCTGAGCTGGTGCACCTGATTCTAATTTTAGGTATTTGAAGTCGTGATAAATGTGGGGGTGTACTTACTTTTTCCACATGCGAAATTTGCATTTATGTTTATTTAAATTATACAATGGACTACAAAATGTAAATGTTTCATGATATTTGTTATATTATATCACCTGTATCTTTCAATATTGTTAAAATGAAGATCAAATAGCTGTATGTTGAAATATGTTGAAAAAGTCAAAACTTTACATGGGGTTTACTTACTTTTTCACGTGACTGTATGTATGTATATATATATATATATATATATATATATATATATATATATATATATATATATATATATATATATATATATATATATATATATATATTTTATATATATATATATATATATATATATATATATATATATATATATATATATATTCAATCGTCCAATCTTAAAAATTGAGACCCCTTTTGAGCCTTAAATGGACCCTTCTTAAGCAAAAATGCCACTGAATATCTTTTCTTGAGTTACACACTTCTGATCAGTGGTAATAGGGGATCATATGATGTGAATTTCAGTTTCGTTCTCCGAAGTGTAATTGAGACCCTTTTTGGCCCTTACCCAGGGTCCTTCTTAAGCATTAACACCAGATAATTCCTTTTCTTTAGTTACATTTTATCTATCTATGATGCTGATACAATCAATTCAACAAATTTCAGGTCCATTCCTAAAAGTGTAATTGAGACCCTTTTTGACCCTTACAGACCCTAAGTAAAAACGCCAGGGAATATTTTTTCTTGAGTTGCAAATTTGTGATCAGTGGTAATAGGCGATCTAATTTTGTGAATTTCAGTTTCATTCTCCAAAGTGTAATTGAGCTCCTTTTTGGCCCTTACCCAGGGGCCTTCTTAAGTAATAATGCCAGGGAATTTTTTTTCTTGAGTTACATTTTAGTCAACACTACTCAGAACAGAATCCACAAAATGATTTTCAGCCTTGTTCTCAGAAGTGTAATTGAAGGTCAATATTTTGGGGGTTTGAAGGTTCACCCCCCTCTAAACGCCAGGAATGTGACACACAAGAAATGGATTTTATTTCTCCATCTAGCATTCACAATATAATGAGGACATCAAACCTTTCATTCTCAATAGTGTAAATGAAACGAAGCTGGCTCCCCTTCTAATATATATTATATATATACAGGGGGCTGCAAAAGTAGGTATACAGTAATGAAAAACAAAACGTGCACACAAAACGTATTTTATTGATTATACAAGCATATCAATAATAACATATCAATAATAAACATATCAATAATAAACATATTAATCCCTCAAATGTTCAAACTGTTTGCCCCCGGCATTCACACACTCCACTAGTCGAGTGTGGACACCCATGCACACTCTGGCACAAAGGTCTTTATCAGCATCAATTTCCTGGCAAGCCTCCCGTATGAACTGAATCATAGCATCAACAGAATGTGGCTTGCGTGCGAAAACCCTGTCTTATCGTGAGCCTCGTTGGTGGAGGCGATGCAAATGTTTCTCGCCACTGCTCTCGCACACGTTCACTATTCTCTGTCTTCCAGTACTGTTTCAAAATCCATTTGCGCTCCTCGTCCGTTGAATTACCAGCCATCGTTAAATTTCCACTTCACCTGCAAATAATAGATGTATTATAGAAAAAATTACGAAAATAAAAATATTAAAAATGCTAATAATGATTTTAATGAATTATAGTATTAAATGAATCCTAGCACCACTATTATAATACTGGTAATACTGGTATAATCCTTACTGTATACCTACTTTTGCAGCCCCCTGTATATATATATTGTCGTGTCCCCGGGGTTAAGACCCCTGGGTGACGGATGGCCGACCGAGCTTTAACTCCGAGGCGTATATCCCAAAATATGGCGGTGTTATCTCCAGCACACGCGGGGGAGGGATACCGAGGTCCTTACCTACACGGATGGACACGACGGGGGTTTATCCGAACCCACGAACAAATCAACGTACAAGACAGGCATGACAAAGAAATGCAATAAATAAGGGTTTAATGAAAATAATGCAGGCAACAAAGAAATGAACGCACGGTCAACAAAAATTCCTAAATGAGGGACCCTCCATCGGGCTTATATACAGACACAGGGAGAAATCATTAAAATGTGGTGTGGTGTGTTGGCCGGTACTCAGCTCTAGTCTCCTCAAACGGCCCTCGAACCCTGATGGTCGGCGACTGGGTCCCAAGCCCTGCACGGGAAAACGCCCGAAGGTGCGAAGTGGCACCGCAGCCAGCCGGTCCGCGCGAGGCAGCCGAAATCCCTCCCCCTCCGATGGCGTGACCATCTTGGAGAGAGAGAACAATGTCGTGACCGCTTCACCAAACCAGCATGAGAGAGAGAAAGTATGCGTCCGCTTCCTCCAACGCCAGAACAGAGAGAGACAGGGAAGTGCAACCGCTCGTACCAAGAGCCCGGACCAAGAGAGCAAAATGTTGGACGTTTCGCCTTTTCTTTTCCCCATTCTAGAAAGTTCCCTCTGACGTCACGCTCGCTCCAATCACCAAGCGCCGTCGAATCGTCCCAACCAATTCTCCTTCGGGGCGTGGCCTCATGGCCATTCTTGGTGCCCATCGAGACGATTCGGCTGGGCGAGGTCGTCGTGTCTGGGTACCGTCGACGATTGTGTTGTTTATAATTACATGCCGTGTGCATGGCTGACCTCGTAAATGTTTTATCAGAACAAAAGGAAAAATCACAGGGGCGTTTACACACTGGGAATTTATCCTTATGCCCTACCTAATTAGCATAGCTCCACCTCTCGCAAGGAGACACACATCATCTTGATGATTATGCCACTTGAAGGGGGGTGCCACTGAGCAGTTTCTATTAAAGTCAGACAAGCCATCCTTAGATAGTGAAAAAAGAATTTTCTTCAGATGTATGATCTGTCTTTGATTATCATGGGTGAGAAGCACTAGGATGGCTAGATTGTTAAACTTGATGCATCATCATCTTGATGGCTTGGTGATGGCTTGGCTTGATGATGATGCATCATCATCATCATCATCATCATCATCATCATCATCATCATCATCATCATCCGCTTGCACGGACATCCTGCCCAAACTTGGATACATCGAGGTGGCTTCACAGCAAACAGAGCACGCTAAACCTACACAATTCTACATCGACTAAGGTATTTCATTACCTACCCCCACACACGTAACAATATATATTTATTGTTGACAGGCCCCTCTGTTTTGGGGGAGGGGGGATGAGAAGGAGGAAAAATTTACCCATGCAAAGAGTGCTTTCACCTCAGTGTTGCCCAGGCAAAAAAGGAAATTGTTATACCCTCTGCCACCCTCACCAGGTGGTGCTACACAGTACACATTTACATGGAAAATTTACGCACCTCTCCTGGTCCCCCACACCCCTGCATGAGGCTGCGGCCACATAGCCTATGTTACCCCCCAGACAAAGTTGTATTTGTTTTTGTACGCCAAGTAAATTAAATAAGTGTTTATAGCTGGAGTACCTGGCATTGCTCAAGTGAAAAAGAAACATTAACATGTTTGAAATGAGAGAAAATATAATGTAAAAGCAATTACATCCAAATCAGAATCCATCACAAATGTCAAATCATCATTTCACCTTTTCGTTGAATATATGTTATTGAATGTGTCATTCATCACGTTTCTGAGTTGTGATGTTCATCATGTGCTGAATGTGCAAATGTGATGCCGAGCACTTTTTTCAAATAATGCACCATTTCTTCCAGAAAATTGTTGAAATATAAAAATCTTTTGGTATCCACATATTTATTTATTTGGGTTGCAGTGGAACAAAACAAAAAAAGCTGAAAAAATCACTAAATCTTAGTTTATTCCACACAGAAATGCTAAAATGTCCTGAACAATATTATTGGCACCTTTTAGAAGTTGTTAGAAATAATTAGATTTCAAGCAGGTGATTCTCCTTTACTTTGGAATTGAACTCACCTGTGGTGAGTTGCAGGTGCCTGCAATATAAGAATCACTCATTCAACCAGTTTGAATGGAGAAAATGAGTCATTCTGCTGTTTTGTGTCACTGTGTGTACCGCAATGAGCGTGGAGAAAATAAAGAAAACCAGAGGTTTGTCTGAGGACGTCAGACACAAGATTGTAGCCAAGCATGGACAATCTCAAGGCTACAGGTCCATCTCCAGAGACCTTGATGTTCCTGTGTCCACCGTACGTAATGTTATCAGGACATTTAAGGCCCGTGGCACTGTAGCCAACCTCCCTGGACGTGGCTGCAAGAGAAAACTTGATTGAAGATTGCAGTGAATGATTTTTTAAATGGTGGAGAAAGCACCTCGATCAACTACCAAACAGGTTTAAGCTGACCTTCAGACAAGGTACGACAGTTTCAACTCGCACCATCCGTCGCCAACTCAATGAAAGGGGGTTCTAGGGTAGGAGCCCCAGGAGGACTCCACTGCTGAGAGAGACCTAAGAAAGTCCGACCGGAGTTTTACAAAACACACGCAAACAACCCAAAAATGAGACCAAATTAGAGGTTTTTGTTTAAGCACATCATCTCTATGTTTACAGAAAACAAAATGAAGCTGTTGCAGGATATTTGTTGCTTCAGTGTTTGAACAAATCCAATGTCCAGACAATTCAATCGATTACAAAGATTTATTATTTGGGCATATCTCACTCAAGAATACCAAGTAATTACGATCAAATAACAGGATACACTTATTCCAGAGATGCAATGAAAAGTACACAGCATAAAACGTCTTCAGTGAATCTGCTCCCTTGGAAGAGTCAACGCTGGGATTTTATAGGATTCATAGTCAGACTGAATAATGAGGCTTAACCGCGTCTGGTTTTCATCTCACCGTAAGCCCCAAAAGATAACAAGCTCGGAGATATGCATTCACATATGGTGTTGGCTAGAAAATGAATTTGCTTTGCTCTGAGAAACCAATTCATTCCCATATACCAAAGATATTGTATTCCCATTTAAACCTTGTTCTCCTTTTTGTCCACCAGAAGCCCAATTCATAAGGTAAGATGTATACTTCACCGTCATTGAATGTTAGCATTATTATAAGAGTTCTGATCAATTTGAACAATCAATCTGGACGATGTCATTGTTTTCTTCATTAGAAATTTGGGATTCAGCAGGAGATAATTCTCATGCTTGCGAACTAGAAGAAGAGAGTCATTATTTATGATGGAAGTGACCTTTCACAAAGCCTTCAAAGAAAAGAACACCTTCCCTACATTCAAACATGGAGGAGGTTCAGTGATGTTTTGAGGTTGATGTGCTGCAGCTGGCACTGGGTACCTTGAATGTGTGCATGGCATCATTAAATCAGGAGATTACCAAGGTATTTTGGAGCGCAATGTTCAACCCAGTGTGTCAGAAAGCTGGGTCTCCGTCGAAGGTCATGGGTTTTGCAGCAGGACAATGACCCCAAACACACTTCAAAAAGCACCCAGGAATGGTTCAAGACAAAATGCTGGACTGTTCTGAAGTGGTCAGCAATGAGTCCAGATCTAAATCCCATTGAACACGTGTGGGGAGATCTGAAAACAGCAGTTGGGAGAAGGTACCCTTCAAATCTGGGAGAACTGGAGCAGTTTGCACAAGAAGAGTGGGACAAACTGCCAGAAGAGATGTGGAGGAAGCTCATTCATGGCTACAGGAAGCGCTTCCCTGCAGTTATTTTGTCCAAATGGTCAAGACAATGGTATCTCTGATGCCTTGGTATCTCTCCCAGGTTACTCCCTCCTCCGGTATGATAGACCTCAGCCTCGACCTGGAGGTGGGGTTGCTATCTTTATAAGAAACTCTCTTCCTCACTCGCCCTCCACTGCCCTCTCTCCACCTCACCCCCAGGAATACCTTTGGCTACGGCTTCCCCTTCACTCCCACCTTTTGTTCATATGTGTGTTGTACCGTCCACCAAACAGTGATGACTCCATCTACATCTCGCTGTCTGATAATATGGACCAACTTCTATCTACCCATCCCAACTCTCTCTTCCTCATATGTGGTGATTTCAATTGTCACCATGCCAGTTGGCTGGGTGTGGGTACCTCTCTCACCAGCCATGGCTCTTCAGCAAAGGACTTCTGCGACTCACTGGGACTGACACAATCTGTCAATTTCCCGACCCGGATCTCAGTCAACGGAGCATCTTCTCTTCTGGATTTGGTTATGACTAACTTCCCTGAAAATGTCTGCTGCTCTTCTTCTGCTCCAATCGGCTCATCTGATCATGTACTTGTCAAAGTGGACATCTCTCTGACCATTCTCAGAGAGCCTCCTCAGCGTCGACGAGTCTGGCATTTCACTCAGGCCAACTGGCACGGTCTTCAAGCAGCCATCAATCATCTGGACTGGTCTCCCATCTCGACTGCCTCTGGCATCAACTCATCCTGGGAATTCTTTCAAAGTAAATTGCTCTCTCTCATGCACACATTTATCCCATCTCGTCTTCAGTTATCATACCCTTCCTCCCGTCCATGGTACACGGAATCTTGTGGTGAGGCTGTTGCCCTGAAACGACTTGCTTTCGTCTCCTGGAAAGCAAATCCAACGGAAGGAAATCTCATTTCCTTTCACAAAGCCCGAAACAAGTGTGTGTCCACCCTCAGGAGAGCCAGGAAACAATATCTCACCGTTCTCAAGACCGAACTCTCTTATCTGTCTCCCTCTTCCAAATCCTGGTGGCGTCTGGTCAAATCTGTTTCTGGTGTTTGTTCCCCCTCCATCCCCTCCCTCACCTCAAATGGCTTAACAGCTGACTCCGCACGTGAAAAAGCTGAATGCCTCAACTCTGTGTTTGCCTCTAAATCTTGTGTCCCAAACCCATCCCTCTCTGTACCCACCGTACCCAGTCGTACCCAGCTGCTCCTGGACTCAGTGTCCTTTCCTCCTGACAAGGTGGAAAAGTTTCTGTCAACCCTCGACTCTGATTCTGCAACTGGTCCTGACGGCATCAGCCCACGGGTCCTAAAATCATGTTCTTCCGCTCTTTCACTCCCTCTTTCTGTTCTCTTCACCCTCTCTTTTGCTCAAGGTCATCTGCCATCTGCTTGGAAATCAGCCAACATCACCGCTTTGCACAAAAAAGGTGCAAAAACAGATCCTAGCAACTACAGACCAATCAGCCTTCTCCCAATTATCAGCAAAGTCATGGAATCCATCATTGCTTCAGATATGAAATCTTTCCTCTTCTCCAATGGCTTGATCTCTGATCATCAATTTGGTTTCAGACCTGGTCACTCTACTCTGGACATGCTGCTTCTGCTTTCTCAACAATGGATGGAGGTCCTCAACGCCAAACAGGAAATTAGAGCTGTCTCCCTTGACATTCCACGTGCCTTCGATACGGTCTGGCACCCCGCCCGCTATGCTCACCAAACGCTCCTCCTTTGGTATCCATGGAAATCTCCACGCATGGCTGGCGGACTTCCTCTCTGGTCGTAGTCAACGTGTGGCCCTGAATGGGTTTCTCTCATCTCATCTTCCTGTTCAGGCTGGAGTTACCCAAGGTAGTGTTCTGGGCCCTGTGCTTTTTCTGGTCTTCATCAATGATCTCTCTGACTCTCTTGAAAATCCTCTCTATCTCTTTGCTGACGACTCTACTCTCTGTCGCTCCATTCCTCATCCCTCAGATCGGCAGTCTGCAGCCTCCTCACTCTCTGCAGACCTGGACAAAATCACAGACTGGGCAAACAAATGGAACATGTCTTTCAATCCTGATAAATCTCACACTCTTACGATGTCTCTCCGAAAAGACCGACTGGAAAACCCTCCCATCCACTTTCTGAATAATCCTCTCCAAGAAGTTCTGTCACTCAAGCTTTTGGGTCTCACTATTTGCCATGATCTTTCCTGGGAAAACCACATTTCAAATCTGGCCTCCAAAGCCAGTCGCCGACTGGGCATCCTCCGTCGTGCGAAGTCCTTCCTTGGCACACCTGAGCTCTTCACCACATACAAGGCTTTCATCCGCAGCTCTATGGAATACTGCTCTCCCCTCTGGTCTGGTGCTCCTGCCTCACACCTAGCTCGTCTTCACGCTGTTGAAACCAAAGCGTTCAGAATCATTGGAATCTCCCGCGATGAAGCTAACTCCAAGGGCCTTTCACTCACTCACCGCAGGCAGGTTGGTGGTCTTTCCGTCTTCTACCGACTCCTCTCTGGCCTTGCCCCCCCAGCCAGCCCCCCCCCCAGCTCTCTCTGGGCTCTGTCCCCCAAATATTCCTTCAGGTCGCACAAGATCTGCCTGCAACCCTCTTTTTTTTTTCTTTTTTTTTTGTATACAAGATCGAGGCTCGTGAAAGAGCGAACATTAATCACACAGAAAGACAAACAGACACACAAAACAAATAACATCGGGAGCGGTAGACAAGATGGGGAGAGAGGGGGAAGGACACAAACGCAACATTTGAGAGCAGGGACCGAGAGACATGGAGACATCGAGAGAACTGTGGGAGGGAGAGGGCTTTGGGGGGGAGGCATGGGAAGGGGGGGGGGTGGGAGAGGTATAAAACATATGGACACTGCCAAGACTTCCAGGAAAAAAGTTGGAATTTCAAACAAGGTGGATCTGGGGTGAATTAGTGGGGGTAGAAAAGATCAAGGTTTTGGATGGGGGAAGATAAGAGATGGTGGTGAACAGCTGTTTTGAAAACCTGGAGGGAGGAGTGTGATTGAAGTGAGTGTGGGAGTTTGTTCCAGAGGCGGGAGAAAAGAGGAATGAAAGAGTGAAGGTGAGCAGAGAGCCGAGATTTCGGCAGTTTAACCATCAGAGGGTGGCTGGCAGATCTTGTGCGACCTGTAGGAATATTTGGGGGACAGAGCACAGAGAGAGCTGGGGGAGCAAGGCCGGAGAGGAGTCGGTAGAAGACAGAAAGACCACCTACCTGCCTGCGGTGAGTGAGTGAAAGGCCCTCAGAGATAGCTTCATCGCGGGAGATTCCAATGATTCTGAAAGCTTTGGATTCAACAGCGTGAAGCCGAGCCAGGTGTGAGGCAGGAGCACCAGCCCATAGGGGAGAACAGTATTCCATTGAGCTGTGGCTGAAAGCCTTGTATGTGGTGAGGAGCTCAGGTGTGCCTAGGAAGGACTTCGCACGACGGAGGATGCCCAGTCGGCGACTGGCTTTGGAGGCCAGCTTGGAAAGGTGGTTTTCCCAAGAAAGATCATGGCAGATGGTGAGACCCAAAAGCTTGAGCGACAGAACTTCTTGGAGAGGATTGTGGAGAAAGTAGATGGGAGGGTTGTCCAGTCGATCTTTTCGGAGAGACATAGTAAGAGTGTGAGATTTGTCAGGATTGAAAGACATGTTCCACATGTTTGACCAGTCTGTGATTTTGTCCAGGTCTTCAGAGAGTGAGGAGGCTGCAGACTGCCGATCTAAGGGAAGAGGAATTGGAGCGGCAGAGAGTGGAGTCATCAGCAAAGAGATACAGAGGATTTTCCAGAGAGTCGGAGAGATCATTGATAAAGACCAGAAAAAGCACAGGGCCCAGCACACTGCCTTGGGGAACTCCAGCCTGAACGGGAAGGGGAGATGAGAGAAATCCATTCAGGGCCACACGTTGACTACGACCAGAGAGGAAGTCCGCAAGCCATGCATGGAGATTTCCATGGATACCATAGGAGGAGAGTTTGGTGAGCAGAGCTGGGCGCCAGACCGTATCGAAGGCACGTGATATGTCAAGGGAGACAGCTCTGATTTCCTGTTTGGCATTGAGGACCTCCATCCATTGTTGAGACAGCAGAAGCAGCATGTCCAGAGTAGAGTGACCTGGTCTGAAACCAAATTGATGATCAGAGATCAAGCCATTGGAGAAGAGGAAAGATTTCATATCCGAAGCAATGATGGATTCCATGACTTTGCTGATAATTGGGAGCAGGCTGATTGGTCTGTAGTTGCAAGGATCTGTTTTTGCACCTTTTTTGTGTAAAGCGGTAATGTTTGCTGATTTCCAGGATGCTGGCAGATGACCTTGAGCAAAAGATAGGGTGAAAAGAACAGAGAGAGGGTGAGATAGAGCGGCAGAGCAGGATTTTAGGACCCGTGGGCTGATGCCATCTGGTCCAGTTGCAGAATCAGAGTCGAGGTTTGACAAAAACTCCTCCACCTTGTCAGGAGAGAAGGTCACAGAGTCCAGGAGCAGTTTGGTTCGACTGGGAAAGGTGGGAACAGAGAGAGATGGGTTTGGGACTAAGGATTTTGAGGCAAACACAGAGTTGAGGCATTCGGGTTTGTCACGTGCGATGTCAACTGTGTGGCCATTTGAGGTAAGGGAGGGGATGGAGGGGGAACAAACACCAGAAACGGATTTGACCAGATGCCACCAGGATTTGGAGGAAGGAGACAGGTTTGAGAGTTCATTCTTGAGTGAGGAGAGATAGTGCTTCCTGGCACTCCTGAGGGTAGACACACACTTGTTCCGAGCTTGGTGGAAGGAACTGAGATTTCCTTCAGTTGGATTAGCCTTCCAAGAGGCAAAGGCAAGTTGTTTCAGGGCAACTGCCTCACCACAAGATTCAGTGTACCATGGACGGGAGGAAGGGTAAGACAACTGAAGGCGAGATGGGATAAATCTGTGCATGAGAGAGATCAGTTTGCTTTGGAAGAATTCCCAGGAAGAATTGATGTCAGAGGCAGTGGAGATGGGAGACCAATCCAGACGATTGATGGCTGCTTGAAGACCGTCCCAGTCGGCCTGAGTGAAATGCCAGACTCGTCGACGCTGAGGAGGCTCTCTGAGAATGGCCAGAGAGATGTCCACTTTGACAAGCACATGATCAGAAGAACCGATTGGAGCAGAGGAAGAGCAGCAGACATTAGCAGGGAAGTTTGTCATAACCAAGTCTAGAAGAGAAGATACTCCATTGGCTGAGATCCGGGTCGGGAAATTGACAGATTGTGTCAATCCCAGTGAGTCGTGAGTCACAGAAGTCCTTTGCTGAGGTGCCATGACTGGTGAGAGAGGAACCCACACCCAACCAGGTGGCATGATGACAATTGAAGTCACCACATATGAGGAAGAGAGAGTTGGGATGAGTGGATAGAAGTTGGTCCATGTTGTCAGACAGTGAAATGTAGATGGAGTCATCACTGTTTGGGGGACGGTATAGAACACATATGAACAAAAGGTGGGAGCGGAGAGGAAGCCGTAGCCAGAGGTACTCCTGGGGGTGAGGAGGAGAGAGGGCAGTGCAAGGAGAGTGAGGAAGAGAGTTTTTGATAAAGATAGCCACCCCACCACCAGGCCGAGGCTCAGGTCTATCATACCGGAGGAGGGAGTAACCAGGAAGAGATATTAAGGAATCAGAGACATCTTGAAGGAGGAAAGTCTCTGTTAAGCAGATCAAGTCTGGATTGTCAGAAGCAACCTGTATGGAGAGATCAGTCAGGTTTGAGGGAAGGCCCCGGATGTTTGAGGTCCATACCGTTAATGAAGAGAGAGGGGGAGCATCGGGTACAGGACAGGGGAGGGGAGGAGTAGGGTAAGATGAAGGATGAGAGGGGGAGGTAGGGAGAGCAGTTGTTAGTGTGTCAGCGATTGCAGAAGAGTTCCAAGAAAGGGAAGGATGAGGAGGATGAAAGGTTTGAAGGTGAAGGGATGCGGCACAGAGAGGGGTTGTTTGAGGGGGGGCAGAGGAAAGAAGAAGGTTGGGGGGGGGGGGTGGAGGTATGAGATAGAAGGGAGACGAAGTGGGGAGGAGGCAGCTTTGAGGAGGAGGGGGGAGGAGGGAGAATTGGAGAGGAATGGTATGGGGGGAGATTTGAATGGGAGGGGTTGGGGGGGAGTTTTGAAGGGGAGGAGTGAGGGGGGAGTTTAGGAGGGGAAGGGCAAGGGGGGAGTTCAGGAGTGGAAGGGCAAGGGGGGAGATCAGGAGTGGAGGGGTAGGGGGGGAGTTTAAGAGTGGCGGGGCAAGGGGGGAGTTTAGGAGTGTAGGTGCAAGGGGAGGGATTTGGATGGGAGGGGCAAGAGGGGAGTTTAGAAAGTGGATGATTAATGAAAGACGAACATTGAAAACAAATTGGGTTTGTTGTGATTTTCAAGTTTGCAATCCGGTTCAGAATGATGGAGGAGGGATGGAATGAATGTGAATTTAGACCATGTAGTGAGGGAGACGTATAAGATATTGAATTTCTTTTTTTTGAGGTGGAATGAGTTGGAGAGGAAATTGAGAAAAGCCTTTTAAATAGGAAGAAAAACAGCGTATTATAAAATACCACTGAGTAAAACACTGAAGGGGAAAGGTTATACATATTTAAATAATATTTAAACAGAACCGTGAACAATCTTATGTGCACAAAAATACCAACGGGGGGAGAGCCGAGAGGGACCACCACGAGTCACGTCACGAGTCACGAGAGGGACCACCACGAGTCACGTCACGAGTCACGAGAGGGACCACCACGAGTCACGTGAAGTCACGAATATTGGTTGTTAATGCGTTATAATAGACACCGAATTTAAACTGTATATACCTTATTGCATAAGGATGGAAGATGCTCACTATTCACGATTCACAAAAGTGACAAGGCAAATAGTTGGCGCTGTGAAATGCTGATGGCCCTTGCGGGAATAAATTTGAGAGAAGTGCGTGACGTCATTCAACAAATGGCAATCGGGAAGCGCAGTGAAACTTGTTTCGTATTTTACACAGTGAATAAATGAGTGGAAATCTTATTGAAATGAGGTTAATGTATATTATACCATTTACATATAAAAAGAAATGTAATCTGCTGCAGTCTTATTTCGTAACTTAATCCCAGGCCTTTCCAACGAGAGGTCGAGCAATTATCCACTCCGCCAAAAGATCTCATGAACAATATGGGAGCATGGTGCCCCTAGAATCGTGGGGCCCCCGGGCAACTTGGGGCCCCTGGGCAACTGCCCAGTGTGCCCATGCCTTAAGACGGCCCTGTATGAGGGCACTGGGTAGAGCGCACACCTCCGCCTGGTGAACAGTTTATGTTTTGTATCCACCGAATGGCCGGATCTGGATTCGGACCTGAAGCAAAATATAATCGGCTTGTTCTTGTCACTTTTCCAACTCGTCCACCACGTTTTTTCCAAAATCCGTCCCCAACTTTTTGAGATATCGTGCTTCACAGACAGACAGACTGGGATAAACCATATCCTACATCCACCTTCGGTGGTGGAGGTAATCATCATTCAGCATAGTCTGAAGGGATGTTCTCTTTATGTTCATTACCTGGGACAGTTTTTTTGTCCAACGGCGTGCACTCCTAACGGTGAACAGCTCCTCACCCACCTGCGATGTTGTTCGGCGCACGGACGCTTCAGGTCGTCCTGGAGGTGGTGAGGCGCACGTGCACTTTCAACTTCACAAAAATATTTGGGCACATGAGAGTATTGTGTTCCTGGAAGGACATTTTCTAAACTTGTAAATTATGTTGAAGTCTCTGTGAGCCTGAAGGATTGAGCTGCACTTGATGTGGAATTCCAGGATCCTTCCTCTTTCAATATTTCATAACGAGGAAGAGTACCCATCCCAAGTGACAGGAAAAGCTAGCAAAAGTATCCCTCCTCTCTCCTCCTCCTCCCCTTATCCCTCTCCCCCCTCTCTTCTTCCTCCCCAATTCTCTCTCTCTCCACCACTCCCCTGTTCCTCCACTCTGTTCCCAATTCCACTCCCCATCCCCAACCCCCGACTTCCCTATCCTCTCCCCACTCCCCTCTTTCGACCACCCCTCCCTTCCTCCCCTGTCTCCACTACTCCTCCCCCCACTCTCCTCTCCCTAACCTCTCGCACACTCTCCTGTCTCCCACACTCCCTGTATCTCCCCCACTCCCCTCTCTCGAGCACCCCTCTCTTCCTCCCCTGTCTCCACTATTCCTTCCCCCACTCTCCTCTCTCTAACCTCTCGCACACTTTCTTGTCTCCACACTCCCCTCTCTCCCACACTCCCTGTATCTCCCCCACTCTCCCTCACCTCGCACACTCCCCTGTCTCCCACACTCTCCTGTCTCCCACACTCTCCTCTCCCTCACCTCTCGCACACTGTTACGTGGTCCCCTCGGTGACTACCTGGTCTCGGTGACCCCCGGACCGTGAGAGGACCTTCGCCAGCAAGTAGTATTATATATATGAGCTTTCGTAACGCAATCAATAGGAATTCCAATCCAAAGGAAACCCCACACCAAGGATCCGGAATAATCAATGATATATTCCCCGAGCAATCAACCATCAACAATCAACAATCAATATCACAAAGATGTAAACTCATCTACACTAACTCTAAGATGGCCATCTTATACATTCCTCACGTGAGCCCCACTCCTGACTCCCTCCGTGGTCAATGTCTCTCCCAATGTCTCTCTTCTCCGCACACGGGCGGTTGAACAAACCCCGGGCGGACGTGCTCCAAACGTGCCGTCTCGTACCGGGGACAGCTGCTGCAGCGCACACCTCCTTGCCAAGCAACGGGGCCAAACCCAGCGCGGCTTCCAACGCGCGCGAGGCCCCCAAAGTGCGACCCGTACGCGTCCTTGTAGACGGGCAAAACCAAGCGCGGTTTGCAACGCGCGCGAGGCCCCAACGTGCGACCCGTACGCGTCTTTGTAGACGGGCAAAACCAAGCGCGGTTTGCAACGCGCGCGAGGCCCCAACGTGCGACCCGTACGCGTCTTTGTAGACGGGGCAAACCGTGCCGGACGCTTGGTTCCGTGCACGAACTCAAGGCGACTTGACGTGTCAAAAGGTAGTTACACGTCCAGGTAACTCCTATCGCCAGACGGGTTTCGGAACGCCGCTTTTTCACCCAGCGCAAGGTCGATCCCACCTTTTGTCGGAGCGGGGCGAGGAAGAATAATAACCGTCCTTTTTTCTCCTCGTGTCTTTTCTTCTTCCGTTTCCGGTCACTTCCGTTTCCGGCCACTGGTTCAGAAGGGCTCCTGACCCTCCAATCACAACCACCCTTAATATACTACACACGGATAAGCAAAGACCTGAATGGTAATCCACATACATTCACATAAATATGTAACACTCCCCCCCTTCAAGAAAGAAAGTTTGAACCCAGCGAAAACTTTCTTTGCCGGCCAATTTGGAGAAACAAACCAGATAATTCAACCCCCCCACATTATCAGTTGCCCCCGGGCACCGTTATCACTTAAAAATAAAGCAACCAAAATTTCACCACAACCCCTCCAGATTACTCACTCTGGACTAAGCACCAGCAACGACATTGTCCCTGCCAAATCAAACTCCATCTCATGACCCTCTGACTTTGACCGCCAGTTTCTTGTGAATGAAGGTTAAGGGGTTGATCAAAGATCCAAAGTTAAGCCACTCGATAGCACTTTTTCTGGGAGGCCAAGCCGGGTATTCACTACATGGATGCCTTTAGGAACGTGGAGTTCACGGTTAGTCCGTGCAGGAAAGTTCTCTACATGGGCGCCTTGAGGAACGTGGAGTTCACGGTTAGTCCGTGCATGAAAGTTCACTACATGGACGCCTTTAGGAACGGCGTTCACGGTTAATCCGTGTAGGAATCTTGGCTCGGCGGCTCCGCCGCATTCAGTGCTTCAACTTCTCAGAACTTCCCTAATAATTAGGGTGGGACCACTTGTCCCTGTAGTCCCATGAATAGCGGTCTCCTTTTCGGCCACTACTTTGCCCATCCTTCCTTCGGGAGGGGCCGTAACTCCGGGAGCCTACATAATAATATTGATTGCGGCCACCACCAAAACTACCGCCCAGTTGTTCTCTCCTGTAGACCTCTCGACGCCTACGAAATGTCTTCCTTACTGTTATGGTCCGACCCTCCAAATCCTTGCCATTCCAATTCTTCTCTGCCTCTCTGGCGTCTTTTGTGCTGGCAAACGTGACAAAGCCGAACCCTCTTGACTGTTGCGTTTCCCAGTCTCTTACCAACCGCACTTCCACCAGCGGCCCATATCTGTTGAAGACAGAGGTCAGAACTTCTTCCTCTGTTTTGAAGTTCAGTCCCCCTACAAATAACTTGGCACTTTTGTTGCCATCCCGAGCTGGTGTGGCGTTATTTTCCCTGCTGGGCTCTTTACCAACCCTCAGGTTACCATAAACTTGACCCCCGGCCAAATCATTCCCGATAACCACAGATACACCCTCTACAGGAAGCGTGGCTTGTAAACCGACGGTGACCGGTCCTGACACCAAATCGGACTCCAAATGGATGACATGAAGGGGAGCACTAACACCGCCCCCGATCCCCTGTAAACGAACACTATCCCCTGTTGCCGTCTCCTCGGACCATGGCAAAATGCCTTCAAGCATTAAAGATTGATGTGCCCCTGTGTCCCTCAATATCCTAACCGGTTTCCGGTTAGTCGAGGCTCCATCCCGTGACACAAACCCCTCTGAAATAAATGGTTGGTAACCCTTTTGATGGCGATTTCTCACAATGGCCATTGCGTTTGGAGTCGTAGTAGTCGGACTCCGCTCTGGGTCTTCGCTTTTCATGCGGTAACAACTGGACATCAAGTGTCCAGGTTTCTGGCAAAAAGCACAAGTAGGCCCGGGGGAGAACCTTGGGGTCGGCCTTGAGCCCCCCGAAAAATAAGTTTGTCTTGGGCCCGTAGCCCTCGGATTTCTAACCGTTGGGGTATCATAGTTGTCCCCATAATCATCTCGAGGCCGCCGCCATGTAAGGTCGTTCTCTGCACCGGGTGTTCCATAACTCCCCTGCTGAAGTCTAGGCGAGGAGTTAGGTTTGTGGACCCCTATTCGGTGGGTTAAGGCATAATCATCTGCCATGGTGGCTGCGTCCCACAACTTCGGTACTTTCTTTTCCTGCAGGTACACTTTGATGTCCTCGTGGACACACTGCTGGAATTCCTCCACCAGGATCAAGTCCCGCAATGTTTCGAAGTCTTTCCCGACTCCTTTTGACTCACACCACCGATCAAACATGTTTTCTTTCACTCTGGCAAACTCCACATGGGTCTCACTCTCCCTCTTCCTGGCATTCCTGAATTTTTGCCTGTAAGCTTCCGGAACCAACTCATAGGCTTTGAGGATGTGCTTCTTCAGTACCTCATAATCTGCACATTGGTCCATTGGTAGCGCCGAATAAATTTCCTGAGCTTTCCCCACCAGCACACTTTGCACGAGTATGGTCCATGCCTCCTCCGGCCAGTTTAATTGTCGAGCCACTTTCTCAAAGTGTGGAAAAAATTTCGCGACTTCTTTTTCACTGAACGGTGGCACCAGCCTCACATGTCTGCCCACATCCCAGGTTTTCTGGTTAGGTGTCGACCCCGTCAGCAAAGGTGGTGCCTCTCCCCGTTCTCTCATTAACTCCAGCTCCTTGAATTTGATTTCTTGCTGAAGCTCCATGTCACGTTCCTTTAATTCCCTTTCCGCTTTTCTCTCCTCTGCTTCGAGGTCCCTTGCAGCTCTCCTTTCCTCTGCTTGTTCCTTTTCTCTTCTTTCCTGGAGTTCTCTTTCCACTCTCCTTTCCTCGGTTCTTTCTTGTGCTGTTTTCTCTTCCAACCTTTCCTGGAGTTCTCGTTCCACTCTCCTTTCCTCTGCTTTTTTGTCTTCTAACCTTTCCTGGAGTTCTCGTTCCACTCTCCTTTCCTCTGCTTGTTTCTCTTCTCTCCTCGCTTCTGCTTTCCTTTCTTCTTCTTTTAACCTTTCCTGGAGTTCTCGTTCCACTCTCCTTTCCTCCGCTTGTTTCTCTTCCCTCCTCTCTTCTGCTTTCCTTTCTTCTTCTGCTCTTTCCTTTTCTGCTTTCCTTTCTTCTTCTGCTCTTTCCTTTTCTGCTTTCCTTTCTTCTTCTGCTCTTTCCTTTTCTGCTTTCCTTTCTTCTTCTTTAATCCGTTCCTGGCTCCGTAACTGCAACTCCAGTTTCCGGAGCTCAACGTCTTCTGGTTCTTCGGGTAGCCACTCCCAGGCTAATTCGTCCCATGTTCCTAATCCCACCATAGATTGTATCACCGTGGCCTGCAACTCTACCTTCCTCAAATTAGTTCGGACCTCCAAGTTAAAATGTTTGGCCAATTTCAAGAGGTCCGACTTTAGCAACGCTCGGAACTGTGCCTCACTCGGTGTTACCCCAAAGTTCTGTGCCACAAACGCCATGGTGCCTATCGTTAACACCTGTTAACCTTCACCCAAGATTTTACCGCAATTTCTCAAAACAAAAAAATTTACCAATTAATAATTAATTAATAAATTTTAATTACTAAAAATTATTATTTTATTATTTTATACAATTTTAAATCCCGGACGTAGACCCAATTGCGAAACCGCAAATCGTAATTTGGACGAGCCCCCAATTCTGTTACGTGGTCCCCTCGGTGACTACCTGGTCTCGGTGACCCCCGGACCGTGAGAGGACCTTCGCCAGCAAGTAGTATTATATATATGAGCTTTCGTAACGCAATCAATAGGAATTCCAATCCAAAGGAAACCCCACACCAAGGATCCGGAATAATCAATGATATATTCCCCGAGCAATCAACCATCAACAATCAACAATCAATATCACAAAGATGTAAACTCATCTACACTAACTCTAAGATGGCCATCTTATACATTCCTCACGTGAGCCCCACTCCTGACTCCCTCCGTGGTCAATGTCTCTCCCAATGTCTCTCTTCTCCGCACACGGGCGGTTGAACGAACCCCGGGCGGACGTGCTCCAAACGTGCCGTCTCGTACCGGGGACAGCTGCTGCAGCGCACACCTCCTTGCCAAGCAACGGGGCCAAACCCAGCGCGGCTTCCAACGCGCGCGAGGCCCCCAAAGTGCGACCCGTACGCGTCCTTGTAGACGGGCAAAACCAAGCGCGGTTTGCAACGCGCGCGAGGCCCCAACGTGCGACCCGTACGCGTCTTTGTAGACGGGCAAAACCAAGCGCGGTTTGCAACGCGCGCGAGGCCCCAACGTGCGACCCGTACGCGTCTTTGTAGACGGGGCAAACCGTGCCGGACGCTTGGTTCTGTGCACGAACTCAAGGCGACTTGACGTGTCAAAAGGTAGTTACACGTCCAGGTAACTCCTATCGCCAGACGGGTTTCGGAACGCCGCTTTTTCACCCAGCGCAAGGTCGATCCCACCTTTTGTCGGAGCGGGGCGAGGAAGAATAATAACCGTCCTTTTTTCTCCTCGTGTCTTTTCTTCTTCCGTTTCCGGTCACTTCCGTTTCCGGCCACTGGTTCAGAAGGGCTCCTGACCCTCCAATCACAACCACCCTTAATATACTACACACGGATAAGCAAAGACCTGAATGGTAATCCACATACATTCACATAAATATGTAACACACACTCTCCTGACTCCCACACTCCCCTCTCTCCCACACTCCCTGTCTCTCCCACACTCCCTGTATCTCCCCCACTCCCCTCTCTCCCACACTCCCTGTATCTCCCACACTCCCCTCTCTCCCACACTCCCTGTATCTCCCACACTCTCCTCTCCCCTCTCTGTCTCTCCACCACTCCCCTGTTCCTCCACTCTGTTCCCCATTCCACTCCCCACCCCCAACCCCCAACTTCCCTGTCCTCTCCCCAATCCCCTCTCTCGACCACCCCTGTCTTCCTCCCCTGTCTCCACTACTCCTTCCCCCACTGTCCTCTCCCTAACCTCTCGCACACTCTCCTTTCTCCCACACTCCCTGTACCCTCCCCACTCTCCTCTCCCTAACCTCTCGCACACTCTCCTGTCTCCCACACTCCCCTCTCTCCCACACTCCCCTCTCTCCCACACTCCCCTCTCTCCCACACTCCCTGTATCTCCCCCACTCTCCTCTCCCTCAACTCGCACACTCCCCTGTCTCCCACACTCTCCTGTATCCCACACTCTCCTCTCCCTCACCTCTCGCACTCTCCCCTGTCTCCCACACTCTCCTGTATCCCACACTCTCCTCTCCCTCACCTCTCGCACACTCCCCTGTCTCCCACACTCTCCTGTATCCCACACTCTCCTCTCCCTCACCTCTCGCACTCTCCCCTGTCTCCCACACTCTCCTGTATCCCACACTCTCCTCTCCCTCACCTCTCGCACACTCCCCTGTCTCCCACACTCTCCTGTATCCCACACTCTCCTCTCCCTCACCTCGCACACTCCCCTGTCTCCCACACTCTCCTGTATCCCACACTCTCCTCTCCCTCACCTCGCACACTCCCCTGTCTCCCACACTCTCTTGTATCCCACACTCTCCTCTCCCTCACCTCTCGCACACTCCCCTGTCTCCCACACTCTCCTGTATCCCACAATCTCCTCTCCCTCACCTCTCGCACACTCCCCTGTCTCCCACACTCTCCTGTATCCCACAATCTCCTCTCCCTCACCTCTCGCACACTCCCCTGTCTCCCACACTCTCCTGTATCCCACAATCTCCTCTCCCTCACCTCTCGCACACTCCCCTGTCTCCCACACTCTCCTGTATCCCACACTCTCCTGTATCCCACAATCTCCTCTCCCTCACCTCTCGCACACTCCCCTGTCTCCCACACTCTCCTGTATCCCACAATCTCCTCTCCCTCACCTCTCGCACACTCCCCTGTCTCCCACACTCTCCTGTATCCCACAATCTCCTCTCCCTCACCTCTCGCACACTCCCCTGTCTCCCACACTCCCCTGTCTCCCACACTCTCCTGTATCCCACAATCTCCTCTCCCTCACCTCTCGCACACTCCCCTGTCTCCCACACTCTCCTGTATCCCACAATCTCCTCTCCCTCACCTCTCCCACACTCCCCTGTCTCCCACACTCTCCTGTATCCCACAATCTCCTCTCCCTCACCTCTCGCACACTCCCCTGTCTCCCACACTCTCCTGTATCCCACAATGTCCTCTCCCTCACCTCTCCCACACTCCCCTGTCTCCCACACTCTCCTGTCTCCCACACTCCCCTGTCTCCCACACTCTCCTGTATCCCACAATCTCCTCTCCCTCACCTCTCGCACACTCCCCTGTCTCCCACACTCCCCTGTCTCCCACACTCTCCTGTATCCCACAATCTCCTCTCCCTCACCTCTCGCACACTCCCCTGTCTCCCATAATTTTTCCCATTATTTTTACCATAATATAATAAACAAAAATAATTACCTTTAAAAGAAGGAAAAAAAAGAATTTTGGAACAATTTTACCTCACGTCTCATGGAACATATTATTTAATTATTGAAATGTCACAATCGCTTTTTCCTCATTTTGTGCCGATTTCACGCGAGATTATGACGTAATTATTTAGGCCACGAGTTCCGATCGTGAAATATGGAATCGGTTCAGGTTTTCGAATATCAGCTTTTAATAATAAGCTCTTACAATTATTCAATCTTACCAGGAGCCAATCACATTGCACCTATCCTCCTCACCAGCCAATCACATTGCACCTATCCTCTTCACCAGCCAATCACATTGCACCTATCCTCCTCACCAGCCAATCACATTGCACCTATCCTCCTCACCAGCCAATCACATTGCACCTATCCTCTTCACCAGCCAATCACATTGCACCTATCCTCCTCACCAGCCAATCACATTGCACCTATCCTCCTCACCAGCCAATCACATTGCACCTATCCTCCTCACCAGCCAATCACATTGCACCTATCCTCCTCACACCAGCCAATCACATTGCATCTATCCTCCTCACACCAGCCAATCACATTGCATCTATCCTCCTCACACCAGCCAATCACATTGCACTTATCCTCCTCACACCAGCCAATCACATTGCATCCATCCTCCTCACACCAGCCAATCACATTTCACCTATCCTCCTCACACCAGCCAATGACATTGCACCTATCCTCCTCACACCAGCCAATCACATTTCACCTATCCTCCTCACACCAGCCAATCACATTGCACCTATCCTCCTCACCAGCCAATCACATTGCACCTATCCTCCTCACCAGCCAATCACATTGCACCTATCCTCCTCACCAGCCAATCACATTGCACCTATCCTCCTCACACCAGCCAATCACATTGCATCTATCCTCCTCACACCAGCCAATCACATTGCATCTATCCTCCTCACACCAGCCAATCACATTGCACTTATCCTCCTCACACCAGCCAATCACATTGCATCCATCCTCCTCACACCAGCCAATCACATTTCACCTATCCTCCTCACACCAGCCAATCACATTGCACCTATCCTCCTCACACCAGCCAATCACATTTCACCTATCCTCCTCACACCAGCCAATGACATTGCACCTATCCTCCTCACACCAGCCAATCACATTGCACTTATCCTCCTCACACCAGCCAATCACATTGCATCCATCATCCTCACACCAGCCAATCACATTTCACCTATCCTCCTCACACCAGCCAATCACATTGCACCTATCCTCCTCACCAGCCAATCACATTGCACCTATCCTCCTCACCAGCCAATCACATTGCACCTATCCTCCTCACCAGCCAATCACATTGCACCTATCCTCCTCACACCAGCCAATCACATTGCATCTATCCTCCTCACACCAGCCAATCACATTGCATCTATCCTCCTCACACCAGCCAATCACATTGCACTTATCCTCCTCACACCAGCCAATCACATTGCATCCATCCTCCTCACACCAGCCAATCACATTTCACCTATCCTCCTCACACCAGCCAATCACATTGCACCTATCCTCCTCACACCAGCCAATCACATTTCACCTATCCTCCTCACACCAGCCAATGACATTGCACCTATCCTCCTCACACCAGCCAATCACATTGCATCCATCCTCCTCACACCAGCCAATCACATTTCACCTATCCTCCTCACACCAGCCAATCACATTGCACCTATCCTCCTCACACCAGCCAATCACATTTCACCTATCCTCCTCACACCAGCCAATGACATTGCACCTATCCTCCTCACACCAGCCAATCACATTGCACCTATCCTCCTCACACCAGCCAATCACATTGCACTTATCCTCCTCACACCAGCCAATCACATTGCATCCATCCTCCTCACACCAGCCAATCACATTTCACCTATCCTCCTCACACCAGCCAATCACATTGCACTTATCCTCCTCACACCAGCCAATCAGCGTAACCGTGAATGGACAGACGGACAGCGTCACAGCGATCTCTGTTTTATATGTATAGATTCTGTAGGTTACGGTCGGTCGTCGGAAATGTTACAGGAGTCATTTATAATCTGCAATGGAAAAAAATTAATTTGCATTGTTTAGAGTTTTACTTGAATTTAAAATGTGTCGGTTATTTCGAGGGCACCTTGTAAATGACGGGGTGTCACATCCAGGTAAGCGACAAAATACATATTTTTTACTGTTTAAAAAAAATGAAATCATCTTTTTTCTTTAAATAATGGAGGTGGTCCAATAAAATGGGTGTGGTGAAAAAAAGGTGTGGTGAAAAAAAGAGGTGTGGCTCCATTATGGGTGTGGTCCATCGGATGGATGGGTGTGGTGAAATCACGGTTGTGGTTCATTGGATGGATGGGTGTGGTGAAATCACGGTTGTGGTCCATCGGATGGATGGGTGTGGTGAAATCATGGTTGTGGTTCATTGGATGGATGGGTGTGGTGAAATCACGGTTGTGGTCCATCGGATGGATGGGTGTGGTGAAATCACGGTTATGGTCCATCGGATGGATGGGTGTGGTGAAATCACGGTTGTGGTTCATTGGATGGATGGGTGTGGTGAAATCACCGTTGTGGTTCATTGGATGGATGGGTGTGGTGAAATCACCGTTGTGGTTCATTGGATGGATGGGTGTGGTGAAATCACCGTTGTGGTTCATTGGATGGATGGGTGTGGTGAAATCACGGTTATGGTCCATCGGATGGATGGGTGTGGTGAAATCACGGTTATGGTCCATCGGATGGATGGGTGTGGTGAAATCACGGTTATGGTCCATCGGATGGATGGGTGTGGTGAAATCATGGTTATGGTCCATCGGATGGATGGGTGTGGTGAAATCACGGTTGTGGTTCATTGGATGGATGGGTGTGGTGAAATCACGGTTATGGTTCATTGGATGGATGGGTGTGGTGAAATCACGGTTGTGGTTCATTGGATGGATGGGTGTGGTGAAATCACGGTTATGGTCCATCGGATGGATGGGTGTGGTGAAATCACGGTTATGGTCCATCGGATGGATGGGTGTGGTGAAATCACCGTTGTGGTTCATTGGATGGATGGGTGTGGTGAAATCACGGTTGTGGTTCATTGGATGGATGGGTGTGGTGAAATCACCGTTGTGGTTCATTGGATGGATGGGTGTGGTGAAATCACCGTTGTGGTTCATTGGATGGATGGGTGTGGTGAAATCACGGTTGTGGTCCATCGGATGGATGGGTGTGGTGAAATCACGGTTGTGGTTCATTGGATGGATGGGTGTGGTGAAATCACGGTTATGGTCCATCGGATGGATGGGTGTGGTGAAATCACGGTTATGGTCCATCGGATGGATGGGTGTGGTGAAATCACGGTTATGGTCCATCGGATGGATGGGTGTGGTGAAATCACGGTTATGGTCCATCGGATGGATGGGTGTGGTGAAATCACGGTTGTGGTTCATTGGATGGATGGGTGTGGTGAAATCACGGTTATGGTCCATCGGATGGATGGGTGTGGTGAAATCACGGTTATGGTCCATCGGATGGATGGGTGTGGTGAAATCACGGTTGTGGTTCATTGGATGGATGGGTGTGGTGAAATCACGGTTATGGTCCATCGGATGGATGGGTGTGGTGAAATCACGGTTATGGTCCATCGGATGGATGGGTGTGGTGAAATCACGGTTATGGTCCATCGGATGGATGGGGGTGGTGAAATCACGGTTGTGGTTCATTGGATGGATGGGTGTGGTGAAATCACGGTTATGGTCCATCGGATGGATGGGTGTGGTGAAATCACGGTTGTGGTTCATTGGATGGATGGGTGTGGTGAAATCACGGTTGTGGTTCATTGGATGGATAGGTGTGGTGAAATCACGGTTATGGTCCATCGGATGGATGGGTGTGGTGAAATCACGGTTGTGGTTCATTGGATGGATGGGTGTGGTGAAATCACGGTTATGGTCCATCGGATGGATGGGTGTGGTGAAATCACGGTTGTGGTTCATTGGATGTATAGGTGTGGTGAAATCACGGTTGTGGTTCATTGGATGTATAGGTGTGGTGAAATCACGGTTGTGGTTCATTGGATGAAGGGGTGTGGAGAAATCATGGTTGTGGTTCATTGGATGGATAGGTGTGGTGAAATCACGGTTGTGGTTCATTGGATGAAGGGGTGTGGTGAAATCACGGTTGTGGTTCATTGGATGAAGGGGTGTGGTGAAATCACGGTTATGGTCCATCGGATGAAGGGGTGTGGCGAAATCATGGTTGTGGTTCATCGGATGAAGGGGTGTGGTGAAATCATGGTTGTGGTTCATTGGATGGATGGGTGTCGTGAAATCATGGTTGTGGTCCATCGGATGGATGGGTGTGGTGAAATCACGGTTGTGGTTCATTGGATGAAGGGGTGTGGTGAAATCACGGTTGTGGTTCATTGGATGAAGGGGTGTGGTGAAATCACGGTTGTGGTCAATCGGATGGATGGATGGGTGTGGTGAAATCATGGTTGTGGTTCATTGGATGGATGGGTGTGGTGAAATCATGGTTGTGGTTCATTGGATGGATGGGTGTGGTGAAATCATGGTTGTGGTTCATTGGATGGATGGGTGTGGTGAAATCATGGTTGCGGACGGTGTGGGAGCGGGACGCGAGGGGTGTGGTGCGGTACGTGGTGCGTGGTGCGGAGCGTGGTTTCTTTGCCAAACCAACTTTGCCAAATTTCTAAAATCCTAAATTTTCATCCGATTGACTTGAAATTTGAATAGGATATACACATCAGGTAACTGAATTCACCCACCAACTATTTTTGAGGTCAACATAGGCCAAAAGGTCAACATAGGCCAAGTTTTTTAAATCCTCCATTTTCATCTGATTGACTTGAAAATTGAACAGCATTTGCACATTGAGTCACTAAATAGGGAAACAAACTATTTTTGAGGTCAAAAGGTCAAAGGTCAACTGAAGGTCAACCTTACAAAATCATTTTTCATCTGAAAAATCGTCACTTTTCTTCCTGTTGACCCGAGCTTTGATCAAGATTGTCAATTTTAATGTTGATGAAATGGACAATTTGCTGTATCAATGGAATTTTTTTCTTGGGGGGGTGGGGGGCGGATTTTGCAAGTATCGTGCTCCGCATGACGTCTTCTTGTTGTCTCTTACGGATGACCATGCAGTCCTACAGATTGTCTCGTACAGATCGTCGAGTGCAGATCGTCTCGTGCAGATCGTCTCGTGCAGATCGTCTCGTGCAGATCGTCTCGTACAGAAAGCCACGATGGTGCTTTTCGTCTCGTACAGATTGAACGCAGTACAAGATTCCGAAGCTATGAATCTTCCAACTGAGGAATCTTGTGACCAAGGAGCAGCAGGTTCATGGAGATTGGAGGTGCACTGATTTCAGATGGCAGGAAAGGTCAATTGGTAAGACCTCTGGGTCGTGGGACAACCACGCTCACCTATTCTTGGTGGCAGCAGATGACGATTTGTTCAAGGAGCACTAGGTCTTTGGTCGATCATGTGGTGCCACATGGGCCATCAATCTGTTGTATACTCTCTGGCAGTGCTGGATTGAGAAAATCTCGGGAATGGTGGAAAGACACCGTAGGATGGTACGGGAATAATGGAATCTAGGCAATGATGGATGGACACTGTAGGACACCGTATGATGGTACGTTTGTCATAGGCCATGAATCATGGACCCTAAGTTTCCCTCTTCCAGTTCCACAATGCAATTCCTTACTGTGGAATTCCCTGTTACCCAAAGCCTCGCAGATCCATCAACATTTCATGTTGAGACATTTTCAATTGAAACATCGTCACATCGGATAACTAAGTGCAAATTAAATGATGCCTTCTTGAAACGAATCACACCCTGTGGAGGGAACTAAAAGAATATGCGAATCGTTGGAGCAAATTAACAGGTGCGGGGCTTCAAGGACCGTCCACGTTACCACGGAAACAGGTGGGGGATGTCAAGGTCTTCATTACTTGGTTACCAGCGCGACCACCGATCCCTACCTTGGTCCTCAAATCGGGACACGTACCTAAAGATATGAAGTAATAATGCCAGAATACAACGTTATAACGAGGTGCACAAACATACAACGGTATAACGCGTTTCACAAACATACAACGTTATAATGCGGTGCACAAACATACAACGTTACAACGAGGTGCACAAAAATACAACGTTATAACGTGTTTCACAAACATACAACGTTATAATGCGGTGCACAAAAATACAACGTTATAACGAGGTGCACAAAAATACAACGCTATAACGCGTTTCACAAACATACAACGTTATAATGCGGTGCACAAAAATACAACGTTATAACGAGGTGCACAAAAATACAACGTTATAACGAGGTGTACAAAATACAACGTTATAACGAGGTGCACAAGCATACAACGTTATAACGAGGTGCACAAAAATACAACGTTATAACAAGGTGCACAAAATACAACGTTATAACGAGGCGCACAAAAATACAACGTTATAACGAGGTGCACAAAAATACAACGTTATAACGAGGTGCACAAAAATACGTCATAACGAGGTGCACAAAAATACAACGTTATAATGAGCTGCACAAACATACAATGGTATAACGAGATGCACAAGCATACAACGTTATAACGAGGTGCACAAAAATACAACGTTATAACGAGATGCACAAACATACAACGTTATAACGAGGTGCACAAAAATACAAACATCCCCGACACAGCTGTTTGCTCATTTACATATTATGTACGCAATTGAAAATTATCCACGGACATCGCTTTTATACTTTTTTTCTCCGCATTACAGAATTCAAATCATTTAAGCCTGTGATTCGTGCATTCATTCTCTGCACAGAACGAAACACTGATTCATTCAACACAGAAAACAACACGTAAGGGGAACACTGAGCATTGTCCAGGTGTTTGTCATCGTTTGTGCTTTGTTGAAGTCACCACGTCATTCTTTTTATCGAAGCGGGAAGAAGCTCGATGAAGGTGAGAAACATCCGAGGTGCATCAGAGAGCACACCTGATCAGAGTAGGCTCCGCCCTTTGGATGAGCGGCATGTGAGCGCAGGTAGGCCTACGTCCAGGACTACCACCATTGGTGCAGCAGGAGCCACTTGGTGATAAAAGTCGCCCACAGAATTTGCCCCTTGTCCAGGTAGGATGAGCACGTCAGGTTGCATGTGATCGCCGGGCCAGGTGATTGGAATGGCTAGTCGATCAGCTTCTCCTTGCCCTGGAGACGTGTCCCACGAGGTCCTGAAGGTTGTGGTTCACATACACATATACACACACACTCAGGTGAACACACACACACTCCTGGGATATTTAAGGTCCATCAGTTGATCATGTGATGCGAGGAAACGGCACACCTGGCTGAACATCCATCCGAGGGAGGGAGCAGTTTGTGATGCAACGCTCTACCTGTGAAGGAAGCAACGCTCTACCTGAAAAGTAAGCAACGCTCTACCTGCGAAGTAAGCAACGCTCTACCTGTGAAGGAAGCAACGCTCTACCTGCGAAGTAAGCAACGCTTCACCTGCAAAGCAAGCAACGCTCTACCTGCGAAGTAAGCAACGCTCTACCTGCGAAGTAAGCAACGCTCTACCTGCGAAGTAAGCAACGCTCTACCTGCGAAGTAAGCAACGCTCTACCTGCGAAGTAAGCAACGCTCTACCTGCGAAGTAAGCAACGCTCTACCTGCGAAGGAGGCAACTATCTTGTATTGTCCGCACCCCCTGAACCCCCCCCCCCCCCGCCCCCTTCGAATTTTCGATGACAAATTCTAAGCTATGAATATCCTGGATCGGCTCTCGTGTGCAGATTATTTTGAATAAGGAACGTTCCAGGTAGCTTACCAACGCTCAGAGGTGTAAAATCACTTTTGCTTTATTGTAAAATACTCCAAGTGCGGCGGTAAAAAAAACCAGGCTGCGTCACATACATTTCGTCACGGGAATTCTTCGGGATTATTTGTAGTTAATTAGCCTGATTAACTCAGGAGATCATAACAATCATTTCGTGAGAAATATACAAATCAGAAATTCCATATCAGAAAGCTCCAGTAGAACTACACAAAAAACATGCTGCACGCATGTACGCACACACACACACACACACACACACACACACACACACACACACACACACACAGACAGACAGACAGACGCACACACACACACACACACACAGAGACACAGACACACAGACACACACACACACACACACACCTACACAATTTATTTTTTTATTTTTTTTATTTTTTTGTATACAAGATCGAGGCTCGTAGTAAGGGCATTTTATGAGATATTTCACAAATCTGTTAACTAAATTGTTACCAAAAAATTTCTTCACCAATATGTTTGTAAAGGTGTGTAATAACATGTGTTAAAATGTTGAAGGTCAACTCCCGTGGGAAACCCAGAAAAAAAGCTGTTGAATTCGGGTACCGAAAAATTATTTTCGAGAATTTTTATTTTTTTAAATCGGCCCTTAAGTAACTTATGAGGGGTCAAATAAGGGTTTTTCATGATTCTGAGTTGATTGTTAACATTTATATTTCACCACAGACACTCCTTTGTGGAAAAATAAGTGTGTCTTTGTACTAAAATACTAAATAAGTACTAAAATAAATTTAAGTGTCTTTGTGGAAGATGGGAGCCAGACACTCAGACCCAGTAGTGCCAGTGTTTGAGCAAAGGTTTGAAGAAACCTTCAAACGACTCGCAAAAGGAGGAAGAACACCTGCACTCTGGGTGGAGTACCACCACATGGTAGATGTGATCAAGGTCTTTATCAGAACCGAGCGACTTGCAGACCACAATGGGCATCTGTCCTGCATTGTTACCAAGATGCTTCACATCTTTGCCGCTGCAGGCCATCATCAGTATGCCAAGGGCGCACGGCTGTACTGTCAACTCATGAAGGAACTAGAAACTTTGCCTGCTTACAAAGACACCTTAGAACGTCTCACTGCCCACGGGAACCACGTTGTCCGTTACTCAAGTCATGGGTGGTCCGGCACATGGTGTGACATTTGCATTGAGCAGACATTAATGAAGGCAGCCAAGTCACAAGGTGGACTGAGCAGAGGAAGAATGAGAAACAGTTTTTCTGGCCACAAATGCTGGGTGCTCACCCTCAGTCACCTGTCTGATGTCAACCGGCGGATGGAGGAGGACGTCAGTAAACATGTTCCAGTCCACAGAGACCTTGCCAAGACACAGATGAAGCGAGATGCAGAGGCAGTTGAACTTGTCCTAAAATGGTTTGAGGAGATCAAGCCATTCGACAACGATAGAGACAAGGAGTTGCTCGTGTCTTTCTCAACAGGATTCACAAGCACTGGAGATGACGCAGTCAATGCTGAGAGAGCAGCTGAAGTTGGGATGGAGATGCAGATCAAGCTGGATGGACAGTCAGTGACATCGACCATGGATGTCAAGTCAAAGATAAAAGCCCTGTCATCACTAAGAAAATTTCCCTTGGTCAACGAGAAAAAGATTCACCTTGACTCACTAAAGTTGTTCAACCGACTGATCATTTTCGCCCAGCGGGATATGACAGTTGAGACAAGCTTACAGTATGAGCTGACTCCCTTCCCATTGTCCCTGTTCAGCAACAAAGATCAGAAGATGAACAAGGCAAACAAGGCAGACTTTTCAAATACAAGCCTGAAGGCGTTAACTGATCCACTTGACTTGACTAACCAACCCTGCTGCACCCTCGTAATTGATGGCGGATGGCTTGTCTACATGGTGAAGTGGGAACAACGTCAGACCTGGCAGGAGATCGCCAACAGTTACCTGAGCTACGTGCAGTATCTGGGCCGCTGCTCCCAGAAGATCATTGTGGTCTTTGATGGCTACAGCAGATCACCAAAAGATCACGACCACATCCGGCGTACCAAGAATTCCTGCTGTAATCTCCAGATTCGACCGGATATGTCCAACTGGACCCCAAGAGCAAAGTTTCTGGACAACATTTACCATGGACGAGATACTACATTGGGTGAAATTCGGTACAACATGTTCTCAAGGAAGGCAGCGACAGGAGTGATCAAACCAGAGACTCTACCTCCAACAGAGGGTGCAGCTGCACAACATTCACTCCGTGCCTACCTGCAGACCCGGGACTGGATCCTTCTACAGAGCATGTCTCTGAACCCCAGTGACTATGGATGGACAATAGGTGTGCATGGGTATGAGCCAGTTCCAACACTGGACCCCACGGCTCCTGAGGAGCTATTGCAGTTCACGAGCTGTAATCGTCATGGAGATTGCAGCAACCGGCGATGCAGCTGCAAGAAGAATGGGGTCACGTGCATCTCGGCCTGTGGAGTCTGTAATGGCATTACATGCAGAAACTGCAGTCATGATGTTGTTGAGTCTGAAGAAGGCATAGACAATGACTGTTGAAACTTCTGACATTGTGAATGAGAAATAACTCTCGAGTATTATATATGTATGTGAAATAAAAGATACTTTGTGTGTAAATGTAAAAGTGAAAATATAAATGTTAACAATCAACTCAGAATCATGAAAAACCCTTATTTGACCCCTCATAAGTTACTTAAGGGCCGATTTTAAAAAATAAAAATTCTCGAAAATAATTTTTCGGTACCCGAATTCAACAGCTTTTTTTCTGGGTTTCCCACGGGAGTTGAACTTCAACATTTTAACACATGTTATTACACACCTTTACAAACATATTGGTGAAGAAATTTTTTGGTAACAATTTAGTTAACAGATTTTCATATGTTTCCCTTACTATCGTGAAAGAGCTAACATTAATCACACAAAAAGACAAACCGACACACAAAACACAAAAAACAAGGGGAGCGGCAGACAAGGTGGGGAGAGAGGGGGAAGGACACAAACACAACATTTGAGAGCAGGGACATCGGGAGGACTTGGGGGGAGGTGGGAGAGGAATAAAACATATGAACACTGCAAGGACTCTGGGGTGAATTACCGGGGGTAGAAAAGATCAAGGGTTTTCGATGGGGGAAGATAAGAGATGGTGGTGAACAGCTGTTTTAAAGACCTGGAGGGAGGAGTGGGATTGAAGGGAGTGGGGAAGTTTGTTCCAGAGGCGGGAGAAAAGGGGAATTAAAGATGAAGGTGAGCAGAGAGCCTAGACTTTGGTAGTTTAACCATAAGAGGGTTGCAGGCAGTTCTTGTGCGACCTGAAGGAATATTGGGGGGACAGAGCACAGAGAGAGCTGGGGGAGCAAGGCCGGAGAGGAGTCGGTAGAAGACAGAAAGACCACCAACCTGCCTGCGGTGAGTGAGTGAAAGGCCCTCGGAGTTGACTACATCGCAGGAGATTCCAATTCTGAAAGCTTTGGCCTCAACAGCGTGAAGCCGAGCTAGGTGTGAGGCAGGAGCACCAGCCCAGAGGGGGGAACAGTATTCCATTGAGCTGCAGATGAAAGCCTTGTATGTGGTGAGGAGCTCAGGTGTGCCAAGGAGGGACTTCGCACGACGGAGGATGCCCAGTCGGCGACTGGCTTTGGAGGCCAGCTTGGAAATGTGGTTTTCCCAAGAAAGATCATGGCAGATAGTGAGACCCAAAAGCTTGAGTGACAGAACTTCTTGGAGAGGATTGTTGAGAAAGTAGATGGGAGGGTTGTCCAGTCGGTCCTTTCGGAGAGACATTGTAAGAGTGTGAGATTTGTCAGGATTGAAAGACATGTTCCACTTGTTTGACCAGTCTGTGATTTTGTCCAGGTCTGCAGAGAGTGAGGAGGCTGCAGACTGCCGATCTGAGGGATGAGGAATGGAGCGGCAGATAGTGGAGTCATCAGCAAAGAGATAGAGAGGATTTTCCAGAGAGTCGGAGAGATCATTGATGAAAACCAGAAATAGCACAGGGCCCAGAACACTACCTTGGGGAACTCCAGCCAGAACAGGAAGGGAAGATGAGAGAAATCCATTCAGGGCCACACGTTGCCTACGACCAGAAAGGAAATCCGCAAGCCATGAGTGGAGATTTCCCTCAATACCATAGGAGGTGAGTTTTGTGAGCAGAGCTGGGTGCCAGACCGTATCGAAGGCACGTGATATGTCAAGTGAGACAGCTCTGATTTCCTGTTTGGCATTGAGGACCTCCATCCATTGTTGAGACAGCAGAAGCAACATGTCCAGAGTAGAATGACCTGGTCTGAATCCAAATTGATGATCAGAGATCAAGTCATTGGAGAAGAGGAAGGATTTGATATCTGAAGCAATGATGGATTGCATGACTTTGCTGATAATTGGGAGCAGGCTGATTGGTCTGTAGTTGCAAGGATCTGTTTTTGCACCTTTTTTGTGTAAAGCAGTAATGTTTGCTGATTTCCAAGATGCTGGCAGATGACCTTGAGCAAAAGAGAGGGTGAAAAGAACAGAGAGAGGGTGAGATAGAGCGGCAGAGCAGGATTTTAGGACCCGAGGGCTGATGCCATCTGGTCCAGTTGCAGAATCAGAGTCGAGGTTTGATAAAAACTTCTCCACCTTGTCAGGAGAGAAGGACACAGAGTCCAGGAGCAGTTGGGTTCGACTGGGAAAGGTGGGAACAGAGAGAGATGGGTTTGGGACACAAGATTTTGAGGCAAACACAGAGTTGAGGCATTCGGCTTTGTCATGTGCGGTGTCAACTGTGTGGCCATTTGAGGTAAGGGAGGGGATGGAGGGGGAACAAACACCAGAAACAGATTTGACCAGACGCCACCAGGATTTGGAGGAAGGAGACAGGTTTGAGAGTTCATTCTTGAGTGAGGAGAGATAGTGCTTCCTGGCACTCCTGAGGGTAGACACACACTTGTTCCGAGCTTGGTGGAAGGAACTGAGATTTCCTTCAGTTGGATTAGCCTTCCAAGAGGCAAAGACAAGTTGTTTCAGGGCAACTGCCTCACCACAAGATTCAGTGTACCATGGACGGGAGGAAGGGTAAGACAACTGAAGGCGAGATGGGATAAATCTGTGCATGAGAGAGATTAGACTGGTGGAAAAATGTTCAAATTCCACTTCAGGGGGTACGGAATGTTAGGAGCAGGCATCCATGTCAGCTAGTTAATATGACCCATACTGAACATATTTCAGGTGGATGCCCATTGATTTGGGCCTTTTTAATTTTTTTATACCAAAAACAAAATGGCCGGACAAATAGAAAATGTATAACTTAGAAAATGTCTGATAACTTCAGTTGTACTGAAGCTGTGGTTCTGAAATTTGACATATATCATCGCAGCAATACCAGTAAAGTGTCCAAGAAGTATTAGGCCATTCCATAACGAATTGATAAAGTTATATACAGATCAGTCACAAAAATGTACAAAAAATCTCAAAGCTGAACTCTGTTAATTTTCAAATCACGCGACTTATCTTGACTTTTACTGTGGGTATGTTTGTGTAGTTTGGTATATTTTACTCCAGTGATACCAGTAAGATGTCCTGCAAATATCATGCCAAACTATACATATTTGATAAAGTTATGTGCATATTTATATACAATAGTCAGATTTGACTATTAAGAAAAATATGTTAACCTTTACCAAAAATATGGTTCTGAAATGTTGCATTTGTATCTCATTGATACCTATGAATTGTTCTAAATATATGAATTGTCCTAAATATATTGATGCAAAGATATTATGTTTTAATCACATGTTAAAATCATTTATTATATAATAAATTATTTTAGCATAATGTGATTTTAGCATATGTGTTTAAAACATAATTTCACCAAATCATTAGGCGTTAAACCTCTCACAAACTTGAAACTCATTATGGAAAGATTCACGTATTTTCTGTTCGTATCCACCATGTTGGGCGCGGCCGGAAGTGCCTCGTTATCAGGTCAGCTTCACTTCCGGTGTTTCCGCTTCCGTTCAGCGTCAGTGTTGCCTGATGTTCAGACCGATGACCGATGTTTGAGATGAACTTCAGCTTTTCACCAGCTATACAGGTGCAGCATTGATCTTTTTTGGCTTGAACACGGACATCTTTGCGACGGGAAAACGCTGATTGAAAAGTTTGATACCTACAGCCCGCAGTCCGGCTATCGTGAAGTCGGGCTGCACAAATTTCAATTTTTTATAGGATTCGACATTACGGCAGTAATGGGACGGCACGGTCGGGACGCCACGTAAAAATGCCGGCAGAAACTGGCTATCATATTATGCAATTTCTGATGTTTGCAGGATGTGGTGAACTGAGTTGAGCTTCAACATGGAATCCAAGGTAAAATGCCAGAGCCAAAAGCGGAGTTCTGACACAAGTACTGACTGGACCCTCTGCATCTTCTGTCAAAACAGAGACCCAAAGAAACCAACGAGAAACCTCGGAGACGCCGGAATTCAAAGAGTCCGTGAAGCCGCTGCAGAGCGCAAGAAGTACAATGACTCTGAGAACTGGCACACTGTTGAAAGAATTCAAAACATTGACTTTAAGGAAATCACAAAACAGACTGAAGTCCTGAATCACAAAGACTGCTATTCGACGTTTACAAGTTCGTTCAAAATAACTCGACTCAGGAAAAAATATGAAAGCACTCTTGCCACCTCAAGCAGTGCACCTGAGACAAGTTCACCACCGAGACCATCTCTACGCAGTAAACTGTCCATTATGGACACTGATTTGTGCTTTTTCTGCCAAGAGAAAAGTTGCAAACAAACGTATTTGGTCGCTACCTTTGATGTTTCTGACAAAATTCTCCAAGGAGCTCAAACAGACCCTGTGTTGCGGTGTCGCCTGGCAGGAGTAAGTGATCTCGTGGCTGCTGATGCCAGGTATCATCTTAAGTGTTATGTACAGTTCAATAGAAAAGCATCGAAATCTAGTACAAGCACAACTCAAACGTCCAGAGATATCTGCTTTGAGAAAGTCGCATCTGAAGTATCGACTGGACTGGCCCGAGGTGAAATCTATACGCTTCTAGACGTTTGGGAAAGGTACAGGTCTTTGCTCAGCGAATTCGGCATTGACGCTGGACCATACCGGGACAATAAATCCCGCCTCAAAGAGAAACTACACCGACTTCTTCCAGGACAGATCAACTTTGTACCTCAACTCGATCCACATCAACCACAATTGTTGTTTTCCACACTGTCATCTAAGATCGCTGTTCAGACACAGAAAAGGCGTTCGGATGAAATGGAGACAAAGAGAAATATGGATGATCTTAGGCCAACCCAGTTCTCGCGCTCAGAGACAGAAGAGTTGTTGACCTTGCATCACTGCGCGTTACGCATTAGAGGTGACATCAGTTCTCGTCCAGGCCTAAATAATTGCACGTCAGTTAGTAAGGAGAGTGCCGAAAAGATTGTACCGGAGAGCTTGTTTGTATTCCTCAGTATTTTGCTGTCTGGGGAAGTGGACGGACAGGCTGACGATAAATTTGTGAAGCGAACTGCTTTGAGCATAAGTCAAGACCTAGTCTACGCAGTGTCGAAGCACAAAACGCTCACACCAAAACACGTTGGACTTGGCCTAGCAATTCATCAGGCAACACGTTCAAAATCGTTGATTGAACTCATCCATCACGCAGGACACTGTCCCAGCTATGACCAGATACGTAGACTGGACACAACTCTTGGAGTTCAAAATCTGCAACACTTCGCAGATTGCAACAATACTCCTGTCCCTTCAAATATATCATCCAACAAGTTTTGCCAATACGCTGCTGATAACATCGACATTATCGAAGAAACGTTAGATGGTATGGGGACGTTTCATGCGACGCAGATGGTAGTTTACCAGAGAGGGACCCCTCAACATCAGCAACAGGAAGTACTTCCTCTTGGAAAGTCAAGGTCCTTGAAGGTCCCTCCCGAACTTCATCGTTTGGAGAAAGTCACTCGCCAATCTTCTCGAGAAGATCCTAAATTCACAGCCACCTTGAATGAGACGATGTTTACCCCAGATGATCAGGTGTCTGACGAAGCTTCTGCCCGAGATATGGCCTGGATTCTCTCTCGCATCTATGGCTCTAACAGTGACGATGTGCCAGCGTGGACCGGGTTCAACCAAGTTACAACACAAGACAAACACGAGCTCTGCACAATCGGGTATTTGCCGCTCCTCAACACCCCGGCCCACGAGAACGACACGCTGTGGACAGTTATGATGCGATGCCTGAGGATTTCCAACATTATAAATCCTGGCCAGTCCACAGTCATTACTCTGGACCAGCAGCTGTACTGCAAGGCCAAGGAAATACAGTGGGCAAACAGTAATGAATGCAAAACGATATTCTTGCGACTTGGGGGGTTCCACATTGTCAAGAATTTCATGTGTGTGATTGGAAATCATTTTGCAGACTCTGGTCTTACGGAGGTGTGGGCGGAGAGTTCCGTTTTTGGAGAGAATACAGCTCAAAATAACATGCAGGCCAAATCGTACAACCGGGCTATTCGTGCACACAAGCTAACATTTGAAGCTGTTTGGAAAACACTCTGGCCGACATTCATCGTATGGGCTAAAGATCACCAAGTAGAAGAAGTTGAGCTCCAAACATTATCAGTCCACGTCGTAGAAGCTTTGGAAGCACACAATGAGCGAGATGTGACCAGCAACAAAGTCAAAGCACTGAAAGACGCAGTTCAGCACTCCAGAATAACAAGACTGTTGGACGACTTCCAAGAGACACAAGCACCCACTACCAGATTTTGGGTGACGTACATCAAAATGATCTCCATCTTGTTGCTGTTCCTGCGTGCAGAGAGAACTGGAAATTGGAACCTACATAAATCGTCCTTTGCTGCAATGTTACCCTGGTTTGCTCAGTATGACCACGCAAACTACACTCGCTGGGGGGCAGTTTATCTTGCTGACATTATGATCCTTGAAACAAGCCACCCCGATGTTCACCAGGAGTTCATGAATGGATATTTTGTGGTCAAGACAACCAATAACACATTCAATCAGCTATCGACGGATCAAGCCTTAGAGCACGTCAACAAAGTCGGCAAAGTTGCCGGTGGTCTTGTAGGAATAACGAGATCAGAAGGAGCAAGAGATCAATGGTGCCTCACATTCAACGAACGGAGCAGAATAGTAGACGACACAAGCGCCATGTTGGACATGCATGCTACAGATGAAGACTACAACCCTTCTTATGTAAAAGAAGCCGGACCCTCAAGACTAAAGCGGGACAAGGAACATGTTCAGAAGATTGTCGACCAACTGAAGAAATTCGGCATTTTTCAACACCAAAATCTAGCTGTCGTTAGCCTGGCCACTCGAGATGTAGCTTCTCCTCAAATAACGGAATGTCTTCTGACAGCACATGCACAAGGGCAAGACAAATTGAAAGAATTTGTGGGCTTACGTCTCATCACGAAAAAAGTGGGATTCCATGACAAGCTCAGACAGTCGAAAAGCCTGACGCTGAAAAGCATGTATCAGGTCCAGAACAAAAATTCGACTCTGAAACAAAAACTCGTCAAAGCAGACCGTAACCTCTTTCAACGCTTGCTTGTTTCAAAAGAAGCTGGACGCGAGGTGGACCTGAAGGAAATCCTCAGCCATGAACTTTCGCCGGTTCCTCTATCACTTGCAGACACATCCGGAGCAATGCGATCCACAAACAAAGCAGCTCTCGGAAATATCCTTCAGACAAGAACAACTGTAGAGAAAGAGCCGCCGACAGCAAATCTGAAAACGTGTGTAATCATCGATGGCCAGGCACTTGTTCAAGCAATCGGCAAACCTGCAAATGCCCACAATTTTGGACAACTCGCAGACCGGTTCGTAGCCTCTGTCTTCAGTCACTTCAGTGACACTTGCTCCAGAGTTGACGTTGTGTTTGATAGGTATGAAGCACATACCATCAAGGACACCACTCGGATTTTACGGACCGGGAAAACCCGGCCAATACGTCGCAAAGTGGACAACAGGGATGTGCCATTACCCGTCAACTGGAGGCAATTTATTGACCTCCCAGAAAACAAGCAAGACCTGGAACACTTTTTGAGCATGGAGCTCATTCGTCAAGCAAGGTCGACTCAACCGAATCGTGAAGTCGTGACATCTGGCGGATTCCATGACCGAACGGCGGTTGAGTCATCCCGTGGAACGGACGTCAACTCCCTCAAATCAAACCACGATGAAGCTGATACCAGAATATTGTTACACGCCAAGTCTGTGACAGATCTTGGGTTTGAGCGTCTGATCATTTGTTCCAGGGACACAGACGTCCTTGTTCTCCTCGTTCACTTTGCCAGTGACTTATCTGGAGAGCTTTGGTTGCAAACGGGAACAGCGAAGCAACGGAGCTTTGTTGCTGTGCATGCTGTAGACCTTGATCCAGCTCCCCGCCACAATCTTCCAGCATTCCATGCCCTCTCGGGCTGCGACACAGTCAGTCAATTTTGTGGCATTGGCAAAACAATAGCATGGAAAACGTTCATCAAGAACTGTCCCTTATTGGACGGGCTCGGACGCGGCACACTTACTGAAAGAACACTGACAGATGTAGAGAGCTTCATCTGCAGACTGTATTCAAACAATGATAACAACACAAACATCAATGACGTGCGTTTCAAAATGTTCCTCAAAGGTCACAAAGAACCAGAGAAGTTGCCACCAACCCGATCTTCTCTGAAGCTGCATATCAAGCGAGCACACCATCAGTGTACAATTTGGCTCTCTTCACTGATCGCACAACCAGATATATCTTCCCCGGTGGGAAATGGATGGAACAAGGACGGTACAACTGGAAATATACTTCCTCATTTGATGAGTGATAAACCATTTCCAGAGGTTTACCTCAAGCTTACACAATGCCAGTGTAAGAATTGCGAATCTCACAGATGCAGTTGTCGTCTTAAGGAGCTAAGATGTACCGCTGGTTGTGGTTGCGCTGACGGAACATGTCGGAATCCTTTGAACAGTGCCCAAGATGACTCGGACTACACCACCGAAGACTGATGTTAATATTATCCCAACACAGTTTTTTTTTGAAATCAAACGAACTTCATCAAAGTATGTCCGTACATTTGTACAAGCTCAATATAATGCATCAAGATGTAATTTTCTTAGATTTTCAGAGCATTTTTTCATGTTTGTCTCTCCATAGGGAAAGAAATAGATAAAATATCACTTAGATCGTTTGAGGAAGATGTGTGTATTATTATAATATGTCCAAATACAGCAAATTTCATTGTTATCCTGTATAAATACAAAGTTGTGTAATTTTATTACAATCCGGAGTTTTCGGAGTTTTCGATAATGGCGGCCACTTTGTTTTGGCTGTATAATATTTTAAAAGGCCAAATTTGATGGGCATCCACTTGAAATATGTTCACTATGAACCACTTTAACAGTCTGACATGGATGCCAGCTCCTAACATTCCGTACTCCCTAAAGTGATTTCTAGGCCCCTTTTCAGATTTTGCCTCTAGTCTAGATCAGTTTGCTTTGGAAGAATTCCCAGGAAGAATTGATGTCAGAGGCAGTGGAGATGGGAGACCAATCCAGACGATTGATGGCTGCTTGAAGACCGTCCCAGTCGGCCTGAGTGAAATGCCAGACTCGTCGACGCTGAGGAGGCTCTCTGAGAATGGCCAGAGAGATGTCCACTTTGACAAGCACATGATCAGAAGAACCGATTGGAGCAGAAGAAGAGCAGCAGACATTAGCAGGGAAGTTAGTCATAACCAAGTCTAGAAGAGAAGATACTCCATTGGCTGAGATCCGGGTCGGGAAATTGACAGATTGTGTCAATCCCAGTGAGTCACAGAAGTCCTTTGCTGAGGTGCCATGACTGGTGAGAGAGGAACCCACACCCAACCAGGTGGCATGATGACAATTGAAGTCACCACATATGAGGAAGAGAGAGTTGGGATGAGTGGATAGGTGGTCGATTTGACCACATAACCACCAGGCGGTCCACCGTAACTGGTTCATCAGGAAACTGGTCCAAATTCGGCGACTGTAACAATATTCTGCTTTGATAAGATGATGCAGATTTTGTACGAGTCGGGTATGATATTCCCGTTTGATGGAAATCTTGTGCGAATCTGGTGTGATATTTCATTGTCATTGTAGTTTTGTGAAGGATAACGTATATCACCAGGAAGTAATAAAGTCAGCTTTATTATTGAGCAGTTTGCGAATCTCACCACATCATTTCGCCATTGCTGTCTATCGTGAGCACTGAGGTTTCGGGAGACCCATCTTGGTGAGATCCTGGATGTGCAAAAATGTTCATGATGATGGTAAAAACGCTACCTTGAGAAATTCCAAGTTCTGTGGATATAATATGGTGATCTTAACATGCCGATTGGATTGATTGTCCAATATTAAGACCTCAGACAGCATGGACACCACTTTGTAGGTCGTTCTCATCTGCTGGCTGACCTGACATGGGGGGTTATCTTCAGGAGACTCATCTCTATTCATAAAGTCCACCACCCACTTTTGACTCCTGTAGAATTTGAGGATGCCCCTTTGCCAGGCACGACCATTATGCGTTCATTGATTTATTTGGAACTAAACCTTCCATGGAGTGGGATCTCCCACTTTGCGTTTGCTGCTTGTCACGCTCCATCTGGGCTTAATGAATAGCTTTAGGTTAATCTGGGGTTAAAAATAATAGCTATATCTGGGGTTAATTCTAATAATAGCTATATTATTAATAGCTAATAATAGCTATTAATAATAATAGCTAATATAATAATAATATATATAATATATATATATAATAATAATAATTTAATTATTATGTTAAAATTAATTATTAATGATTATTAATTTATTAATTATTAATTATTAATAATAATTAATTAGTAATTAAGTATTTTATTAATTATTAATTATTAATATTAATTAATTAGTAATTGATTATTTTATTAATTATTAATTGTTAATATTAATTAATTAATTAATTTTTTTTTATTTTTTTTTTTGTATACAAGATCGAGGCTCGTGAAAGAGCGAACATTAATCACACAGAAAGACAAACAGACACACAAAACAAATAACATCGGGAGCGGTAGACAAGATGGGGAGAGAGGGGGAAGGACACAAACACAACATTTGAGAGCAGGGACCGAGAGACATGGAGACATCGAGAGAACTGTGGGAGGGAGAGGGCTTTGGGGGGAAGGCATGGGAAGGGGGGGGGGGTGGGAGAGGTATAAAACATATGGACACTGCCAAGACTTCCAGGAAAGAAGTTGGAATTTCAAACAAGGTGGATCTGGGGTGAATTAGTGGGGGTAGAAGAGATCAAGGTTTTGGATGGGGGAAGATAAGAGATGGTGGTGAACAGCTGTTTTGAAGACCTGGAGGGAGGAGTGTGATTGAAGTGAGTGTGGGAGTTTGTTCCAGAGGCGGGAGAAAAGAGGAATGAAAGAGTGAAGGTGAGCAGAGAGCCGAGATTTCGGCAGTTTAACCATCAGAGGGTGGCTGGCAGATCTTGTGCGACCTGTAGGAATATTTGGGGGACAGAGCACAGAGAGAGCTGGGGGAGCAAGGCCGGAGAGGAGTCGGTAGAAGACAGAAAGACCACCTACCTGCCTGCGGTGAGTGAGTGAAAGGCCCTCAGAGATAGCTTCATCGCGGGAGATTCCAATGATTCTGAAAGCTTTGGATTCAACAGCGTGAAGCCGAGCCAGGTGTGAGGCAGGAGCACCAGCCCATAGGGGAGAACAGTATTCCATTGAGCTGCGGATGAAAGCCTTGTATGTGGTGAGGAGCTCAGGTGTGCCGAGGAAGGACTTCGCACGACGGAGGATGCCCAGTCGGCGACTGGCTTTGGAGGCCAGATTTGAAATGTGGTTTTCCCAAGAAAGATCATGGCAGATGGTGAGACCCAAAAGCTTGAGTGACAGAACTTCTTGGAGAGGATTATTCAGAAAGTAGATGGGAGGGTTGTCCAGTCGGTCTTTTCGGAGAGACATAGTAAGAGTGTGAGATTTGTCAGGATTGAAAGACATGTTCCACTTGTTTGCCCAGTCAGTGATTTTGTATAGGTCTGCAGAGAGTGAGGAGGCTGCAGACTGCCGATCTGAGGGAAGAGGCATGGAGCGGCAGAGAGTGGAGTCATCAGCAGAGAGATCGAGAGGATTTTCAAGAGAGTCAGAGAGATCATTGATGAAGACCAGAAAAAGCACAGGGCCCAGAACACTGCCTTGGGGAACTCCAGCCAGAACAGGCTGGGGAGATGCGAGAAATCCATTCACGGCCACACGTTGACTACGAGTAGAGAGGAAGTCAGCCAGCCATGCGTGGAGATTTCCATGGATACCAAAGGAGGAGAGTTTGGTGAGCAGAGCAGGGTGCCAGACCGTATCGAAGGCACGTGATATGTCAAGGGAGACAGCTCTAATTTCCTGTTTGGCATTGAGGACCTCCATCCATTGTTGAGACAGCAGAAGCAGCATGATAAGAGTAGAGTGACCTGGTCTGAAACCAAATTGATGATCAGAGATCAAGCCATTCGAGAAGAGGAAAGATTTCATATCCGAAGCAATGATGGATTCCATGACTTTGCTGATAATTGGGAGCAGGCTGATTGGTCGGTAGTTGCTAGGATCTGTTTTTGCACCTTTTTGTGTAAAGCGGTGACGTTGGCTGATTTCCAAGCAGATGGCAGATGATCTTGAGCAAGAGAGAGGGTGAAGAGAACAGAGAGAGGGAGTGAAAGAGCGGAAGTACAGGATTTTAGGACCCGTGGGGTGATGCCGTCAGGTCCAGTTGCAGAATCAGAGTCGAGGGTTGACAGAAACTTTTCCACCTTGTCAGGAGGAAAGGACACAGAGTCCAGGAGCAGCTGGGTACGACTGGGTACCGTGGGTACAGAGTGGGATGGGTTTGGGACATAAGATTTTGAGGCAAACACAGAGTTGAGGCATTCAGCTTTTTCACGTGTGGAGTCAGCTGTGTAGCCGTTTGAGGTAAGGGAGGGGATGGAGGGGGAACAAACACCAGAAACAGATTTGACCAGATGCCACCAGGATTTGGAAGAGGAGACAGATAAGAGAGTTCGGTCTTGAGAACGGAGAGATATTGTTTCCTGGCTCTCCTGAGGGTGGACACACACTTGTTTTGGGCTTTGTGAAAGGAAATGAGATTTCCTTCCGTTGGATTTGCTTTCCAGGAGACGAAGGCAAGTTGTTTCTGGGCAACAGCCTCACCACAAGATTCCGTGTGCGATGGACGGGAGGAAGGGTATGACAACTGAAGATGAGATGGGATAAATCTGTGCATGAGAGAAATTCACTTTGGAAGAATTCCCAGGATGAGTTGATGTCAGAGGCAGTAGAGATGGGAGACCAGTCCAGATGATTGATGGCTGCTTGAAGACCGTGCCAGTTGGCCTGAGTGTAATGTGAGACTCGTCGACGCTGAGGAGGCTCCCTGAGAATGGTCAGAGAGATGTCCACTTAAACAAGCACATGATCAGATGAGCTATTAATAATAGCTAATAATATTAATAGCTAATAATATATTATTAATAGCTAATAATAGCTAATATTAATACAATAGCTAATAATAGCTATATCTGGGATTAATGAATAGCTTTAGGTAGGGCCACATGTCTCAATGATCTGGTTCCCCCTTCACGTTCACATGGTTTTACGTTGCACTGGGGCCATATTACCACCACCCACAGGGGTTGCAGATTACTACGAGCTGCAGACGTTCGGTCGCTCAACTCAGTGAGTTGCAATTCATCCATTCCAGTCTGCTCGGAGCCTTTGTTATGGTTCAGAGCATCGGACAGATGGGGACATCAGTTCAGTTCGGGCATGAGCTCAGTTGGGAGTGGATCAATCTGTAGCCCCTCCGTCAATCCGGCCTTGGGGCCTTGATTTGGATGACGCTGGGTGTCACCAGCCACAGTTACTCCTGGACCTGGAAAGGAGCTACACGGGGATGGTGTGGGTGGCACGAGAATTGATGAACACGAGGCAGGACACGTTTTCCTTTTTCTTCCACACAACAATGCTTACTAAGTAATCCTTTGTGTGTACTATTTGAGGCCACGGCTCGGGTAGGGTTTCCAGAACCGGATAAGTGTGTGTTCCATGTGGTCTTTTGTTGGGCGAGGGTCATCACGTTCTGTACGTGTTGTCCTTTGTGTGTTAAGTTACTTATTGAACATATTATTGTATAATTATTTTATTGCTTGCGAAAATCGAACATTTTTCAAGTATATTGAAACGTTTGTGGTTCTGTCTGTTTGTCTGTCACCGGCCTACAGGGCACAATTCTAAACCGATCGTCACGAAACTTCACCAAATGGTAGAGTTGGTCTTAAGCAAGAAGCCTATTGTTTTTGGGGTCAAAAGGTCAAAAGGTCAACATAGGCCAAAGGTCACCAACTTTGCCAAATTTCGAAAATCCTCAATTTTCATCTGATTGACTTGAAATTTGAAGAGGACTTGCATATCTGGTCACTGAATTCAACCACCAAGTATTTTTTGAGGTCAACATCGGCCAAAAGGTCAACATAGGCCAGATTTCTAAAATCATAAATTTTCATCAGATTGACTTGAAATTCTAAGAACATTTGCATATCTGGTAACTGAATTCAACCACAAATTATATTTTCGGTGAACATAGGCCAAAAGGTCAACATAGGCCGAATTTCTAAAATCCTCAATTTTCATCTGATTGACTGGAAATTTGAAGAGCATTTGCATATCTGGTCACTGAATTCAACCACCAAGTATTTTTTGAGGTCAACATAGGCCAAATTTCTAAATTCATAAATTTTCATCAGATTGACTTGAAATTCTAAGAGCATTTGCATATCTGGTCACTGAATTCAACCACAAATTATATTTTCGGTGAACATAGGCCAAAAGGTCAACATAGGCCAAATTTCTAAAATCATCAATTTTCATCAGATTTACTTGAAATTTGAAGAGCATTTACATATATGGTCACTGAATTCAACCACCAGCTATTTTTGAGGTCAACATAGGCCAAAAGGTCAACATAGGCCAAGTTTTTAAAATCCTAAATTTTCATCCGATTGACTTGAAAATTGAACAGCATTTGCACATTGAGTCACTAAATAGGGAAACTAACCATTTTTGAGGTCAAAAGGTCAAAGGTCAACTCAAAGTCAACCTTCCAAAATCATCATTTTTCATCTGAAAAATCATCACTTTTTATCCTGTTTTATCCAACCAAGCTTTGATCAAGATCGTCAATTTTAATCTTGATGAAATGGACAATTTGTTGTATCAATGGAAAACCTTTTTGGGGGGTGGGGGCATATTTTGCAAGTATTGTGCTCCGCATGACGTTTTCTTGTTTTGTCTGTTTGTCTGTCTGTTTGATTGTCTGTATGTCAATGGCCTACAGGTCACAATTTTAAAACGATATCTCCGAAGCTTCATAAAATGGTAGAATTTATCATAAGCAAGAAGCCTATTGATTTTGAGGTCAAAAGGTCATCAACTTTGTCGAATTTATAAAATCATCAATTTTCATCTGGTTGACTTGAAATTTGAAGATTTGCACCACAATTTTCAAAGTTAACTACCAATTATTTTTGAAGGTCCACATAGGCCAAATTTCTAAAATTGCCAAATTTAATCCGATTGACTTGAAATTTGAATAGGATTTTCATACCAGGTCACTCAATTCAAGCACCAATTATTTTTGAGGTCCAAAGGTCAAAAGGTCAACGTAGGCCAAATTTCTAAAATTGCCAAATTTAATCCGATAGACTTGAAATTCGAAGAGGATTTGCACATCAGATCTGCAAATTTAACCACCAATTATTTTTTAGGTCAGCATAGGCCAAAGGTCAACAACTTAGGTGCAATTTCTGAAATCCTCAATTTTTATCCGATTGACTTGAAATTTGAACAGGATTTGCATATCTGGTCAGTCAATTCAACCACCAATTATTTTTGAGATTGAAAGGTCAAAAGGTCAACATTGGGCTAATTTCTAAAATTGTCAATTTCCATTCAATTAACTTGAAATTTGAAGAGGATTTGCATATCAGGCCACTGAATTCAACCACCAATTATTTATGAGGTCATCATCAGCGAAAAGATCAACATAGGCCAAAGGTCAACAACTTAGGTGCAATTTCTGAAATCCTCAATTTTTATCCGATTGACTTGAAATTTGAACAGGATTTGCATATCTGGTCAGTCGATTCAACCAGCAATTATTTATGAGGTCATGATCAGCGAAAAGATCAACATAGGCCAAAGGTCAACAACTTAGGTGCAATTTCTAAAATCCTCAATTTTCATCCGATTGACTTGAAATTTGAACAGTATTTGCATATCAGGTCACTCAATTCAACCACGAATTATTTTTGAGGTCTAAAGGTCAAAATGTCAACATAGGCCAAATTTCTAAAATTGCCAAATATAATCTGATTGACTTGAAATTCGAAGAGGATTTGCATATGAGATCTGCAAATTTAACCACCAATTATTTTTGAGGTCAACATAGGCCAAAGGTCAACAACTTATTGGATTTCGCAAGTGTCGTGCTGTGCATGACATATTTCTTGTTAATTTTTCTGCAGCATGTGGGGTTGTCTTTTTCCTCTGTAGTCCAGGCAGGAGGAGTCTCGCTGGAGGAGCACAACCGGTGTTTTAGGTGCACACTGCGATCACTTGATCGTTCATGCCTATGATTTTGAATTCGCCTCAAGGACTGTTTAGAGACCCTGGGGCTGAAATATCCCAAATGGTATGTGGTCTATCAAGACCTCAGTTCGTTACAATACAGGTATATTGCTTAAATTTTGATGACGTCTCGATGTTCGATTTAGGTAAAATCATCGTTGTATAAGACGTAGCAATCTTTTGGATATCGATACCTATAAGACAATTAAACAAAGTCCGTTTAACGAAATGATTTTAAACTTGCATGGAAGCAATCAAGGAATACCCAATTCCTCGAACTTTTTGAACTCGACAAGTAAAACTAAAACCGACAAGCAGATGTAGGACCGCCGGCTTAAGGGACATCTGAGCCGAAATGCGGAGCCACCTGCGTACATCACCAGGGATTGGAGGCAAAACCACGAGAAAACAAAGCACAATATATGATTTATGAGGACATGTTCCTTCCTTCCTCGTTCCACCCACCGAACGGTAGGAATATTCGATGTACCGGAGAAGGTCGCCATCCCTTCCCTGTGTGTGCCCGAGATGGTACATGGCTCTTCTTGAGTGATGCGGAGGATCATTGGACGTATGGACCCGGTGGTCAGTCTTCACTCCCTGTCCCATCATTTTGGAACAGTGATCTTTCATATGAGCAGAAACAGGTTCATGGCAATAAATGTTCGCATCATTGACTGGAAGCAGGGTTGGGGTTTACGAGCTGGGGATTGGGAGTGTCCCAGCAGAGGGTTTGGTTTTACCAAACAAGTGTTGGCGTTTCCCATCCGGGGGAAGGTGGAAGGGGTTGTGTGTACCAGCCGATGGTGGGTAGATACCAGCCGGAGGGATGTATTTACCAGTCAGAGGTGTGCGGTTTACCAGGTGGATGGGTGGGGTTTAACAGCCGGGGTGGTGATTTACCAGCCTGGGGTGTGGGATTACCAGTTTGCCAACTAAGTGCTTGGGTTTACCAGCAGGAGATGTGGGATTACCAGCTGGGGTGCTGGTTTACCAACTAAGGGTTTTGGATTTACCAGCAGGAGGTGTGGGGTTTACCAGCAGCAGATGTGGATTTACCAGCAGGAGGTGTGGGGTTTACCAGCAGCAGATGTGGGTTTACCAGCAGGAGGTGTCGGGTTTACCAGCAACAGATGTGGGGTTACCAGCAGGATTTCCATCCAATTAACTTGAAATTTGAAGAGGATTTGCATATCAGGCCACTGAATTCAACCACCAATTATTTATGAGGTCATCATCAGCGAAAAGATCAACATAGGCCAAAGGTCAACAACTTAGGTGCAATTTCTAAAATCCTCAATTTTCATCCGATTGACTTGAAATTTGAATAGGATTTTCATATCAGGTCACTCAATTCAAGCACCAATTATTTTTGAGGTCCAAATGTCAAAAGGTCAACGTAGGCCAAATTTCTAAAATTGCCAAATTTCCTCTCCAGCCAATTTCTTCTACCTCTCCAGCCAAGACTCACCTTTCCAACTCTAGTTTCCACCATACTCATTCAACCCTTTCTCCTCCTTTCTCCGATCCATGTCCTCACTTCAGGGACTTTTCCCAGATTGTTTTTCACGGTTTTGTTTAAATATTATTTAAATATTGTCGAGTGGCTGGCTCTCAGTTAATACCGAAAGTACGCCATGGATGGAAATGAGCATTAATGAAGGCATTATCCAATTGATGGCGGATGATACGTGAGCCTGGAAGAGGAATACCGACTCACCTGTATGGGCCCTGCGCAGGTGTCTTCACCCTGCAAATCAACTCAATCCAAGATGGATTTTATGTACAAAAATAACACGGCATTATTGCTGGACCCCGAGAACAATGAAACGCGCCGGTAAATAAAATCCCCTAATGAGTGCTCCTACACATAGACTTTGAACATGAACAAATGGATATATATGAAAGAAAACGCGTCGGGTGTGTGTTGGTGCTGGCTTAGCTCTATCTGGAGTGTGTCAGGGATCGTCAAGTCCGAGCACAGTCATCCGATGCGGCTCCGGTCAAAGGGAACAAGGCCTCGACGCGCCCCCGTTCACTAGGCCTCGACAAGGCCCCGATAGTGAGCGAGTGGCGTGCAACCCGCCTCCTCAGCCGTGCAATGTCCTCCCGGATACGGCATGGAACTGCGATGCACCCAACGTTCGGGTCAGAAAGGAGAGAGGGTCGAGGGTGAAGGAAGGCGTGAGGGCAAGAACGAACGAGGTCCAGACACCACTGGCTATTGCAACGAGCAGGGACGAGAGAGAGAAAATGTCGGTCTCCTTCACTTTTTGTCAACCCCTCTTGACGTCATCTCCCTCTCTCTGCCAATCCATGCCGGCCAACATCACAGGCTCAATTCTCCACCAATGGCCGCTTCACGTCTCTCTCATCCCATCGGTCGGTCGCCAATCAGTCTGTCGCTTCCCTTGCTCTTGCTTCACCACTCAGCGAGCTGCTTCTTGCTTTTTACCTTGACCAATCATGCAAGGTCGGCGTGGCTATTGCCTGGCTTGCTCGATGTGTGTTGCTATGCTAGCTGGTGAGGTGGCTGGCTGTGGCTGCATCGGAAGTGCCCCGAACTGGCTTCCGGTGAGTTATATGGTTATTGTGGCGGAGGGGGGGATTTAAGTAGTGTGTGCGCTAAAGGGCCTAACTAATGTCTATGGTGCGTTGCCATATGGGACACAGGTATGATCACAGGTTTGACACACAGGGGTATTAACATAATCCCTACAACTACTTAACATGCCCATTCCTCGTAATGGGGATGAAGATACACTTAATCCGACATACGGGCTAGACAGGTCCTCTACTTATTTACATCGAGATGGTTCTTGCTACCCACGATCATCGGAGCACCTACCTATGCAGATCTACCTAAATCTATATATGTCACTACCCCACCGACATAACAATATGTTTTAAACTTTCCCCTGCAGTGTTTTATTCAGTGGTTTATTACAACACGCTGTTTTTCTTCCTATTTAAAAGGCTTTTTTCAATCTCCTCATCAAATTATTCCAATTTAAAAAAAATTCAATCTCTCACAGTTCTTCCTCTCTACGTTCTCTAAACTCACCTTCATTCCACCCCTCCTCTATCGTTCTCAAATGGATCTCTGACTTGAAAATCCCAATAAACCCAGTTTGTAATAAATGTTCGTTTGTCATTAATCGTCCACTTTCTAAACTCTCGCTCACACCTCTCCTTTCAAACTCCGCCCTCACCCTCCCCTCCAAAACTCCCCCCTCAAGTCGAACCCAGCTGCTACTGTACTCTGTGTCCTTCTCTCCTGTCAAGGTGGAGAAGTTTTTGTCATTCCTCGAATCTGATTCTGCAACTGGAGCAGACGGCATCAGCCCACCGGTGCTAAAATCCTGCTCTGCCGCTGCTCTTTCACAACCTCCCTCAATTCTCTTCACCCTTTCTTTTGCTCAAGGTCATCTGCCATCTGGTTGGAAAACAGCCAATATTACCGCTTTACACAAGAAATGTGCAAAAACAGATCCTTGCAACTACAGATCAATCAGCCTGCTCCCAATAATCAGCAAAGTCATGGAATCGATCATCGCTTCTGACATAAAATCCTTACGCTTCTCCAATGGCTTGATCTCGGATCATCAATTTGGATTCAGACCAGGCCATTCTACTCTGGACATGCTGCTTCGGCTGTCTCAACAATGGATGGAGGTCCTCAATGCCAAACAGGAAATCAGAGCTGTCTCCCTTGACATATCACGTGCCTTCGATACAGTCTGGCACCCCGCTCTGCTCACCAAACTCTCCTCCTATGGTATCCATGGAAATCTCCACTCACGGCTTGCAGACTTCCTTTCTGGTCACAGTCAACGTGTGGCCCTGAATGGAATTCTCTCCTATCCCCTTCCTGTTCAGGCTGGAGGCAATGGCAATGTTCTGGGCCCTGTGCTTTTTCTGGTCTTCATTAATGATCTCTCCGACTATCTGGAAAATCCTCTATCTTTTTGCTGATGACTCCGCACTCTGCCGCTCCATATCTCAACCCTCAGATCGCAGGCGGCAGCCTCTTCACTCTCTGTAGACCTGGACAAAATCATGATCTGGTCAAACAAGTGGAACATGTCTTTCAATCCTGACAAATGTCACACTCTCACTTTGTCTCTCTGAAAAGACCGTCTGGACAACCCTCCCATCTACTTTCTCAACAATCCTCTCAAAGAAGTTCTGTCACTCAAACTTTTGGGTCTCACTATCTGCCATGATATTTCCTGGGAAAACCACATTTCAAATCTGGCCTCCAAAGCCAGTCGCCGACTGGGCATCCTCCGTCGTGCGAAGTCCTTCCTTGGCACTGCTGAACTCCTCACCACCTACAAAGCTTTCATCCGCAGCTCAATGGAATACTGCTCTCCCCTCTGGGCTGGTGCTCCTGCCTCATACCTAGCTCAGCTTCACACAGTTGAAACCAAAGCATTCACAATCATTGGAATCTTCTGCGATGAAGCTGATTCTGAGGGCCTCTCACTTACTCGCCACAGGCAGGTTGGTGGTCTTTCTGTCTTCTACCGACTCCTCTCCGGCCTTGCTCCCCCTGCTCTGTCTGTGCTTTGTCCCCCAAATATTCCTGCAGGTCGTACAAGATCTGCCAGCAACCCTCTTATGGTGAAACTGCCAAAATCAAGACTCTCTGCTCACCTTCACTCTTTCATTTCTCTTTTCTCCCGCCTCTGGAACAAACTCCCTCACGCTCTTCAATCCCTCTCCTCTATCCAGTTCTTTAAAACAGCTATTCACCACCATCTCTTATCTTCCCCCATCCAAAACCTTGATCTTTTCTACCCCCGTTAAAACAGCCTAAATCCGCCTCTTTCAATCCCCAACGTCTTTCCCGAAATTCCTAGAAGTGTTCATTTGCTTTCTACCGTGTACCTCTCCCTCCTCTCCAGCCCTCCCCTTTCCACAGATCTACCGACGTCCCTGTTCTCTTCTGTTGTTGTGTTTGTGTGCTTCCCTCTCTCTCCCATACTTGTCTTCCGCTCCCTTCATTGCATGTTTTATGTGTCTGTGCATGTTTTCATGTTCAATGCTTATCTCTTACACGAGCCTCAATTCTGTATAAAAAATAAGAATAGGAATTTGGACTAGACAAGTGTGCCAAGTGCGCATTTGTACAAGGTAAACCACCAAAAACAGACAACATAAAAATTGACCTTGAAACAACAATACAGCAGTTAGAAAACGAAGCATCATTCAAATACCTCGGAGTAGAAGAGGGCCTCCAAATATGTCACAAACAAATGAGCAAAACAATCGCCAAAGAACACCGACGTAGAACAAAGCTGGTCGTGAAAACATACAACTCCCCAAGAAACAAAATCACAGCCATAATGAAATGGAAAACCAAATACTGCATTGGAGTCATCAGAAGGAACCAGAAGAAGTAAAGAGCAAATATGGAGTCATCAGGAGGAACCTGGATAGGATTCGTGATTCAGCTGCAACTCCTCTACCCTCAAACCCATCCAGGCGCAGGCAGCCAAGTGAACCTTCCAGAAAAATTTCTGCAAGACTTCACTTCTCCTAAGACAGATAGATGAAGAAAGAGAGAGATAAAGAAGAAGCAATATTAAGAATAAATAAGGAGAAATATAAAAAGTAGAAAGAAACGTGAAAGGAACAAAGATGTTGAGAAGAACCCAGATAGATAGATAGATTTCAGCAGTTCTTCCTCATGCGAATACGCAGCAACAGTTACAAGCCACCAGAGGTCCGTCAGTGGGGAAGCAGAGTCCACACAGCATCAGGATATGGTACAATCATAATGACACGGAAAACCAAATACTGCATTGGAGTCATCAGAAGTAACCAGAAGAAGTAAAGAGCAAGGATGGAGTCATCAGGAGGAACCTGAAGAAGTAAAGAGCAAAGATGGAGTCATCAGGAGGAACCAGAAGAAGTAAAGAGCAAAGATAGAGTCATCAGGAGGAACCAGAAGAAGTAAAGAGCAAAGATGGAGCCATCAGGAGGAACCTGGATAGGATTCGGGCTCTCACCAGCTCGCAGTACCAGTGTTTCAATATAGCTGCGGAATAATAAACTGGGCCCAATCAGAAATCAACACAACAGGTTAGACGTCAAAACAAGAAAACTCCTTACCATCCACAAAATCTTTTACAAAAACCAGTGCATCCCGAGAATGTACCTGCCGAGACAAAAAGGGAGGGAGCGGTCTGATGGAAGTCAACCAGGTGCACAGAGCGACGAGTGTTGGACTCGCTGAGTTTGTGAAATGCTCTTGTTTGGGATGCATATGTCATTTCGAAGGTCCTGTATTGGCACGAATCCTCTCCTCGCTAAAAGGCCATTTTAAAGGCAGTCTTGGGTGCATTCCCTCGGTCCATTTTATATGACCGGTCCGGCTGCAGCGACAGATTCTCGTTACAGTTTCATGAACGATGAAAACCAAAATAACACTGTTTGGCCTTTGCCAACGGTCCGTCTTTGAATTGGGTGGGTGGTCGATTTGACCACATAACCACCAGGCGGTCCACCGTAACTGGTTCTTCAGGAAACTGGTCCAAATTCGGCGACTGTAACAATATTCTGCTTTGATAAGATGATGTAGATTTTGTACGAGTCGGGTATGATATTCCCGTTTGATGGAAATCTTGTGCGAATCTGGTGTGATATTTCATTGTCATTGTAGTTTTGTGAAGGATAACGTATATCACCAGGAAGTAATAAAGTCAGCTTTATTATTGAGCAGTTTGCGAATCTCACCACATCATTTCGCCATTGCTGCCTATCGTGAGCACTGAGGTTTCGGGAGACCCATCTTGGTGAGATCCTGGATGTGCAAAAATGTTCATGATGATGGTAAAAACGCTACCTTGAGAAATTCCAAGTTCTGTGGATATAATATGGTGATCTTAACATGCCGATTGGATTGATTGTCCAATATTAAGACCTCAGACAGCATGGACACCACTTTGTAGGTCGTTCTCATCTGCTGGCTGACCTGACATGGGGGTTATCTTCAGGAGACTCATCTCTATTCATAAAGTCCACCACCCACTTTTGACTCCTGTAGAATTTGAGGATGCCCCTTTGCCAGGCACGACCATTATGCGTTCATTGATTTATTTGGAACTAAACCTTCCATGGAGTGGGATCTCCCACTTTGTGTTTGCTGCTTGTCACGCTCCATCTGGGCTTAATGAATAGCTTTAGGTTAATCTGGGGTTAAAAATAATAGCTATATCTGGGGTTAATTCTAATAATAGCTATATTATTAATAGCTAATAATAGCTATTAATAATAATAGCTAATATAATAATAATATATATAATATATATATATAATAATAATAATTTAATTATTATGTTAAAATTAATTATTAATGATTATTAATTAATTAATTATTAATAATAATTAATTAGTAATTAAGTATTTTATTAATTATTAATTATTAATATTAATTAATTAGTAATTGATTATTTTATTAATTATTAATTGTTAATATTAATTAATTATTACTTATTCTTATTAATTATTAATTATTATTAATTAATTATTAATTATTAATTTTAATTAATAATATAATTAATTATTAATATAATATTATTATACAATAATAATAATATTATAATAATAATATATAATAATAATAGCTAATAATAATAGCTAAGAATGTTTTTTTTTGTTTGTTTGTTTGTTTTTTTTGGACACAGAATCGAGGCTCGTGAAAGAGCTAACATTTATCACACAAGCAAATCAAACAGACAAACAAAGTATATAAAAAGGGGAGCGGTAGACAAGATGGGGAGAGAAGGGGAAGCACACAAACACAACATTTGAGAGCAGGGACATCGGGAGAGGGCTTGGGGGGAGGAGGCGCGGGAAGGGGGGGGGGGGGTGGGAGAAGTATAAAACATAAAGACACCAAGGACTTCCAGGAAAGAAGTTGGTATTTCAAAAAAGTGGATTTGGGGTGAAATTAGCGGGGGTAGAAAAGATCAAGGTTTTGGATGGGGGAAGATAAGAGATGGTGGTGAACAGCTGTTTTAAAGACCTGGAGGGAGGATTGGGATTGAAGAGAGTGAGGAGTTTCTTCCAGAGGTGGGAGAAAAGAGGAATGAAGGAGTGAAGGTGAGCAGAGAGTCTTGATTTTGGCAGTTTAACCATTAGAGGGTTGCAGGCATATCTTGTGCGACCTGTAAGAATATTTGGGTTACAGAGCCCAGAGAGAGCTGGGGGAGCAAGGCCGGAGAGGAGTCGGTAGAAGAAGGAAAGACCACCAACCTGCCTGCGGTGAGTAAGTGAAAGGCCCTCAGAGATAGCTTCATCGCGGGAGATTCCAATGATTCTGAATGCTTTGGTTTCAACAGCGTGAAGACGAGCTAGGTGTGAGGCAGGAGCACCAGCCCATAGGGGAGAACAGTATTCCATTGAGCTGCGGATGAAAGCCTTGTATGTGGTGAAGAGCTCAGGTGTGCCAAGGAAGGACTTCGCACGATGGGGGATGCCCAGTCGGCGATTGGCTTTGGAGGCCGGATTTGAAATGTGGTTTTCCCAGGAAAGATCATGGCAGATAGTGAGACCCAAAAGCTTGAGTGACAGAACTTCTTGGAGAGGATTATTCAGAAAGTGGATGGGAGGGTTGTCCAGTCGGTCTTTTCGGAGAGACATAGTAAGAGTGTGAGATTTGTCAGGATTGAAAGACATGTTCCACTTATTTGCCCAGTCAGTGATTTTGTATAGGTCTGCAGAGAGTGAGGAGGCTGCAGACTGCCGATCTGTGGGATGAGGAATGGAGCGGCAGAGAGTGGAGTCATCAGCAGAGAGATCGAGAGGATTTTCAAGAGAGTCAGAGAGATCATTGATGAAGACCAGAAAAAGCACAGGGCCCAGAACACTGCCTTGGGGAACTCCAGCCAGAACAGGCATGGGAGATGCGAGAAATCCATTCACGGCCACGCGTTGACTACGACTAGAGAGGAAGTCAGCCAGCCATGCGTGGAGATTTCCATGGATACCAAAGGAGGAGAGTTTGGTGAGCAGAGCGGGGTGCCAGACCGTATCGAAGGCACGTGATATGTCAAGGGAGACAGCTTTAATTTCCTGTTTGGCATTGAGGACCTCCATCCATTGTTGAGACAGCAGAAGCAGCATGATAAGAGCAGAGTGACCTGGTCTGAAACCAAATTGATGATCAGAGATCAAGCCATTCGAGAAGAGGAAAGATTTCATATCCGAAGCAGTGATGGAGTCCATGACTTTGCTGATAATTGGGAGAAGGCTGATTGGTCGGTAGTTGCTAAGATCTGTTTTTGCACCTTTTTGTGTAAAGCGGTGATGTTGGCTGATTTCCAAGCAGATGGCAGATGATCTTGAGCAAGAGAGAGGGTGAAGAGAACAGAGAGAGGGAGTGAAAGAGCGGAAGAACAGGATTTTAGGACCCGTGGGGTGATGCCGTCAGGTCCAGTTGCAGAATCAGAGTCGAGGGTTGACAGAAACTTTTCCACCTTGTCAGGAGGAAAGGACACAGAGTCCAGGAGCAGCTGGGTACGACTGGGTACCGTGGGTACAGAGTGGGATGGGTTTGGGACATAAGATTTTGAGGCAAACACAGAGTTGAGGCATTCAGCTTTTTCACGTGCGGAGTCAGCTGTGTAGCCGTTTGAGGTAAGGGAGGGGATGGAGGGGGAACAAACACCAGAAACAGATTTGACCAGATGCCACCAGGATTTGGAAGAGGGAGACAGATAAGAGAGTTCGTTCTTGAGAACGGAGAGATATTGTTTCCTGGCTCTCCTGAGGGTGGACACACACTTGTTTTGGGCTTTGTGAAAGGAAATGAGATTTCCTTCGGTTGGATTTGCTTTCCAGGAGACGAAGGCAAGTTGTTTCTGGGCAACAGCCTCACCACAAGATTCCGTGTGCCATGGACGGGAGGAAGTGTATGACAACTGAAGATGAGATGGGATAAATCTGTGCATGAGAGAGAGCAATTTACTTTGGAAGAATTCCCAGGATGAGTTGATGTCAGAGGCAGTAGAGATGGGAGACCAGTCCAGATGATTGATGGCTGCTTGAAGACCGTGCCAGTTGGCCTGAGTGAAATGTGAGTCTCGTCGACGCTGAGGAGGCTCCCTGAGAATGGTCAGAGAGATGTCCACTTAAACAAGCACATGATCAGATGAGCTATTAATAATAGCTAATAATATTAATAGCTAATAATATATTATTAATAGCTAATAATAGCTAATATTAATACAATAGCTAATAATAGCTATATCTGGGATTAATGAATAGCTTTAGGTAGGGCCACATGTCTCAATGATCTGGTTCCCCCTTCACGTTCACATGGTTTTACATTGCACTGGGGCCATATTACCACCACCCACGGGGGTTGCAGATTACTACGAGCTGCAGACGTTCGGTCGCTCAACTCAGTGAGTTGCAATTCATCCATTCCAGTCTGCTCGGAGCCTTTGTTATGGTTCAGAGCATCGGACAGATGGGGACATCAGTTCAGTTCGGGCATGAGCTCAGTTGGGAGTGGATCAATCTGTAGCCCCTCCGTCAATCCGGCCTTGGGGCCTTGATTTGGATGACGCTGGGTGTCACCAGCCACAGTTACTCCTGGACCTGGAAAGGAGCTACACGGGGATGGTGTGGGTGGCACGAGAATTGATGAACACGAGGCAGCCACCATCGCCCCTTAGTGGGACACGTTTTCCTTTTTCTTCCACACAACAATGCTTACTAAGTAATCCTTTGTGTGTACTATTTGAGGCCACAGCTCGGGTAGGGTTTCCAGAACCGGATAAGTGTGTGTTCCATGTGGTCTTTTGTTGGGCGAGGGTCATCACGTTCTGTACGTGTTGTCCTTTGTGTGTTAAGTTACTTATTGAACATATTATTGTATAATTATTTTATTGCTTGCGAAAATCGAACATTTTTCAAGTACCTGTATATTGAAACGTTTGTGGTTCTGTCTGTTTGTCTGTCACCGGCCTACAGGGCACAATTCTAAACCGATCGTCACGAAACTTCACCAAATGGTAGAGTTGGTCTTAAGCAAGAAGCCTATTGTTTTTGGGGTCAAAAGGTCAAAAGGTCAACATAGGCCAAAGGTCACCAACTTTGCCAAATTTCTAAAATCATCAATTTTCATCAGATTTACTTGAAATTTGAAGAGCATTTACATATATGGTCACTGAATTCAACCACCAGCTATTTTTGAGGTCAACATCGGCCAAAAGGTCAACATAGGCCAGATTTCTAAAATCATAAATTTTCATCAGATTGACTTGAAATTCTAAGAGCATTTGCATATCTGGTCACTGAATTCAACCACAAATTATATTTTCGGTGAACATAGGCCAAAAGGTCAACATAGGCCGAATTTCTAAAATCCTCAATTTTCATCTGTGCATGAGAGATTTGAAGAGAAATTTGAAGAGCATTTGCATATCTGGTCACTGAATTCAACCACCAAGTATTTTTTGAGGTCAACATAGGCCAAATTTCTAGAATCATAAATTTTCATCAGATTGACTTGAAATTCTAAGAGCATTTGCATATCTGGTCACTGAATTCAACCACAAATTATATTTTCGGTGAACATAGGCCAAAAGGTCAACATAGGCCAAATTTCTAAAATCATCAATTTTCATCAGATTTACTTGAAATTTGAAGAGCATTTACATATATGGTCACTGAATTCAACCACCAGCTATTTTTGAGGTCAACATAGGCCAAAAGGTCAACATAGGCCAAGTTTTAAAAATCCTAAATTTTCATCCGATTGACTTGAAAATTGAACAGCATTTGCACATTGAGTCACTAAATAGGGAAACTAACCATTTTTGAGGTCAAAAGGTCAAAGGTCAACTCAAAGTCAACCTTCCAAAATCATCATTTTTCATCTGAAAAATCATCACTTTTTATCCTGTTTTATCCAACCAAGCTTTGATCAAGATCGTCAATTTTAATCTTGATGAAATGGACAATTTGTTGTATCAATGGAAAACCTCTTTGGGGGGTGGGGGCATATTTTGCAAGTATTGTGCTCCGCATGACGTTTTCTTGTTTTGTCTGTTTGTCTGTCTGTTTGATTGTCTGTATGTCAATGGCCTACAGGTCACAATTTTAAAACGATATCTCCGAAGCTTCATAAAATGGTAGAATTTATCATAAGCAAGAAGCCTATTGATTTTGAGGTCAAAAGGTCATCAACTTTGTCGAATTTATAAAATCATCAATTTTCATCTGGTTGACTTGAAATTTGAAGATTTGCACATCAAGTTTCAAAGTTAACTACCAATTATTTTTGAAGGTCAACATAGGCCAAATTTCTAAAATTGCCAAATTTAATCCAATTGACTTGAAATTTGAATAGGATTTTCGTACCAGGTCACTCAATTCAAGCACCAATTATTTTTGAGGTCCAAAGGTCAAAAGGTCAACGTAGGCCAAATTTCTAAAATTGCCAAATTTAATCCGATAGACTTGAAATTCGAAGAGGATTTGCACATCAGATCTGCAAATTTAACCACCAATTATTTTTTAGGTCAGCATAGGCCAAAGGTCAACAACTTCGGTGCAATTTCTGAAATCCTCAATTTTTATCCGATTGACTTGAAATTTGAACAGGATTTGCATATCTGGTCAGTCAATTCAACCACCAATTATTTTTGAGATTGAAAGGTCAAAAGGTCAACATTGGGCAAATTTCTAAAATTGTCAATTTCCATCCAATTAACTTGAAATTTGAAGAGGATTTGCATATCAGGCCACTGAATTCAACCACCAATTATTTATGAGGTCATCATCAGCGAAAAGATCAACATAGGCCAAAGGTCAACAACTTAGGTGCAATTTCTAAAATCCTCAATTTTCATCCGATTGACTTGAAATTTGAATAGGATTTTCATATCAGGTCACTCAATTCAAGCACCAATTATTTTTGAGGTCCAAATGTCAAAAGGTCAACGTAGGCCAAATTTCTAAAATTGCCAAATTTAATCCGATAGACTTGAAATTCGAAGAGGATTTGCACATCAGATCTGCAAATTTAACCACCTATTATTTTTTTAGGTCAGCATAGGCCAAAGGTCAACAACTTAGGTGCAATTTCTGAAATCCTCAATTTTTATCCGATTGACTTGAAATTTGAACAGGATTTGCATATCTGGTCAGTCGATTCAACCAGCAATTATTTTTGAGATTGAAAGGTCAAAAGGTCAACATTGGGCAAATTTCTAAAATTGTCAATTTCCATCCAATTAACTTGAAATTTGAAGAGGATTTGCATATCAGGCCACTGAATTCAACCACCAATTATTTATGAGGTCATGATCAGCGAAAAGATCAACATAGGCCAAAGGTCAACAACTTAGGTGCAATTTCTTAAATCCTCAATTTTCATCCGATTGACTTGAAATTTGAACAGTATTTGCATATCAGGTCACTCAATTCAACCACGAATTATTTTTGAGGTCTAAAGGTCAAAATGTCAACATAGGCCAAATTTCTAAAATTGCCAAATATAATCTGATTGACTTGAAATTCGAAGAGGATTTGCATATGAGATCTGCAAATTTAACCACCAATTATTTTTGAGGTCAACATAGGCCAAAGGTCAACAACTTATTGGATTTCGCAAGTGTCGTGCTGTGCACGACATATTTCTTGTTAATTTTTCTGCAGCATGTGGGGTTGTCTTTTTCCTCTGTAGTCCAGGCAGGAGGAGTCTCGCTGGAGGAGCACAACCGGTGTTTTAGGTGCACACTGCGATCACTTGATCGTTCATGCCTATGATTTTGAATTCGCCTCAAGGACTGTTTAGAGACCCTGGGGCTGAAATATCCCAAATGGTATGTGGTCTATCAAGACCTCAGTTCGTTACAATACAGGTATATTGCTTAAATTTTGATGACGTCTCGATGTTCGATTTAGGTAAAATCATCGTTGTATAAGACGTAGCAATCTTTTGGATATCGATACCTATAAGACAATTAAACAAAGTCCGTTTAACGAAATGATTTTAAACTTGCATGGAAGCAATCAAGGAATACCCAATTCCTCGAACTTTTTGAACTCGACAAGTAAAACTAAAACCGACAAGCAGATGTAGGACCGCCGGCTTAAGGGACATCTGAGCCGAAATGCGGAGCCACCTGCGTACATCACCAGGGATTGGAGGCAAAACCACGAGAAAACAAAGCACAATATATGATTTATGAGGACATGTTCCTTCCTTCCTCGTTCCACCCACCGAACGGTAGGAATATTCGATGTACCGGAGAAGGTCGCCATCCCTTCCCTGTGTGTGCCCGAGATGGTACATGGCTCTTCTTGAGTGATGCGGAGGATCATTGGACGTATGGACCCGGTGGTCAGTCTTCACTCCCTGTCCCATCATTTTGGAACAGTGATCTTTCATATGAGCAGAAACAGGTTCATGGCAATAAATGTTCGCATCATTGACTGGAAGCAGGGTTGGGGTTTACGAGCTGGGGATTGGGAGTGTCCCAGCAGAGGGTTTGGTTTTACCAAACAAGTGTTGGCGTTTCCCATCCGGGGGAAGGTGGAAGGGGTTGTGTGTACCAGCCGATGGTGGGTAGATACCAGCCGGAGGGATGTATTTACCAGTCAGAGGTGTGCGGTTTACCAGGTGGATGGGTGGGGTTTAACAGCCGGGGTGGTGATTTACCAGCCTGGGGTGTGGGATTACCAGTTTGCCAACTAAGTGCTTGGGTTTACCAGCAGGAGATGTGGGATTACCAGCTGGGGTGCTGGTTTACCAACTAAGGGTTTTGGATTTACCAGCAGGAGGTGTGGGGTTTACCAGCAGCAGATGTGGATTTACCAGCAGGAGGTGTGGGGTTTACCAGCAGCAGATGTGGGTTTACCAGCAGGAGGTGTCGGGTTTACCAGCAACAGATGTGGGGTTACCAGCAGGATTTCCATCCAATTAACTTGAAATTTGAAGAGGATTTGCATATCAGGCCACTGAATTCAACCACCAATTATTTATGAGGTCATCATCAGCGAAAAGATCAACATAGGCCAAAGGTCAACAACTTAGGTGCAATTTCTAAAATCCTCAATTTTCATCCGATTGACTTGAAATTTGAATAGGATTTTCATATCAGGTCACTCAATTCAAGCACCAATTATTTTTGAGGTCCAAATGTCAAAAGGTCAACGTAGGCCAAATTTCTAAAATTGCCAAATTTCCTCTCCAGCCAATTTCTTCTACCTCTCCAGCCAAGACTCACCTTTCCAACTCTAGTTTCCACCATACTCATTCAACCCTTTCTCCTCCTTTCTCCGATCCATGTCCTCACTTCAGGGACTTTTCCCAGATTGTTTTTCACGGTTTTGTTTAAATATTATTTAAATATTGTCGAGTGGCTGGCTCTCAGTTAATACCGAAAGTACGCCATGGATGGAAATGAGCATTAATGAAGGCATTATCCAATTGATGGCGGATGATACGTGAGCCTGGAAGAGGAATACCGACTCACCTGTATGGGCCCTGCGCAGGTGTCTTCACCCTGCAAATCAACTCAACCCAAGATGGATTTTATGTACAAAAATAACACGGCATTATTGCTGGACCCCGAGAACAATGAAACGCGCCGGTAAATAAAATCCCCTAATGAGTGCTCCTACACATAGACTTTGAACATGAACAAATGGATATATATGAAAGAAAACGCGTCGGGTGTGTGTTGGTGCTGGCTTAGCTCTATCTGGAGTGTGTCAGGGATCGTCAAGTCCGAGCACAGTCATCCGATGCGGCTCCGGTCAAAGGGAACAAGGCCTCGACGCGCCCCCGTTCACTAGGCCTCGACAAGGCCCCGATAGTGAGCGAGTGGCGTGCAACCCGCCTCCTCAGCCGTGCAATGTCCTCCCTGATACGGCATGGAACTGCGATGCACCCAACGTTCGGGTCAGAAAGGAGAGAGGGTCGAGGGTGAAGGAAGGCGTGAGGGCAAGAACGAACGAGGTCCAGACACCACTGGCTATTGCAACGAGCAGGGACGAGAGAGAGAAAATGTCGGTCTCCTTCACTTTTTGTCAACCCCTCTTGACGTCATCTCCCTCTCTCTGCCAATCCATGCCGGCCAACATCACAGGCTCAATTCTCCACCAATGGCCACTTCACGTCTCTCTCATCGCATCGGTCGGTCGCCAATCAGTCTGTCGCTTCCCTTGCTCTTGCTTCACCACTCAGCGTGCTGCTTCTTGCTTTTTACCTTGACCAATCATGCAAGGTCGGCGTGGCTATTGCCTGGCTTGCTCGATGTGTGTTGCTATGCCAGCTGGTGAGGTGCCTGGCTGTGGCTGCATCGGAAGTGCCCCGAACTGGCTTCCGGTGAGTTATATGGTTATTGTGGCGGAGGGGGGGATTTAAGTAGTGTGTGCGCTAAAGGGCCTAACTAATGTCTATGGTGCGTTGCCATATGGGACACAGGTATGATCACAGGTTTGACACACAGGGGTATTAACATAATCCCTACAACTACTTAACATGCCCATTCCTCGTAATGGGGATGAAGATACACTTAATCCGACATATGGGCTAGACAGGTCCTCTACTTATTTACATCGAGATGGTTCTTGCTACCCACGATCATCGGAGCACCTACCTATGCAGATCTACCTAAATCTATATATGTCACTACCCCACCGACATAACAATATGTTTTAAACTTTCCCCTGCAGTGTTTTATTCAGTGGTTTATTACAACACGCTGTTTTTCTTCCTATTTAAAAGGCTTTTTTCAATCTCCTCATCAAATTATTCCAATTTAAAAAAAATTCAATCTCTCACAGTTCTTCCTCTCTACGTTCTCTAAACTCACCTTCATTCCACCCCTCCTCTATCGTTCTCAAATGGATCTCTGACTTGAAAATCCCAATAAACCCAGTTTGTAATAAATGTTCGTTTGTCATTAATCGTCCACTTTCTAAACTCTCGCTCACACCTCTCCTTTCAAACTCCGCCCTCACCCTCCCCTCCAAAACTCCCCCCTCAAGTCGAACCCAGCTGCTACTGGACTCTGTGTCCTTCTCTCCTGTCAAGGTGGAGAAGTTTTTGTCATTCCTCGAATCTGATTCTGCAACTGGAGCAGACGGCATCAGCCCACCGGTGCTAAAATCCTGCTCTGCCGCTGCTCTTTCACAACCTCCCTCAATTCTCTTCACCCTTTCTTTTGCTCAAGGTCATCTGCCATCTGTTTGGAAAACAGCCAATATTACCGCTTAACACAAGAAATGTGCAAAAACAGATCCTTGCAACTACAGATCAATCAGCCTGCTCCCAATAATCAGCAAGGTCATGGAATCGATCATCGCTTCTGACATAAAATCCTTACGCTTCTCCAATGGCTTGATCTCGGATCATCAATTTGGATTCAGACCAGGCCATTCTACTCTGGACATGCTGCTTCGGCTGTCTCAACAATGGATGGAGGTCCTCAATGCCAAACAGGAAATCAGAGCTGTCTCCCTTGACATATCACGTGCCTTCGATACAGTCTGGCACCCCGCTCTGCTCACCAAACTCTCCTCCTATGGTATCCATGGAAATCTCCACTCACGGCTTGCAGACTTCCTTTCTGGTCACAGTCAATGTGTGGCCCTGAATGGAATTCTCTCCTCTCCCCTTCTGTTCAGGCTGGAGGCAATGGCAATGTTCTGGGCCCTGTGCTTTTTCTGGTCTTCATTAATGATCTCTCCGACTATCTGGAAAATCCTCTATCTTTTTGCTGATGACTCCGCACTCTGCCGCTCCATATCTCAACCCTCAGATCGCAGGCGGCAGCCTCTTCACTCTCTGTAGACCTGGACAAAATCATGAACTGGTCAAACAAATGGAACATGTCTTTCAATCCTGACAAATGTCACACTCTCACTTTGTCTCTCTGAAAAGACCGTCTGGACAACCCTCCCATCTAGTTTCTCAACAATCCTCTCAAAGAAGTTCTGTCACTCAAACTTTTGGGTCTCACTATCTGCCATGATATTTCCTGGGAAAACCACATTTCAAATCTGGCCTCCAAAGCCAGTCGCCGACTGGGCATCCTCCGTCGTGCGAAGTCCTTCCTTGGCACTGCTGAACTCCTCACCACCTACAAAGCTTTCATCTACAGCTCAATGGAATACTGCTCTCCCCTCTGGGCTGGTGCTCCTGCCTCACACCTAGCTCAGCTTCACACAGTTGAAACCAAAGCATTCACAATCATTGGAATCTTCTGCGATGAAGCTGATTCTGAGGGCCTCTGACTTACTCGCCGCAGGCAGGTTGGTGGTCTTTCTGTCTTCTACCGACTCCTCTCCGGCCTTGCTCCCCCTGCTCTGTCTGTGCTTTGTCCCCCAAATATTCCTGCAGGTCGTACAAGATCTGCCAGCAACCCTCTTATGGTGAAACTGCCAAAATCAAGACTCTCTGCTCACCTTCACTCTTTCATTTCTCTTTTCTCCCGCCTCTGGAACAAACTCCCTCATGCTCTTCAATCCCTCTCCTCTATCCAGTTCTTTAAAACAGCTATTCACCACCATCTCTTATCTTCCCCCATCCAAAACCTTGATCTTTTCTACCCCCGTTAAAACAGCCTAAATCCGCCTCTTTCAATCCCCAACGTCTTTCCCGAAATTCCTAGAAGTGTTCATTTGCTTTCTACCGTGTACCTCTCCCTCCTCTCCAGCCCTCCCCTTTCCACAGATCTACTGACGTCCCTGTTCTCTTCTGTTGTTGTGTTTGTGTGCTTCCCTCTCTCTCCCATACTTGTCTTCCGCTCCCTTCATTGCATGTTTTATGTGTCTGTGCATGTTTTCATGTTCAATGCTTATCTCTTACACGAGCCTCAATTCTGTATAAAAAATAAGAATAGGAATTTGGACTAGACAAGTGTGCCAAGTGCGCATTTGTACAAGGTAAACCACCAAAAACAGACAACATAAAAATTGACCTTGAAACAACAATACAGCAGTTAGAAAACGAAGCATCATTCAAATACCTCGGAGTAGAAGAGGGCCTCCAAATATGTCACAAACAAATGCGCAAAACAATCGCCAAAGAACACCGACGTAGAACAAAGCTGGTCGTGAAAACATACAACTCCCCAAGAAACAAAATCACAGCCATAATGAAATGGAAAACCAAATACTGCATTGGAGTCATCAGAAGGAACCAGAAGAAGTAAAGAGCAAATATGGAGTCATCAGGAGGAACCTGGATAGGATTCGTGATTCAGCTGCAACTCCTCTACCCTCAAACCCATCCAGGCGCAGGCAGCCAAGTGAACCTTCCAGAAAAATTTCTGCAAGACTTCACTTCTCCTAAGACAGATAGATGAAGAAAGAGAGAGATAAAGAAGAAGCAATATTAAGAATAAATAAGGAGAAATATAAAAAGTAGAAAGAAACGTGAAAGGAACAAAGATGTTGAGAAGAACCCAGATAGATAGATAGATTTCAGCAGTTCTTCCTCATGCGAATACGCAGCAACAGTTACAAGCCACCAGAGGTCCGTCAGTGGGGAAGCAGAGTCCACACAGCATCAGGATATGGTACAATCATAATGACACGGAAAACCAAATACTGCATTGGAGTCATCAGAAGTAACCAGAAGAAGTAAAGAGCAAGGATGGAGTCATCAGGAGGAACCTGAAGAAGTAAAGAGCAAAGATGGAGTCATCAGGAGGAACCAGAAGAAGTAAAGAGCAAAGATGGAGCCATCAGGAGGAACCTGGATAGGATTCGGGCTCTCACCAGCTCGCAGTACCAGTGTTTCAATATAGCTGCGGAATAATAAACTGGGCCCAATCAGAAATCAACACAACAGGTTAGACGTCAAAACAAGAAAACTCCTTACCATCCACAAAATCTTTTACAAAAACCAGTGCATCCCGAGAATGTACCTGCCGAGACAAAAAGGGAGGGAGCGGTCTGATGGAAGTCAACCAGGTGCACAGAGCGACGAGTGTTGGACTCGCTGAGTTTGTGAAATGCTCTTGTTTGGGATGCATATGTCATTTCGAAGGTCCTGTATTGGCACGAATCCTCTCCTCGCTAAAAGGCCATTTTAAAGGCAGTCTTGGGTGCATTCCCTCGGTCCATTTTATATGACCGGTCCGGCTGCAGCGACAGATTCTCGTTACAGTTTCATGAACGATGAAAACCAAAATAAACACTGTTTGGCCTTTGCCAACGGTCCGTCTTTGAATTGGGTGGGTGGTCGATTTGACCACATAACCACCAGGCGGTTCATCAGGAAACTGGTCCAAATTCGGCGACTGTAACAATATTCTGCTTTGATAAGATGATGTAGATTTTGTACGAGTCGGGTGTGATATTCCCGTTTGATGGAAATCTTGTGCGAATCTGGTGTGATACTTCGTTGTCATTGTAGTTTTGTGAAGGATAACGTATATCACCAGGAAGTAATAAAGTCAGCTTTATTATTGAGCAGTTTGCGAATCTCACCACATCATTTCGCCATTGCTGTCTATCGTGAGCACTGAGGTTTCGGGAGACCCATCTTGGTGAGATCCTGGATGTACAAAAATGTTCATGATGATGGTAAAAACGCTACCTTGAGAAATTCCAAGTTCTGTGGATATAATATGGTGATCTTAACATGCCGATTGGATTGATCGTCCAATATTAAGACCTCAGACAGCATGGACACCACTTTGTAGGTCGTTCTCATCTGCTGGCTGACCTGACATGGGGGTTATCTTCAGGAGACTCATCTCTATTCATAAAGTCCACCACCCACTTTTGACTCCTGTAGAATTTGAGGATGCCCCTTTGCCATGCACGACCATTATGCGTTCATTGATTTATTTGGAACTAAACCTTCCATGGAGTGGGATCTCCCACTTTGCGTTTGCTGCTTGTCACGCTCCATCTGGGCTTAATGAATAGCTTTAGGTTAATCTGGGGTTAAAAATAATAGCTATATCTGGGGTTAATTCTAATAATAGCTATATTATTAATAGCTAATAATAGCTATTAATAATAATAGCAAATATAATAATAATATATATAATATATATATATAATAATAATAATTTAATTATTATGTTAAAATTCATTATTAATGATTATTAATTAATTAATTATTAATTATTAATAATAATTAATTAGTAATTAAGTATTTTATTAATTATTAATATTAATTAATTAGTAATTGATTATTTTATTAATTATTAATTGTTAATATTAATTAATTATTACTTATTCTTATTAATTATTAATTATTATTAATTAATTATTAATTATTAATATTAATTAATAATATAATTAATTATTAATATAATATTATTATACAATAATAATAATATTATAATAATAATATATAATAATAATAGCTAATAATAATAGCAAAGAATGTTTTTTTTGTTTGTTTGTTTGTTTTTTTTGGACACAGAATCGAGGCTCGTGAAAGAGCTAACATTTATCACACAAGCAAATCAAACAGACAAACAAAGTATATAAAAAGGGGAGCGGTAGACAAGATGGGGAGAGAAGGGGAAGCACACAAACACAACATTTGAGAGCAGGGACATCGGGAGAGGGCTTGGGGGGAGGAGGCGCGGAAAGGGGGGGGGGGGGGGGTGGGAGAAGTATAAAACATAAAGACACCAAGGACTTCCAGGAAAGAAGTTGGTATTTCAAAAAAGTGGATTTGGGGTGAAATTAGCGGGGGTAGAAAAGATCAAGGTTTTGGATGGGGGAAGATAAGAGATGGTGGTGAACAGCTGTTTTAAAGACCTGGAGGGAGGATTGGGATTGAAGAGAGTGAGGAGTTTCTTCCAGAGGCGGGAGAAAAGAGGAATGAAGGAGTGAAGGTGAGCAGAGAGTCTTGATTTTGGCAGTTTAACCATTAGAGGGTTGCAGGCAGATCTTGTGCGACCTGTAAGAATATTTGGGGTACAGAGCCCAGAGAGAGCTGGGGGAGCAAGGCCGGAGAGGAGTCGGTAGAAGAAGGAAAGACCACCAACCTGCCTGCGGTGAGTAAGTGAAAGGCCCTCAGAGATAGCTTCATCGCGGGAGATTCCAATGATTCTGAACGCTTTGGTTTCAACAGCGTGAAGACGAGCTAGGTGTGAGGCAGGAGCACCAGCCCATAGGGGAGAACAGTATTCCATTGAGCTGCGGATGAAAGCCTTGTATGTGGTGAAGAGCTCAGGTGTGCCAAGGAAGGACTTCGCACGATGGGGGATGCCCAGTCGGCGATTGGCTTTGGAGGCCAGATTTGAAATGTGGTTTTCCCAGGAAAGATCATGGCAGATAGTGAGACCCAAAAGCTTGAGTGACAGAACTTCTTGGAGAGGATTATTCAGAAAGTGGATGGGAGGGTTGTCCAATCGGTCTTTTCGGAGAGACATAGTAAGAGTGTGAGATTTGTCAGGATTGAAAGACATGTTCCACCTATTTGCCCAGTCAGTGATTTTGTATAGGTCTGCAGAGAGTGAGGAGGCTGCAGACTGCCGATCTGAGGGATGAGGAATGGAGCGGCAGAGAGTGGAGTCATCAGCAGAGAGATCGAGAGGATTTTCAAGAGAGTCAGAGAGATCATTGATGAAGACCAGAAAAAGCACAGGGCCCAGAACACTGCCTTGGGGAACTCCAGCCAGAACAGGAAGGGGAGATGCGAGAAATCCATTCACGGCCACACGTTGACTACGACTAGAGAGGAAGTCAGCCAGCCATGCGTGGAGATTTCCATGGATACCAAAGGAGGAGAGTTTGGTGAGCAGAGCGGGGTGCCAGACCGTATCGAACGCACGTGATATGTCAAGGGAGACAGCTCTAATTTCCTGTTTGGCATTGAGGACCTCCATCCATTGTTGAGACAGCAGAAGCAGCATGATAAGAGTAGAGTGACCTGGTCTGAAACCAAATTGATGATCAGAGATCAAGCCATTCGAGAAGAGGAAAGATTTCATATCCGAAGCAATGATGGAGTCCATGACTTTGCTGATAATTGGGAGAAGGCTGATTGGTCGGTAGTTGCTAGGATCTGTTTTTGCACCTTTTTGTGTAAAGCGGTGATGTTGGCTGATTTCCAAGCAGATGGCAGATGATCTTGAGCAAGAGAGAGGGTGAAGAGAACAGAGAGAGGGAGTGAAAGAGCGGAAGAACAGGATTTTAGGACCCGTGGGGTGATGCCGTCAGGTCCAGTTGCAGAATCAGAGTCGAGGGTTGACAGAAACTTTTCCACCTTGTCAGGAGGAAAGGACACAGAGTCCAGGAGCAGCTGGGTACGACTGGGTACCGTGGGTACAGAGTGGGATGGGTTTGGGACATAAGATTTTGAGGCAAACACAGAGTTGAGGCATTCAGCTTTTTCATGTGCGGAGTCAGCTGTGTAGCTGTTTGAGGTAAGGGAGGGGATGGAGGGGGAACAAACACCAGAAACAGATTTGACCAGATGCCACCAGGATTTGGAAGAGGGAGACAGATAAGAGAGTTCGGTCTTGAGAACGGAGAGATATTGTTTCCTGGCTCTCCTGAGGGTGGACACACACTTGTTTTGGGCTTTGTGAAAGGAAATGAGATTTCCTTCCGTTGGATTTGCTTTCCAGGAGACGAAGGCAAGTTGTTTCTGGGCAACAGCCTCACCACAAGATTCCGTGTGCCATGGACGGGAGGAAGGGTATGACAACTGAAGATGAGATGGGATAAATCTGTGCATGAGAGAAATTCACTTTGGAAGAATTCCCAGGATGAGTTGATGTCAGAGGCAGTAGAGATGGGAGACCAGTCCAGATGATTGATGGCTGCTTGAAGACCGTGCCAGTTGGCCTGAGTGAAATGCGAGACTCGTCGACGCTGAGGAGGCTCCCTGAGAATGGTCAGAGAGATGTCCACTTAAACAAGCACATGATCAGATGAGCTATTAATAATAGCTAATAATATTAATAGCTAATAATATATTATTAATAGCTAATAATAGCTAATATTAATACAATAGCTAATAATAGCTATATCTGGGATTAATGAATAGCTTTAGGTAGGGCCACATGTCTCAATGATCTGGTTCCCCCTTCACGTTCACATGGTTTTACGTTGCACTGGGGCCATATTACCACCACCCACAGGGGTTGCAGATTACTACGAGCTGCAGACGTTCGGTCGCTCAACTCAGTGAGTTGCAATTCATCCATTCCAGTCTGCTCGGAGCCTTTGCAGATGTGGATTTACCAGCAGGAGGTGTGGGGTTTACAGCAGCAGATGTGGATTTACCAGCAGCAGATGTGGATTTACCAGCAGGAGGTGTGGGGTTTACCAGCAGCAGATGTGGATTTACCAGCAGGAGGTGTTGGATTTACCAGCAGCAGATGTGGATTTACCAGCAGGAAGTGTCGGGTTTACCAGCAGCAGATATGCGTTTACCAGCAGCAGATGTGGATTTACCAGCAGGAGGTGTGGGGTTTACAGCAGCAGATGTGGATTTACCAGCAGCAGATGTGGATTTACCATCAGCAGATGTGGATTTACCCGCAGGAGGTGTTGGGTTTACCAGCAGCAGATGTGGATTTACCAGTAGGAGGTGTGGGGTTTCCCAGCAGCAGATGTGGATTTACCAGCAGGAGGTGTGGGGTTTACAGCAGCAGATGTGGATTTACCAGCAGCAGATGTGGATTTACCAGCAGGAGGTGCGGGGTTTACAGCAGCAGATGTGGATTTACCATCAGCAGATGTGGATTTACCCGCAGGAGGTGTTGGGTCTACCAGCAGGAGGTGTTGGGTTTACCAGCAGCAGATGTGGATTTACCAGTAGGAGGTGTGGGGTTTACCAGCAGCAGATGTGGATTTACCAGCAGGAGGTGTGGGGTTTACAGCAGCAGATGTGGATTTACCAGCAGGAGGTGTTGGGTTTACCAGCAGCAGATGTGGATTTACCAGCAGGAGGTGTGGGGTTTACAGCAGCAGATGTGGATTTACCAGTAGGAGGTGTGGGGTTTACCAGCAGCAGATGTGGATTTACCAGCAGGAGGTGTGGGGTTTACAGCAGCAGATGTGGATTTACCAGCAGGAGGTGTTGGGTTTACCAGCAGCAGATGTGGATTTACCAGCAGGAGGTGTTGGGTTTACCAGCAGCAGATGTGGATTTACCAGCAGGAGGTGCGGGGTTTACAGCAGCAGATGTGGATTTACCAGCAGCAGATGTGGATTTACCGTCAGCAGATGTGGATTTACCATCAGCAGATGTGGATTTACCAGTAGGAGGTGTGGGGTTTACCAGCAGCAGATGTGGATTTACCAGCAGGAGGTGTGGGGTTTACCAGCAGCAGATGTGGATTTACCAGCAGGAGGTGTGGGGTTTACAGCAGCAGATGTGGATTTACCAGCAGCAGATGTGGATTTACCATCAGCAGATGTGGATTTACCCGCAGGAGGTGTTGGGTTTACCAGCAGGAGGTGTTGGGTTTACCAGCAGCAGATGTGGATTTACCAGTAGGAGTTGTGGGGTTTACCAGCAGCAGATGTGGATTTACCAGCAGGAGGTGTGGGGTTTACAGCAGCAGATGTGGATTTACCAGCAGGAGGTGTTGGGTTTACCAGCAGCAGATGTGGATTTACCAGCAGGAGGTGTGGGGTTTACAGCAGCAGATGTGGATTTACCAGTAGGAGGTGTGGGGTTTACCAGCAGCAGATGTGGATTTACCAGCAGGAGGTGTGGGGTTTACAGCAGCAGATGTGGATTTACCAGCAGGAGGTGTGGGGTTTACAGCAGCAGATGTGGATTTACCAGCAGGAGGTGTTGGGTTTACCAGCAGCAGATGTGGATTTACCAGCAGGAGGTGTTGGGTTTACCAGCAGCAGATGTGGATTTACCAGCAGGAGGTGTGGGGTTTACAGCAGCAGATGTGGATTTACCAGCAGGAGGTGTTGGGTTTACCAGCAGCAGATGTGGATTTACCAGCAGGAGGTGTGGGGTTTACAGCAGCAGATGTGGATTTACCAGCTGGAGGTGTCGGGTTTACCAGCAGCAGATGTGGGTTTACCAGCAGGAGGTGTGGGGTTTACAGCAGCAGATGTGGATTTACCAGCAGGAGGTGTGGGGTTTACCAGCAGCAGATGTGGATTTACCAGCAGGAGGTGTTGGATTTACCAGCAGCAGATGTGGATTTACCAGCTGTAGATGTGCGTTTACCAGCAGCAGATGTGCATTTACCAGCAGCAGATGTGGGTTTACCAGCAGGAGGTGTCGGGTTTACCAGCAGCAGATGTGGATTTACCAGCAGCAGATGTGGATTTACCAACAGGATTGTGTGGTTTACCAGCCTGGGATGTGGGATTACCAGCTGGGGTGCGGGTTTACCAACTAAGGGTTTGGGTTTACCAGCAGCAGATGTGGATTCACCAGCAGGAGGTGTCGGGTTTACCAGCAGCAGATGTGGGTTTACCAGCTGGGGTTGTGTGGTTTACCAGCCTGAGATGTGGGATTACCAGCTGGGGTGCGGGTTTACCAACTAAGGGTTTGGGTTTGCCAGCAGGTGTGGGGTTTACCAGCCGTGAGTGCCAATTCGTAAGAAAAGACCGATTGCACTTGCAAATCAGCGACAAGAGCACGCAGAGGGTGCACGATCCCCGCACCTCGATGTCCACCTGTGATGCACATGATGGACCATGTGGGTTGAGGGATCATTTTCACTTTGCTTTCCGAGGGGGGAGAGGGTGGAATTAATCCGCTGTCTCGAACCACTACCATTTCCTCGTCTCCGGACCTTCAACTCTGACCCATGACCTGAGAAGACCCTCAAGACACATTATATAATTTTTGCCATGAAGCCCAACTACAATATCGTGTGCTTCCATGATTCACCACGACAATATCATATGCTTCCATGATTCACTATTACAATATCGTGTGCTTCCATGCATCGATACCACAATTCCTGTGTTTCCATGAATCCCGACTGCAATAGTGTGTGCTTCCATGAATCCATACCACAATTCCTGTGTTTCCATGAATCCCGACGACAATAGAGTGTGCTTCCATGAATCTCTAGTACAATATTGTGTGCTTCAATGAATCCCTACTACAATATCATGTGCTTCCATTAATCCATACCACAATATCGTGTGCTTACATGAATCCCAACTACAATATAATGTGCTTACATGAATCCGAACTACAATATCGTGTGCTTCCATGAATCCATACCACAATATCATGTGCTTCCATGAATCCCTACGACAATAGTGTGTGCTTCCATGAATCCCTACTACAATAGTGTGTGCTTCCATTAATCCCTACTACAATATCATGTGCTTCCATGAATCCCTACTACAATAGTGTGTGCTTCCATGAATCCCTACTACAATATCATGGGCTTCCATGAATCCCTACTACAATATCATGTGCTTCCATGAATCCCTACTACAATATCATGTGCTTCCATGAATCCCTACTACAATAGTGTGTGCTTCCATGAATCCCTACTACAATGTCATGTGCATCCATGAATCCCTACGACAATAGTGTGTGCTTCCATGAATCCCTATTACAATAATGTGTGCTTCGATGAATCCCGACTACAATATCATGTGCTTCCATGAATCCCCACTACAATATTGTGTGCTTCCATGAATCCCTACTACAATAGTGTGTGCTTCCATGAATCCCGACTACAATATCATGTGCTTCCATGAATCCCTAATACAATAGTGTGTGCTTCCATGAATCCCTGTTACAATACCATGTGCTTTCATGAATCCCTACAACAATATCGTGTGCTTCCATTAATCGCTACTGCAATAGTGTGTGCTTCCATGAATCCCTACTACAATAGTGTGTGCTTCCATGAATCCCGACTACAATATCATGTGCTTCCTTGAATGCCGATTACAATAGTGTGTGCTTCCATGAATCCCTGCTACAATACCATGTGCTTCCATGAATCCCGACAACAATATCGTGTGCTTCCATTAATCGCTACTACAATAGAGTGTGCTTCCATGAATCCCTACTACAATATCATACGCTTCCATGAATCCCTACTACAATCGTGTGTGCTTCCATGAATCCCCACTACAACATCATGTGCTTCCTTGAATGCCGATTACAATAGTGTGTGTTTCCATGAATCCATACCACAATATCATGTGCTTCCATGAATCCCCACTAGAATGGTGTGTGCTTCCATTAATCCCTACAACAATATCATGTGCTTCCATGAATCCCCACTAGAATAGTGTGTGCTTCCATGAATCCCTACTACAATATCATGTGCTTCCATGAATCCCTACTACAATAGTGTGTGCTTCCATGAATCCCTACTACAATATCGTGTGCTTCCATGAATCCCAACTACAATATCATGTGCTTCCATGAATCCCTACTACAATAGTGTGTGCTTCCATGAATCCCTACTACAATATCATATGCTTCCATGAATCCCTACTACAATAGTGTGTGCTTCCATGAATCCCTACTACAATATCATGTGCTTCCATGAATCCCTACTACAATCGTGTGTGCTTCCATGAATCCCTACTACAATATCGTGTGCTTCCATTAATCGCTACTGCAATAGTGTGTTCTTCCATGAATCCCAACTACAATAGTGTGTGCTTCCATGAATCCCTACTACAATATCATGTGCTTCCTTGAATGCCGATTACAATAGTGTGTGCTTCCATGAATCCCTGCTACAATACCATGTGCTTCCATGAATCCCGACAACAATATCGTGTGCTTCCATTAATCGCTACGACAATAGAGTGTGCTTCCATGAATCCCTACTACAATATCATGCGCTTCCATGTATCCCTACTACAATAGTGTGTGTTTCCATGAATCCATACCACAATATCATGTGCTTCCATGAATCCCCACTAGAATAGTGTGTGCTTCCATTAATCCCTACAACAATATCATGTGCTTCCATGAATCCCCACTAGAAGAGTGTGTGCTTCCATTAATCCCTACAACAATATCATGTGCTTCCATGAATCCCCACTAGAAGAGTGTGTGCTTCCATTAATCCCTACTACAATATCATGTGGTTCCATGAATCCCTACTAGAAGAGTGTGTGTGCTTCCATTAATCCCTACTACAATATCATGTGCTTCCATGAATCCCCACTAGAAGAGTGTGTGCTTCCATTAATCCCTACAACAATATCATGTGCTTCCATGAATCCCCACTAGAAGAGTGTGTGCTTCCATTAATCCCTACTACAATATCATGTGGTTCCATGAATCCCTACTAGAAGAGTGTGTGTGCTTCCATTAATCCCTACTACAATATCATGTGCTTCCATGAATCCCTATTAGAAGAGTGTGTGCTTCCATTAATCCCTACTACAATATCATGTGCTTCCATGAATCCCCACTAGAAGAGTGTGTGCTTCCATTAATCCCTACTACAATATCATGTGGTTCCATGAATCCCTACTAGAAGAGTGTGTGTGCTTCCATTAATCCCTACTACAATATCATGTGCTTCCATGAATCCCTACTAGAAGAGTGTGTGCTTCCATTAATCCATACTACAATATCATGTGGTTCCATGAATCCCCACTAGAAGAGTGTGTGCTTCCATTAATCCCTACTACAATATCATGTGGTTCCATGAATCCCTACTAGAAGAGTGTGTGTGCTTCCATTAATCCATACTACAATATCATGTGCTTCCATGAATCCCCACTAGAATAGTGTGTGCTTCCATTAATCCCTATAACAATATCATGTGCTTCCATGAATCCCTACTACAATATCATGTGCTTCCATGAATCCCCACTAGAATAGTGTGTGCTTCCATTAATCCATACTACAATATCATGTGCTTCCATGAATCCCCACTAGAATAGTGTGTGCTTCCATTAATCCATACTACAATATCATGTGCTTCCATGAATCCCCACTAGAATAGTGTGTGCTTCCATTAATCCCTACAACAATATCATGTGCTTCCATTAATCCCTACTACAATATCATGTGCTTCCATGAATCCCCACTAGAATAGTGTGTGCTTCCATTAATCCATACTACAATATCATGTGCTTCCATGAATCCCCACTAGAATAGTGTGTGCTTCCATTAATCCCTACAACAATATCATGTGCTTCCATGAATCCCTACTACAATATCGTGTGCTTCCATGTGTTGCCGATTGCACGTATTCGTGGGGGAAACGGAGATGTGATAGTGGAAGGTCCTCCTTTGTTTGATCGCATAAGTAATTTGAATACTTCATTATTATTTAAACACAAAGATTCCTGAATCCCCAAATTGCTCTAATAGTTAATGGTTTGAGATCTTCCATCACAAGGCACATCATATGATGACCTTTTTCCAATGGGAACTGGAAGGTAAATATTGTATCTTGTATTCTCGTCGTGTGGATGGAAGATAAGTCGAGCTTCATCTTCCTGGGTGTAAATTCTGATCCTTTATTTATTTTTAAAACATCACTCATTCTCTCAACACGCGGATATTGAATGAGAGTTCACGTATTTGTTACGTACGCACAATAGATTGTGTGTTATTGAGATATTTCAAAATGAGAAAAGACGGGAGTTAGGGGAAAGTGGAGAAGGGAAGGATACCTGAGAGGTTCAGAATACCTGAGAGTAAGGTAAATATGATATAAGTGGAACATGGAACATGGAACATGGGACATCCCTCCCCAAGTGATGACAGTTTTGTCATTTGGCGTACGTAATAAACAGATGGCTCCTTGTTACTTGCAAAATCGAAGATTGTTAAAGTACGTGTTATGGTCTGTCTTGTGCGTTATTCTCTGTCTGTCTGTCTGTTTGTCTCTGTCAATCGCCTACAGGTTACAATTTTAAACCGATCTTCACGAAACTTTACCAGATCGTAGAGTAGGTCATGGGGGACAAGCCTATTGATTTTGAGGTCAAAGGTCAAAGGTCATCTTGAGGTCAAATGTCTAAAATCGTCATTTTTCATCTGATTGAAAATTTTTGACTCATTGAATTTGAATTGAATTGATTGACTGACTTGAAAATTTAACAGCATTTGCACATTGAGTCACAAAATGGGGAAACCAACTATTTTTGAGATCAAAAGGTCAAAGGTCAACTCAAGGTCAAACTTCCAAAATCATCAATTTTCATCTGAAAAAGCGTCACTTTTCATCCTATTAACTTGAAAATTAAACAGCATTTACATCGTGCATCAATGAATTGGGAAGCGAACTATTTTTGAGATCAAAAGGTCAAAGGTCAACTCAAGGTCAAATTTCCAAAATCATCAATTTTCATCTGAAAAAATCGTCACTTTTCATCCTATTAACTTGAAAATTAAACAGCAATTACATCGTGCATCAAATAATTGGGAAACCAACTATTTTTGAGGGCAAAAGGTCAAAGGTCAACTCAAGGTCAAACTTCCAAAATCATCAATTTTCATCTGAAAAAATCGTCACTTTTCATCCTATTAACTTGAAAATTAAACAGCAATTACATCGTGCATCAATGAATTGGGAAGCCAACTATTTTTGAGATCAAAAGGTCAAAGGTCAACTCAAGGTCAAATTTCCCAAATCATCAATTTTCATCTGAAAAAATCGTCACTTTTCATCCTATTAACTTGAAAATTAAACAGCAATTACATCGTGCATCAAATAATTGGGAAACCAACTATTTTTGAGGTCAAAAGGTCAAAGGTCAACTCAAGGTCAAATTTCCAAAATCATCAATTTTCATCTGAAAAAATCGTCACTTTTCATCCTATTAACTTGAAAATTAAACAGCAATTACATCGTGCATCAATGAATTGGGAAGCCAACTATTTTTGAGGTCAAAAGGTCAAAGGTCAACTCAAGGTCAAACTTCTAATAGCATCAATTTTCATCTGAAAAATCAACTTTAATCCGATTGACCCGAGCTTTGATTAAGATGGTCAATTTTAATGTTAATGAAATGGACCATTTGATGTATCCTTGGCAACTTTATATTTAGGCGTGGGGTGCATTTTGCAAGTATCGTGCTCTGCATGACGTCTTCTTTTTTGATTCTTGATTTGGCATTTTGTGATTTTGCAGACGATCGACCCTGTACCAATGATTATATGTTTTATTGGGATAGGGGTGGAGGTGGTTGAGCCCCATCGATCCAGTTTATCCTCAAACTCTGATCTGCGAGTGTTGAATATTTGGGTGAAGTTTGTGTAATGTTTAGGGATAATAATAAAAAGAGCAATTTCCCTGTTTTCCCACAAAATCAAACGTTGAATGAAGAGTTCAAGCACAAACATCTGTGAAGACCTTGTAATAACTAAACCGTTGAAAGAACTTAAGCTTGTAATTACTGTCATAAGCTTCTTGACAAAAGCTTTTCATAATCACTAGACCATCCAAAGAATATCCACGGAGACGAACTAGCTCGTTACCGATTCCTCCACGCCCAAAGCCCCAACCCCTCTGCCCTCCCCCCACCACCACCACCACTCCAGTCCCCCTGCTCCACCCCTGCACTCCTGCCTCATACCCGAGTCGAGCACTCGCTCCACTCACTACCGAGTCTCGAGACGTGCACCTGCTCCACTCACCACTCAGTCCGGAGACGTGCACCTGCTCCACTCACCACTCAGTCCGGAGACGTGCACTCGCTCCACTCATCCCCGAGTCCGGAGACGTGCACTCGCTCCACTCACTACCGAGTCTGGAGACGTGCACTCGCTCCACTCACTACCGAGTCCCGAGACGTGCACCTGCTCCACTCACTACCGAGTCCGGAGACGTGGACCTGCTCCACTCACCCCCGAGTCCGGAGACGTTCACCTGCCCCACTCACCCCCGAGTCTGGAGACGTGGACCTGCTCCACTCACTACCGAGTCTGGAGACGTGCACCTGCTTCACTCACTACCGAGTCCCGAGACGTGCACCTGCTCCACTCACCCCCGAGTCCCGAGACGTGCACCTGCTCCACTCACCACTGAGTCCGAAGACGTTCACTTGCTCCACTCACCCCCGAGTCTCCAGACGTGCACCTGCTCCACTCACCACTGAGTCCCGAGACGTGCACCTGCTCCACTCACCACTGAGTCCGGGGACGTGCACCTGCTCCACTCACCCCCGAGTCCCGAGACGTGCACCTGCTCCACTCACCACTGAGTCCCGAGACGTGCACCTGCTCCACTCACCACTGAGTCCGGAGACGTGCACCTGCTCCACTCACCCCCGAGTCCCGAGACGTGCACCTGCTCCACTCACCCCCGAGTCCCGAGACGTGCACCTGCTCCACTCACCCCCGAGTCACTCTGACCCTCGCTCGGCGTACTTGCGGACTCTCGGCGGGGATTTTCTTCCCTCCGTTTCCCCCCTTCTCCCTCCCCTTGTCTCTCCCTCCGTCTGCATCGCATTCACATCACCCGTCGCATTATGCAGAAAACTAACATCGGAAACATCGACGCGGGAGGGTTCCTGCAAATATGGCAGAGATTCGACAATGAAGGTAAAACAAAACTCATCCTCACATCATCTCTCCATGGTCTCTCCCTCCACCATCTCCCGTTCTCTCCTCTCGCGCGTCCCTTTACACCTTTACGTACCTATCCGTACATTTTCCTCACTTCGCTTTGTTCCGCAATTTCCACCCATCCCGGACGAGGAGTTATCGCATCTTTTCCCTCCGCGTCCCCTACATCTCCATCCCCGCACCTGTTTGCAGCCACGGACCCCTCTCCCACTCTTGAGAGAGGTACACCTGGCTCTCCCTGCAGCCGGCTCGGATTCCATCAGATCCAACAGGCGCGAACGGAGTGAACCTGGTTTTACACTCTGTATCCTATTCGTGGTACCAGTGGTACCACCAACCTGCGGTGCGAACACCTTCGAACTTCATCCGCTTTCCTCAAACCTGTTTCTCAATTAAGTTTTATCCGTAAATGTTAATGGGTTTGGGGGGGGAGGGGGTTGAGGTGAATGCGGGATCTGGTGGGTAAGACGACGATGGTAAACACGCACCACGTTCGGATGGATGAGAGTGACACCTTGAGGAGGCGATGAAATCGCCAATTACACGGCATGGTTACTGTGCTCACACGGGCCCGTCTTGGATCTCAATCCATGTGGATTGAAGCGTTTCTTACAGGAGGGTCTAGGATCTCATTCCATAGGGTTCAAACTGTTCACACGGGCGGGTCTTGGATGTAAGGATTGAAACTGTTCACACGATGGAGGTGGTGGGGTCTTGGATCTCAATCCATAAGGATTGAAACTGTTCACACGAGGGAGGGGGGGGGGGGGGTCTTGGATCTCAATCCATAAGGATTAAAACTGTTCACACGACGGAGGTGGTGGTGGGCTTGGATCTCAATCCATAAGGATTAAAACTGTTCACACGAGGGAGGGGGGGGGGTCTTGGGTCTCAATCCATAAGGATTAAAACTGTTCACACGAGGGAGGGGGGGGGGGTCTTGGATCTCAATCCATAAGGATTAAAACTGTTCACACGACGGAGGTGGTGGTGGGCTTGGATCTCAATCCATAAGGATTAAAACTGTTCACACGAGGGAGGGGGGGGGGTCTTGGGTCTCAATCCATAAGGATTAAAACTGTTCACACGAGGGAGGGGGAGGTCTTGGATCTCAATCCACAAGGATTGAAACTGTTCACACGAGAGATGGGGGTCTTGGATCTCAATCCATAAGGATTAAAACTGTTCACACGAGGGATGGGGGTCTTGGATATCATTCCATAAGGATTGAAACTGTTCACACGACGAACGTGGTGGGGGGCTTGGATCTCATTCCATAAGGATTGAAACGATTCACACGGGCGGGTCTTGGATCTCAATCCATCAGGATCTCAATTTTAATAACTTCTCCCCTTCAAATTTCTCCTCTCGCCCCTCCTCCTCAAAGTTGCCCTTAAATCATCCACAAATCTGCCTCCTCCATGCTTCCTCTCTCTTTCAACTCATTCCCCCACCTCCTCCAAACTTCTACTTCCCTCTGCCCCCCTCAAATTACTCCTCACTGTGCCGCATCCCATCACCACCTAGCCTTTTGTCTTCCATCTCCTCACCATGCCCTCTCTTCTTGCTCTTCTGCAATCTCCGACGCACTGTCAACAGCTTGCCCTACCTCCACCTCTCCTCCCTCATCTTACCCTATCCCTCCCCTCTCCTCTCCTGCATCCGATGCTCCCCCTCCCTCTTTCTTAATGGTACGGACCTCAAACATCCGGGGCCTTCAATCAAACGTGACTGATCTCTTTAAACATGTTGTGAATCATTGGGACTGACACAATCTGTCAATTTCCCGACCCGTATCTCAGTCAATGGAGTATCTTCTCTTCTCGATTTGGTTATGACAAACTTCCCTGCAAATGTCTGCTGTTCTTCTTCTGCTCCAATCGGCTCATTTGATCATGTGCTTGTTAAAGTGGACATCTCTCTGGCCATTCTCAGAGAGCCTCCTCAGCGTCGACGAGTCTGGCATTTCACTCAGGCTGACTGGCAAGGTCTGCAAGCAGCCATCAATCATCTGGACTGGTCTCCCATCTCCACTGCCTCTGACATCAACTCTTCCTGGGAATTCTTCCAAAGTAAACTGATCTCTCTCCTGCACAGATTTATCCCATCTCGTCTTCAGCTGTCTTACCCTTCCTCCCATCCATGGTACACTGAATCTCGTGGTGAGGCAGTTGCCATGAAACAACTTGCCTTTGCCTCTTGGAAGACAAATCCAACTGAGGGCAATCTCAGTTCCTTCCACCAAGCTCGGAACAAGTGTGTGTCTACCCTCAGGAGTGCCAGGAAGCACTATCTCTTCACACTCAAGATTGAACTTTCAAACCTGTCTCCTTCCTCCAAATCCTGGTGGCGTCTGGTCAAATCCGTTCTGGTGTTTGTGCCCCCTCCATCCCCTCTCTTACCTCAAACGCTACACAGTTGACACTGCATGTGACAAAGCCGAATGCCTCAACTGTGTGTTTGCCTCAAAATCTTGTGTCCCAAACCCATCTCTCTCTGTACCCACCTTACCCAGTCGAACCCAACTGCTCCTGGACTCTGTGTCCTTCTCTCCTGACAAGGTGGAGAAGTTTTTGTCAAAGCTCGACTCTGATTCTGCAACTGGCCCAGACGACATCAGCCCACGGGTCCTAAAATCCTGCTCTTCCGCTCTATCTCACCCTCTCTCTGTTCTCTTCACCCTCTCCTTTGCTCAAGGTCATCTCCCATCATCTTGGAAATCAGCAAACATTGCAGGTTTACACAAAAATGGTGCAAAAACAGATCCTTGCAACTACAGACCAATCAGCCTGCTCCCAATTATCAGCAAAGTCATGGAATCCATCATTGCTTCAGATATCAAATCCTTCCTCTTCTCCAATGGCTTGATCTCCGATCATCAATTTGGATTCAGACCAGGTCATTCTACTCTGGACATGTTGCTTCTGCTGTCTCAACAATGGATGGAGGTCCTCAATGCCAAACAGGAAATCAGAGCTGTCTCCCTTGACATATCACGTGCCTTCGATACGGTCTGGCATCCCGCTCTGCTCACCAAACTCTCCTCGTATGGTATCCATGGAAATCTCCACGCAGGGCTTGCGGACTTCCTCTCTGGTCGTAGTCAACGTGTGGCCCTGAAAGGATTTCTCTCATCTTCCCTTCCTGTTCAGGCTGCAGCTCCCCAAGGTAGTGTTCTGGGCCCTGTGCTATTTTTGGTCTTCATCAATGATCTCTCCGACTCTCTGGAAAATCCTCTCTATCTCTTTGCTGATGACTCCACTCTCTGCCGCTCCATTCCTCATCCCTCAGATCGGCAGTCTGCAGCCTCCTCACTCTCTGTAGACCTGGACAAAATCACACACTGGTCAAACAAGTGGAACATGTCTTTCAATCCTGACAAATCTCACACTCTTACTATGTCTCTCTGAAAAGACTGACTGGAAAACCCTCCCATCTACTTTCTCAACAATCCTCTCCAAGAAGTTCTGTTGCTCAAGCTTTTGGGTCTCACTATCTGCCATGATCTTTCTTGGGAAAACCACATTTCCAAGATGGCCTCCAAAGCCAGTCGCCGACTGGGCATCCTCCGAAGTGCGAAGTTCCTTCCTCGGCACACCTGAGCTCCTCACCACATACAAGGCTTTCATCCGCAGCTCAATGGAATACTGCTCTCCCCTCTGGGCCGGTGCTCCTGCCTCACACCTAGCTCGGCTTCACGCTGTTGAAAGCAAAGCTTTCAGAATCATTGGAACCTCCCGTGATGAAGCTGATTGTGAGGGCCTTTCACTCACTCACCACAGGCAGGTTGGTGGTCTTTCTGTCTTCTACCCACTCCTGTCCGGCCTTGCTCTCTGAGCTCTATCTGTGCTGTTCCTAAATATTCCTACAGGTCACCCAAGATCTGCCTGCAACCCTCTTCTGGTGAAACTGCCAAAATCAAGACTCTCTGCTCACCTTCACTCCTCTTTTTTCCCGCCTCTGGAACAAACTCCCTCACTCTCTTCAATCCCTCTCCTCCCTCCCGGTCTTTAAAACAGCTGTTCACCACCATCTCTTATCTTCCCCCATTCAAAACCTTGATCTTTTCTACCCCCCTTAATGCACCCCAAACCCACCTCCTTCAAATTCCCTGTTTTATTTCCTGAAATTCCCTGTAGTGTCCATCTTGTTTATCCCGTTTACCTGTCGCAGCCCTCTCTCTTCCATAGATCTCCTGATGTCCTTGTTCCCTACTCCCCCCTCGCCGCCCCCTTTTGTCAACCGCTCCCTTTGTTACATGTTTTGTGTGTTAGCTCGGTTGTTATCCATAGGGATTGGAACGGTTCACATGGGCGGGTCTTGGATCTCAACCCATAGGGATTGATACTTTCCAACTGCTGTGGATATATGGCACTTAGCCGGCTATCTCGTCCACATGTTTGCCAACATGTGTATTATTATTGCCGTCGTCACCATTATTTATTATACCTTCCGTGAATGTCAAAAAGGTAATTATTCCCCTCACTCTTCCCATACCTTTTCAGTAACGACTCTAAAAATGTCCCTTTCGTCGGGTCTTCCTTGGAATCTATCTGTGAATGCGTTTCTGTCTTAACTTTCAGATTTGTGTGAAACGCGCGGGAAGGGAGAGAGAGAGGTGGGGGGGGGGGCAGGTGGGGGGGGGCACAAACAGTTGTGACGTCACAATGCGCTCGTGTCACTGCCTGCACGGCAAGACTGCCAGCTTAATATCCCCTGGATGATGTGTTTCTCTGTAATATTATTATTGTTCCGCATTGCAATTACGACTCTTCCCCCCCCCCCCCCCCCCCCACCCCCGGTGTGTGTCCCACGCAGGTAAAGGATACATCGAGGGCAGAGAGCTGGACCAGCTGTTTCGACACCTCCTGGCCGGCCTTGGTGTAGGCGTGAGTCACGTGATCATGTATCTTGTCAACAAATAAACAATTAGTAAACAAGACGCTGTTTATGAGAATGGAGTTTTTACCATTTACTGCATTTACTTTGGGAGGGGCACTGTATGGGATTGTTTATTTAAAGGAAATCCCCCAATCCCCCCCTTTCCCCCCACCCTCTTTGTATTCTACAAACCAAAGGGACAGGTGAACCTGATTAGCCGAGTCCCTTTTTCCTTTGCCCCCACTCTCTGTAAAATGATTTATGTAAATAACATGGAGGCGACATTGCTTCGTTACGACGGCAGGTGAAGGAGAAAAGGGTTTCTGATTCTAGAGGCCGAAATGCAATCGGTTTGTGGGTTGGAGTGGATGGGTGGGGGCTGCTTGTGGGGGTGACGTGGGGTGAAGGGGTCTTACGAGAGTGGCACAAAGAACTGGGATGGTGTAGTAGCTCTTCTTCTACTTCTTCTGCTTCTTCTTCTTTATAATATTTTCTTAAATATGAAATGCATAGAGGAGAAACCGTTTCGAGGTGCAAATGCGTAGAGGAGGGTGGAGGGAGAAATGGCAGATAAAAAGATTTCAAAGAGATTGAAAGGGAAAGTTTTGGTGTCTTGTGTGACTCCTGCCTACCTTTACGGTCTGGAGACGGTGGTACTGACAGAGAGACAACACCCGAGTCTGTGGGTTTGTGAGAACAACTGGGTCAGGAGGATTGTGGGAGTGGAGAGGGTGGATCGAAGGTGGGTGGATGAACTGAGGGAGGAGATTGGTGTGCAGATGAGCTTGATGGGGAGATTGGTGAAATGCGGCTGAGATGGGCTGGACACTTGATGCGGATGGGGGAACAGAGAATGGCAGAGAGAACGGATAGGTTGAGGGAACAAGGTAGGAGGAAAGGAGGTAGAGATTGGAGAGGTTTATGTGAAGAGGGATATCAGTAAGGTGGAGAGAGTTGGAGGGTGGAGAGACTTGGCTGAGGGCAGAGGGGAGTGGAGGAGGATCGTGGTGAACGCAGAGTGGGAGCTTTTCGGCTTTATTCCCCCTTTCCCACGCATCCCCTCCCACGCAGCCCCTCCCACGCAGGTCCTCCCACACAGCCCCTCCCACGCAGCCCCTCCCACGCAGTCCCTCCCACGCAGCCCCTCCCACGCAGGTCGTCCCACGCAGCCCCTCCCACGCATCCCTCCCATGCAGCCCCTCCCACGCAGCTCCTCCCACGCAGCCCCTCCCACGCAGGCCCTCTCACGCATCCCCTCCCACGCAGCCCCTCCCACGCAGCTCCTCCCACGCAGCTCCTCCCACGCAGCTCCTCCCATGCATCCCCTTCCACGCATCCCCTCCCACGCAGCCCCTACCACGCAGCTCCTCCTTCCTTGTACGTATATAATACTTGGGAAGTTCAAAAAGTTCTACAAAAGGACATAAAGGACAGTGTTGTTGAAGATGCGCCAAGGGTTCTTATTTTGAACATTTATGAATATACATGGTTACTAGTTACTGATTGCTAGGTACTGGTCACTAGTTACTGATTACTGGTGACAAGTTGCTGGTTACTAGTTACTGCTTACTGGTTACTAGTTACTGTTTACTAGTTACTGATTATAAGTTACGGGTTACTGGTTACTAGTTACTGATCACTAGTTACTGGTTACTAGTTGCTTGTTACTAGTTACTGGTTGATAGTTACTGGTTACTAGTTACTGGTTGATAGTTACTGGTTGCTAGTTACTAGCTACTGATTACTAGCTACTAATTGCTGGTTACTTGTTACTGATTACTAGCTACTGATTACAAGTTGCTGGTTACTAGTTACTGGTTACTAGTTACTGGTTACTAGTTACCGATCACTAGTTACTGATCACTAGTTACTGGTTACTAGTTACTGGTTACTATTTACTGGTTTCTAGTTACTGGTTACTATTTACTGGTTACTAGCTACTGATTACTAGCTACTGATTACTAGTTACTGGTTACTAGTTACTGGTTACTGGTTACTAGTTACTGGTTACTATAAACGATTGCATGGAAAACGTTTGTCAAAGAGTGAGGGAAATAATAATGATAATGATAATAATAATTGCTAATGATGATATTTGTCCATGGTAATTACAGCAAGCCAGATGGAGCGAGTGAACAAACGGATTCTGTGCTCTGTGCTCATTATATTTTGTTCCTTTTGAACCCAAACAAATGTTTTAACCGCCCACGGCTCGAGGTCCTTTATGGTGGAAACACAATGATCCTGGACTTGCACAGAGGGCTGGTGTGGGACTTGCACAGAGGGCTGGTGTGTGACTTGCACAGGGGGCTGGTGTGGGACTTGCACAGAGGGCTGGTGTGGGACTTGCACAGAGGGCTGGTGTGTGACTTGCACAGGGGGCTGGTGTGGGACTTGCACAGGGGGCTGGTGTGGTGCTTGCACAGAGGGCTGGTGTGAGACTTGCACAGAGGGCTGGTGTGGGACTTGCACAGGGGGCTGGTGTGGTGCTTGCACAGAGGGCTGGTGTGGTGCTTGCACAGAGGACTGGTGTGAGACTTGCACAGAGGGCTGGTGTGGGACTTGCACAGGGGGCTGGTGTGGTGCTTGCACAGAGGGCTGGTGTGGTGCTTGCACAGAGGGCTGGTGTGGTGCTTGCACAGAGGGCTGGTGTGGTGCTTGCACAGAGCGCTGGTGTGGGACTTGCACAGAACGCTGGTGTGTTGCTTGAGAAGCCTGTGTAATGAAAAGATGTGGTTAGGATAATTGTGAGGAGTGTTTGGAAGGGGTACAAGCTCAAGTACAAGCTCACAGAGATGGACACAAAGACAAAAGCGAAAAAGAAACTGAGAGAGATAGACAAAGCGGACTTCAGAGCGCTGTGTGTATGGCGTTCGTGCAATCGTGTCGATTATGGGACACACACCGCAGTACGGTTACACACACCGCCGTACGGATACACACACCGACGTACGGTTACACACACCGCAGTACGGATACACACACCGACGTACGGATACACACAACGACGTACGGATACACACCGCAGTACGGATACACACACCGCCGTACGGATACACATTGATGTATGGATACACACACGATGATGCGGGGATACACACACGATGATGCGGGGATACACACACGATGATGCGGGGAAACACACACGATGATGCGGGGATACACACACGATGATGCGGGGATACACACACGATGATGCGGGGATACACACACGATGATGCGGGGATACACACACGATGATGCGGGGATACACACACGATGATGCGGGGAAACACACACGATGATGCGGGGATACACACACGATGATGCGGGGATACACACACGATGATGCGAGGAAACACACACGATGATGCGGAGATACACACACGGTGATGCGGGGATACACACACGATGATGCGGGGAAACACACACGATGATGCGGGGATACACACACGATGATGCGGGGATACACACACGATGATGCGGGGAAACACACACGATGATGCGGGGAAACACACACGATGATGTGGGGATACACACACGATGATGCGGGGATACACACACGATGATGCGGGGATACACACACGATGATGCGGGGAAACACACACGATGATGCGGGGAAACACACACGGTGATGAGGGGAAACACACACGATGATGTGGGGATACACACACGATGATGCGGGGATACACACACGATGATGCGGGGATACACACACGATAATGTGGGGATACACACACGATGATGTGGGGATACACACACGATGATGCGGGGATACACACACGATGATGCGGGGATACACACGATGATGCGGGGATACACACACGATGATGCGGGGAAACACACACGATGATGCGGGGATACACACACGATGATGCGGGGATACACACACGATGATGCGGGGATACACACACGATGATGCGGGGATACACACGATGATGCGGGGATACACACACGATGATGCGGGGATACACACACGATGATGCGGGGATACACACACGATGATGCGGGGATACACACACGATGATGCGGGGATACACACACGATGATGCGGGGAAACACACACGATGATGCGGGGAAACACACACGATGATGCGGGGAAACACACACGATGATGCGGGGATACACACACGATGATGCGGGGATACACACACGATGATGCGGGGATACACACACGATGATGCGGGGATACACACACGATGATGTGGGGATACACACACGATGATGTGGGGATACACACACGATGATGCGGGGATACACACACGATGATGCGGGGATACACACGATGATGCGGGGATACACACACGATGATGTGGGGATACACACACGATGATGTGGGGATACACACGATGATGCGGGGATACACACACGATGATGCGGGGATACACACACGATGATGCGGGGAAACACACACGATGATGCGGGGAAACACACACGATGATGCGGGGATACACACACGATGATGCGGGGAAACACACACGATGATGCGGGGAAACACACACGATGATGCGGGGAAACACACACGATGATGTGGGGATACACACACGATGATGCGGGGATACACACACGATGATGCGGGGATACATACGATGATGTGGGGATACACACACGATGATGCGGTGATACACACACGATGATGTGGGGAAACACACATGATGATGTGGGGATACACACACGATGATGCGGGGATACACACACGATGATGCGGAGATACGCACACGATGATGCGGGGATACACACACGATGATGCGGGGATACACACACGATGATGTTGGGATACACACACGATGATGTTGGGATACACACCCGATGATGCGGGGATACGCACACGATGATGCGGGGATACACACACGATGATGTTGGGATACACACACGATGATGTTGGGATACACACACGATGATGTTGGGATACACACACGATGATGTGGGGATACACACACGATGATGTGGGGATACACACATGATGATGTGGGGATACACACACGATGATGCGGGGATACGCACACGATGATGCGGGGATACGCACACGATGATGCGGGGATACACACACGATGATGCGGGGATACACACACGATGATGTTGGGATACACACACGATGATGTTGGGATACACACACGATGATGTTGGGATACACACCCGATGATACCATGGTGTCCTTGAATAATTCCTACGTCACATGGTTTGGTGGTCATGTACTTAGATTGAACGAAAATCTTAAAAACATGATATCTCTTGAACAGCTTCATTGATCAATGTGAAACTTCAAAGTAATGAAATAGTCGCAAAGTGGAACACGTGTTAAAATTTTCAACATGATTGGTCTTACAGGCAGGCAGAAGTTGTTATTGTTTGAAGAAGAATCTCTACTATATTATCTTCTCCAGCCATGTGTTTTCAATATATCTATTAATTATGTACTGTTTGAAGTCATTGGCATCCTATCTATTAATTACGTACGTCTATTAATTATGTACTATCGGAATGTACCTTCTTTTTTTTGTACACAAAATCGAGGCTCGTGTAAGGGAAACGAACACATAAAACACAAAAAACATAAACGGGCACATAAAACATATAACAAGAAAAAGAGCAATCAGAGATTGCAAACCCTCACCAGGATGTATTTTCAGTGGTTTTTAAGGCTTTTGTGTTAAAACAAAAATGGCGGCCGAGCCACGTGACCGATGATGTCATCATTTTTTTTCTAAGCGAATTTATTCCTAGATTATGCTCAAGAAATTTCATCTTGATCGGATGAATTTTTGTACTTGTCGAATTATGACGTCATAACGGAGGCACCTATGACATCATCATTAACATATTTTATTCCCCATGGAGAGTTCTTTACAATGAGCCATGTCTCATTTTTTTTATATAAAGCGCTTTCGGAGATATAGAGGTGCACCCTTTTTCGGTTTTTCCAAGATGGCGACCGAACCACGTGACCTATGACGTCATAATTATTTTAAAAATTCTACAGGTGGAGTTGCACCTATGGTGAAAATTTCCTGTTGATCGGACCAACGGTTACAGAGAAAATCATATTTATTCTGTGTGGACAAACTGACAAACAGATTCAAATGCAAAACCCTCTCCTCAGGCAAGGGTAATAGAGGAGGCGGGAGACAAGAGAGGGAGAGAGAGGGAAGCACACAAAGCACAACAACAGTAGGGAACAGGGACATCGGTAGATCTGTGGAAGGGAGAGGGCTTGGGGTGGGGGGGGGGGGAGAGGGCTTGGGGTGGGGGGGGGGGAGAGGGGGGAACATGGTATAAAACAAATGGACACAACTCGGAATTTCAGGAATGAAGTCGGAGATTGAAAGAGGTGGATTTGGGGTGTTTTAACGGGGGTAGTAAAGATCATGGATTTGGGTGGGGGAAGATAAGAGATGGTGGGGAACAGCTGTTTTAAAGACCTGGAGGGAGGTGAGGGATTGAAGAGAGTGAGGGAGTTTGTTCCAGAGGTGGGAGAAAAGAGCAATGAAAGAGTGAAGGTGAGCAGAGAACCTAGATTTTGGCAGTTTAACCATAATAGACAGGTCCATGCCAGGCAGAAATGGCGCCGTTTTCCAGTCAAGGTTTTCTCAGTGGATTTATATACTTTTGATCATACTCTGTCGAATAAGCTTGTGGGCCACCCTGAAATTTGCCTCAAATCCAAGATGGCGGCCAAAAATCCAAAATGGCCACCAGAATAGCTAAAATAGTATTTCTGAGAGTTGCTTTTACCCATAGATGATTTTTTTTCAACTGATTGTGGCCTATTATGATAAAGAAAGATAACTCAGTCATAACTCAGCCATAAAAATTAACAATCGGTACTTTATTAACAAAATGGCCGCCGGGCAACTTCCGTATTACGGAAACTGCTATAACTTCAGTTCCGAGTGTGATATGATTATAATTTTGGTGTCCAGTCATATGTTTTTGGGGTCAAGGAATCCATATTTGTACTTTTTATTTCAGTGAAATCATTGGTTCATAAAGAAATCTAAGATGGCTGCCAATACTGGCCACCGATGTGGCAGATTCAGTCATGTCTTGTGCTCCATAATATATATTACAATACATTTTGATTCAATTTCTTGGTTTCCAAAGTCTGGTTATCCATTTAGTTGGTTTATCATGACACTAGCTCAATAGATCATCCCCTAAATCATGGATGAACAATAAATCCAAGATGGCTGCCGCTGAACGGCTCCTAGTCAGTTTTGCTTCGTCTACCAAACTACACAGGTTTATAAAATGTATCTGAATTCCCATTCAATATGATCCCCGGCTTTGGTTATGCTTTGGGAAAAATATGTTGTTCAAAAGGCACATAATCCTCAGTTACTAAGATCAAGATCAAGATCACTCTCTTCACTCTGAAAGTCTGAATAAAGTCCACAGGTATCCGAAGAAAGTTGTTCCATGGTGCTCTCCGAATTTTCCCCATCTCCTTGGTACTCTTCATCAACTTCAGATTCTTCTGCTCTTTCTTCTGCCCCACCGATACCTATAAAAAATGTGAATGGATATAGTCGGGATTCAAAACAGTAAATCATATAAAAATAACAAAATTACGATTGCATTTTGGACTTATCTACCTTGCTTTTCTCTTTCTCTACAGTGAACTTCACTGTCTTGTACATGTTTTCTGCTTGTATTCCTGTGTCTCTTCTTCCTTGAAGGCTGGCTTCTCTCTTCTACTGCATCTTCTAAATCTGCATCATACTCCGCGAGACCTGTAAGTGGAAGGTTACACATATTTAATCTGGATGAATGCACTGCCAGTGGGAATACATTGGAGGAACTTTATGACAGGAACGAAAAGCAATGATCAAAGTAATGATATATTTTTAGTATACTTACTTTGAATTTGTCTTTTCTTGCTCTTTTTCTTGGAGAGGCTTGGAGGGAGTTGCGGGCAGGTAAACCATATTGGCCTGATACCATCATCTGTATTTTCCCATCCTCTGTCAGTGATAGAAGGATACTCAATGTTTTGCTTGAGACACTGGTACCACACCCATGCCTGAAGGTCACTCCTCTTGAGGTGTTCATTGGTGCTACTCTCGTCTGGAAGGATGCTGGAACTAGATTTCACCTTTTGAGTGTTGTACGTTCGGATCCTTGTTTCAACAAAGCTTTCTTGTTCACTTCCAGAATACATGCAGGTTCTGAAGAAGCATTTAGCACTGGTAGCATCTTGAAAAGATTGATTTGATCTGCCCAGCTGAGAGAGTAGATGGGATTTCTCTTGTTTCAACATCTTCTTCAATGGCTTGATTTTGCCGATGCGAAATGGGAATGATGTCGTGTCACATCCAGTAATGCTATGATATGCTGGGAGAGTTTGACACACTTCATCTCCAAAATGAGTCGTTAGTTTCTTGACACTGACGTACCGATGGTCAATCTTCATGAACCAGTCTTGTAGTGGTTTGCAGACAGAATAGGCATAGCTCAAGAGGATCAGTACATCTGTATCTGAAGCCTTAATCACAACCGGACCTTCGCACTTGCTTGCATGAAGAACAAGCCTGGTGTCAGCCTCATGATGGTTGCAGGATTCAAGTTGTTCAAACTTAGTTTGCGTGATCAACCATGTATTCTGTTCCTCTGTCACGGTGAGTGGAATTCTGAGTTTCGATCTGACTGAATCACTTTTGAAGTAAGTGACCATAAATTTAATCAGCTCAGTCTTGTTTTCAGCATTATGCAGAAATGCGTCCCAATCTTTGCCTCTGGGCATACTCTGCTCGGGGCTTGTGATGTGGGTTCTTCTACCAGAGATCCCTCGGCGTCGTTGGGTTAACTCCTTTGTAGTGGACGTACAGTAGGAATCAAATATGATCCCAAGCTGTTTTGGGTTTGACTGGCTTGGTGGCATGCAGAATTTCAATAGGGCATCAGTGTATTCTCCCCAAGTCTGTTGAGCCGGGATTGACTTTACAGCTGCCATTCCGTCAATCAGCCAGTTGCTTCTATTTGGCGGTTCCTCTGTAGTTGATGAAGATTCCTCAATAAGGTAGTTCCTCAGCGCTGCTTTAGAACCTTGTCGAATGTCTCGTTCTGGTGTGGCAAGGGCAAGTGGAATAGTTGTCAGGGGGTGTGAATGTGCCTCTTCAGGGGTAGTTGCCTTTCCTACCAACACACCAAATGCTTGTCGATCCTCCTTGAGAACGTTCACTGCCTTTGGATTTTTCTTGACCTTCTCCATGCCCGTTTTGATCTTGAGATTCACAATCCTGTCAAAAATGTTCATTCTGCCTTCTCCAGTAGCCTTGAGTCTAAGGTTAACAAAGTCTTGGAATTGTTTCTCTCCTGCTTCGGTTGATGACAACAATCCACTGACAATACCTTGGTTAATTTCCACTCCAGTTTTCATGTGACGCGCAGAACCAATCAGAAAAGGGTCAAAGTACTTATCCAATTGGATGACTAGGTTGCGAACCATGTTGTCATGCTGCCTCCGTGCCCCTATTGTTGTTTCCTTGTGAGTTGAAGAGGTCAGGATATGCAACCTTTCCTTCAATCTTCCTCTGAGCTTTGCCATTAAGTGACTCGTTTTTATGAACGCATCTGTTGTCTGCTTGCTGGTACTGTAACCGCCTTGCATTGGACCACCCCGGACTTTAACCTCTCTGTTGATTGTGGTCTCAGTGATCAAGTCCCCATGGATCGTAGAAAAGGGCTCGCCAGTCATCGACCCTCCGAATCCATTTTGCAACAGATCATCCCAGGCATCTTTGTGATTCACCTTCAGATTTTGGAGATTGACGTGTTGGAATGTCAGGTACCTAGCATAGTTGATGTGCCCGAAAGCAAAGCACTTTGGAAGAAGCGTTCTCTCTGCTGCCAGGTGTGTTTCAATGCTCTTCTCCCTTACAGCTGCTATGAGGCACAACATTGCTGATACGTCCTTAAGATATTCTGCTATCATTTTGGCCTGAGTTCCTGCTGATTGCATCAGTGAGGTACAGATGTCCTTGAAAATAGGTAACTGCAGAACTGATTCAAGACTTGTCTTATTTGGATTGAACCTGAGGTTGGCGACCACTTCTCTCGTATACTCGTCCAATATGGAAGCAACATCTTGTGATTTCATCCTGTGCCTCAGTAGGGCCTCAAATGACTGTTTGTGTAGACGAATGCTTCTTGCGTAGTGACGTCCTTCAAATGCTTGAGCAACAGAACCATCGGCAATAGCTCCGGCATCTACCCACCAGTCCTTCAAACCAAGACATCCATACTTCTTGAAGAGAATCTTGAGGTTCACCAGAATGGTATGGAATCCTCCCATGAGTGGTATTATTTTGTCATACCTCTCCTGATGCTGATATAGCCATGAAATGATCAACATTTTGCTGTTGATTGCCTCATCTGCATGTGCAAAAATATAGTCCAGTTCAAGATCTTCAGCAATCTGTACTATCATGTCCATGTACCATTTAATCACATTGTCTCCCGGGGGCAATGGAACGACAGGAAGATACTCCAACTTGCACTTTGTAGTGGAGCAATCAGTCACAGTTTTCATGAATGAAGTCCAAGAACCTACAGGTCCCAGCACTTCTTTATCAATCTCAGGAAAGTATTCTTCTAGGCAGTCGTCACCAACAGTACCAACGAGAACCCAAGCAATATTCCGTTCCAGAGCATCGTGTAACACTTGTGAATCTCTGTAGTCATCATTGAAGTCGGGAAAGGATGGAGGGGGTGCTCTTTTCTTAGGGATTTTGGATGCTCCATAGTCAGGCTCCTCTTGCTCAATGATATTGGACTGTTTAAGTTTTGAAGTGTTGCCAGCGGCGGTATCATCAGCATGTACAGCCTGGAATATTGTACCAGTTGTGTGATGAGTAGTTTGGGCTCCTGTCAGCGTCTGCTGTTTACCATCTGAGTTATCAAATGTTATATGTACACTTCGACCCTTGACGAAACCTGGAGGTAGCATCTTCTTGTGCTCCATGCTGATGGACTTTGCCCAATTATTGTTCAAGTCACGGACATCTGTGTATGGTATTCCAACGCCACATCGATTCAAGAGAGTAGTTGCCTCTTTGCTACCAGTGATTCTATGTATGGTCAAACTCAAAGCAGTTCCTAATGGTGATCGCTCACCTTTGACCATTTTTTCCCAGCTCTGAGTTATAGCTGAAATTTTCTCCGCTTCAGCGTTGCTTGTAGCCGTAGCATACCCAAATGCGTTTGTAGATCTCCTGGGATTGATTGACCAAGAAATGGCATTGAAGATACAGTGAAGAGGTCTGTGACTATCGAGTAGATCAAACAGCTCATCTGGTTCAAGGGGCCATTTGATATCATACCTCTGTGAAAGTTTACGACGAATCAGCTTTGAAAATGCTATTGTCAAATCAGATTCACGTAGACCATTTCCTTCAATTGTAGCCGCAGAATACGATATCGGATTGACCGCAGTGGAATGGACAACTAGCCGGTTCCCAAACAAGTGGAAGTCGATGGCGTCACCAAATTTCTCAGTCAGTCGTTTTTTCAACATGCAGGTTTTTGAAATCGGAGGGTCCTCAAGTTCATTGTCTTCACTGATCTCCTTTATGTCCTCAATCAATTCTCTCAGGAAATACGCCTTTTGATCCTTGACTACCATGCGGTGAAACAGTTTGAAAAAGCTGTCCATAACCTCGGTAGCTAATCTATCCTTCTCTGCTGCATCCGCTGACAGCAACTTTCTATCATATGCATAGGTAAAATTGTCATAACAACTTTTATGATAGTACACATCAACTGCAAACATGTCATATGATGCTCCACTCAGAATAACATCGAGTCGCTTCGCTGCATCATGGAACTTATCTCCTTCATCTTTGATTTTCATGTCCTTTGAACGTTCTACTTTACTGACAGCATTCTTCTCGGAGCATCTACCAAGACCACCACTATTGTACGGTTTACTGTCATCTTTCGTATCCACGTTGCACACGAAACAGATTTGCTTTTTCTCAAGTGACCCCCTGCGTATCCTATACGCGGGAGCAGCAACTGGTTCATTCGACTCATGAATATTCTCTGAACTGGAAACGGGAAGTTTGCGAGACTGGGCTTCCTTTCGGGCAATTCTGTTCCGAAATGTGATTCTACAGTTCTCATGAATCTTGACATCATGGCCTGCACTAGATAGTCTCACAGCGGCTGATTGAAATTCAGCATATGGTGCCTGAGTACACAGACTCTTGTCAACTTTAACCCATCTTCCCGTTAATTCTTGAATAGACTGCAATCCCTCCTCAGTCATATTATAAGCTGACTCAACGTCCTTAATAGTTTCATTACAGAGGCAGCACAACGGTTTGTCGCCCCTTGCTAAACTCAAAATCGGCGTGGATGCCATTGTGCAACCCTTTTCTCCTGTGCCAAAAAAGTTTTGTCTTTATGTAGTAATTTTATGAGGATTCACTGTATCTGCTAAGCCAGGATTCATGGAATCATTTCTTTGCGTCCGCATTCATGGAATCATTTCTTTGCATCCGGATTCAAGGAATCTGAAATGGAAACCAAGAAATTGAATCAAAATGTATTGTAATATATATTTCACTGAAATAAAAAGTACAAATATGGATTCCTTGACCCCAAAAACATATGACTGGACACCAAAATTATAATCATATCACACTCGGAACTGAAGTTATAGCAGTTTCCGTAATACGGAAGTTGCCCGGCGGCCATTTTGTTAATAAAGTACCGATTGTTAATTTTTATGGCTGAGTTATGACTGAGTTATCTTTCTTTATCATAATAGGCCACAATCAGTTGAAAAAAAATCATCTATGGGTAAAAGCAACTCTCAGAAATACTATTTTAGCTATTCTGGTGGCCATTTTGGATTTTTGGCCGCCATCTTGGATTTGAGGCAAATTTCAGGGTGGCCCACAAGCTTATTCGACAGAGTATGATCAAAAGTATATAAATCCACTGAGAAAACCTTGACTGGAAAACGGCGCCATTTCTGCCTGGCATGGACCTGTCTATAAGAGGGTTGCTGACAGATCTTGTGTGACCTGTAGGAATATTTGGGGGACAGAGCACAGATAGAGCTGGTTGAGCAAGGCCGGAGAGGAGTCGGTAAAAGACAGAAAGACCACCAACCTGCCTGCGGTGAGTGAGTGAAAGGCTCTCGGAGTTAGCTTCATCGCAGGAGATTCCAATGATTCTGAAAGCTTTGGTTTCAACAGTGTGAAGACGAGCTCGGTGTGAGGCAGGAGCACCGGCCCAGAGGGGAGAGCAGTATTCCATTGAGCTGCGGATGAAAGCCTTGTATGTGGTGAGGAGCTCAGGTGTGCCAAGGAAGGACTTTGCACGACGGTTTTCTTTCTCAGAATCTGAGGGTTTTCCAGACGGTCTTTTCGGAGAGACTTAGTAAGAGTGTGGGATTTGTCAGGATTGAAAGACATGGTCCACTTGTTTGACCAGTCTGTGATTTTGTCCAGGTCTGCAGAGAGTGAGGAGGCTGCAGACTGCCGATCTGAGGGATGAGGAATGGAACGGCAGAGAGTGGAGTCATCAGCGAAGAGATAGAGAGGATTTTCAAGAGAGTCGGAGAGATCATTGATGAAGACCAGAAAAAGCACAGGGCCCAGAACACTGCCTTGAGGAACTTCAGCCTGAACAGGAAGGGGAGAGAAAACCATTCAGGACCACATGTTGACTACGACCAGAGAGGAAGTCCGCAAGCAATGAGTGGAGATTTCCATGGATACCATAGGAGGACAATTTGGTGAGCCAAGCCAGACCGTATCGAAGGTACGTGATATGTCAAGGGAGACAGCTCTAATTTCCTGTTTGGCATTGAGGACCTCCATCCATTGTTGAGACAGCAGAAGCAGCATGTCCAGAGTAGAGTGACCTAGTGTTACGGATTCGGCCCTTCCGTGGGTGTGGTTGTCATCCACTTATAACCTTGCTGGTGATGTAGTATTATTCTTATCGGGGTTGGAAAGGAAACGGCGGTTATTATTGTTTAAAGGAAATGGTTATTGTGGTGAAAAGGTTAAAAAGCGCTCCTGGTAAAAATGTGGGCGGAAATTGGATGGTGAGCCAGAAGACGAGGGGAGCGAAGAGGAAGAGGCATGGAGAGAAGTAAAAAGACGATCTTGGTTGAAGCTCCGTACCAAGCGGTCGAACGTACAGTGAGTGCGAGTGAACTTTGAGTCCTTGAAAGGAATTTCGTGCGATAGGTGATATCGCCGGAGTGCTGTGGAGCCTGCGTAGTCGGGTATCTGCATTGAGGTTCCGGAGTATCCTGGCCTCGAAGCCCCGGCCCGAGTGAAAGCCGTCTGCCATTTCGCCACGCGCGCTGCCTTCAGTGAAAAAGGTTTTTGTCGCGTCGGCCGGGCATTATTCTGCGGTGGGTTGCCGGGGACGGCTGTGCAAGAAAGTGGCTTTTGAGGATTATAAGGAGACTCGCTGATTGAACCGCAAACGTGTACGTCGGAGCGCGTCTTTGGGAGGTTTTCCATTCCACCGCTATTTTTCTGGGTGTTGGACCACGTGACCTCTGGGTTGCTTCGATCGTCCACGCCTCAATTGATTTTGATCGGACATTGATCCAACGATCGCTGGAGCGAATCGACTTCGCCTTGGAGGGGTACAGAGACATTGGGGGAGTGCCGTGAGTTTGGGTTAAAGGACTAGATAAGGTGGTACCATCTTAAGATCGTGATTATAGGGTGAATTGCTATGATTATTTGTGTCGTGATTCCTTTGTGATTTATAATATATTATTGTTTGTTCATAACCCTTGGTGTGGTTTCATTATTGATTTGATTGTTTCATTTGATGGTTTCATTGAGGGTTTCATTATTGATTGATTTCAACCAAGGGTAACATATCTTTCTGCCGGGGACCCTCTCGGGGTTCGGAGGTTTACCGAGACCAGGGGATAGGGGAGGACCCCGTAACACCTAGTCTGAATCCAAATTGATGATCCGAGATCAAGCCATTGGAGAAGAGGAAGGATTTGATATCCGAAGCAATGATGGATTCCATGACTTTGCTGATAAATTGGGAGAAGGCTGATTGGTCTGTAGTTGCAAGGATCTGTTTTTGCACATTTTTGTGTAAAGTGGTACTGTTTGCTGATTTCCAAGATGATGGCAGATGACCTTGAGCAAAAGAGAGGGTGAAGAGAACAGAGAGAGGGTGAAATAGAGTGGAAGAGCAGGATTTTAGGACCGTGGGCTGATGTCATACCTTTCGACACTTTGGACTGCTGAGACTCATTGGACCTTTGACGAACCTTTAAGACCTTCCCGAAACTGCCCCCAAGACCCTTAAGACCACCAAGACCCCCAAAGTCCCTTAAATATCAGGAAGAACCAGAGGACCCCGAAGATCCAAAAGACCCTGAAGATCCTGAAGACCTAAAAGACCCCGAGGACTCAAAACACCCCAATGACCCAAAAGACCCAAAAGACACAGAGGACCCAAAATAGCCAAGGATCCTGATGACCCAAAAGACTCTGAGGATGCAAAAGACCCCGGGGTACTCAAAAGACCCCGAGGACAGCCTCATTTTCAATGTATATACATTAAAAATACAATACTGAATTCCCTTTTATAAAGAGGATGTCATGTGTCACGCGTGTCTGGTGAAAGTGGGGTTGTACAAAATAATGAAAGAATGTACAAAAACACACCACAAAATACACCACACAAACACATCCTGGCGAGGGTCTGCAATCTCTGATTGCTCTTTCTGGTTTGTAATTGTAATTGATGACGATTTTAAATTGAAATTTACAGGGACAAGGGAAAGGGATCGTTTTTTTCTGGCTGATTGAGTTTTTAAATGTTGAAGCAATGTTTGGCTATTTCGTTCCGTCAACAATGAAGAAGAAGAACCTTTATATTCCCACCGTGTTTAAAGGGTAATTCCAATGGGTTCTAAAGGGGAATTCCATAGAGTTCTAAAGGGTAATTATAATGGGTAATTCTGAAGCGTTCTAATGGATAATTACCCTGCGCTCGCAAAGCGATCAGTTGTGTGCGTACGTGTGGCGTACGTACTTACGTCGTGCATGTCTGTATTTGAAAAATTAATTTTCTCAGCAACCGTTGGTCCGATTGACACGAAATTTTACCATAGCAGCGCCTACGCCTGTAGAATTGTTTTATTCATAATTATGACGTCATAAGTCACGTGGTATGGACGCCATCTTGGAAAAATGTTACACCACTATATCGCTGAAACCGCTCAATGGGAAAAAATTTAAACATGGCTCATTGTCAAGTATTCCCCGTGGGGATAAGATATGTTAATGATGATGTCATCGGTGCCTTCATTATGACATCATAATTCGACAAGTACAATGCTTGATCCAATCAGTATAAAAAATTTTTTTTTAATCTGCGACTGTTAGTCTGATGGACGCGAAATTTTCAGCATAGGAGTGCCTCCTCCTGTAGCATATTTTAATGATAATTATGACGTCATAGATCACGTGGTACAGGCTCCATCTAAGAAAAAACGAAAAATGTTGCACCTCCATATCTCCAAAACCGCTCCATGGAAAAAAATTGAAACATGATACATTGTCAAGTACTCCCCATAGTGAATAAGATTTGTTAATGATTATGTCATTGGTGCCTCCGTTATGACGTCATAATTCGACAAGTACGATGCTTCATCCGATAAGTATGATTTTTTTTTTCATCTGCAAGTCTTGGTCCGATTGACAAAAAAAATTCACCATTGGAGTGCCTGCTCCTGTAGAATCTTTTTTGATAATTATGACATCATAGGTCACGTGGTGCCGGCGCCATCTTGGAATAACCGAAAAATATTGCACCTCTATCTCCGAAACTGCTCCATGGAAAAAAGTGAAACGTGTCTCATTGCAAAGAACTCCGCATGGGGAATAAGTGTTGTTAACGATGACATCATTGCTGCCTTCATTATGACGTCAGAATTTTACAGGGAGAACGCTTACTCTGCTCAGTTTGAAATCTCTTGAGCGTGATCTACGAAACAATTATATTAGAGAATGTAAATTTATGATGTCATCGCTCACGTGGTCTGGCAGCCATATTGGATCAAAGAAAACAACCCCTTCAAAAACAGAAGGGTTTCCTCACACCAAGTTGACTGCGTGGGTAACTATTCTATGAATACCATCTAGTTCTAAAGGGTATTTCTGAACGGTTCTAAACATTCATTCTAATGGGTTCCAAACGGTAATTCTAATGGGTTCTAAAGGGTAATTCTAATGGGTTCTAAAGGGTAATTCCCAGGTTCTATAGGGTAATTCTAACCGGTTGTAAAGGGTAGTTCTAATGGGTTCTAAAGGGTATTTCTATGGGGCTCTAAAGGGTCATTCTATGGGGCTCTAAAGGGTCATTCTAATGGGTTCTAAACGGTAATTATAAAGTGTTCTAAAGGGTAATTATAAAGGGTTCTAAAGGGTAATTCTAAAGGGTGTCGTTCATTTCCAGGCTTGGCCTATTTCATATTTTAAAAAATGCCAAACTGAACCGCTTCCTTCAGACAATGGTGCGATTTCTTTTTTTTAAGCGTTTTTTTTTCTTTGTCTGACATTGCTGATCTTGGTGCTGGTTCTTAGACTGGTGAAGGTGCTGAGTTTGTTGTTGCAAGTGCTGAGCCAACGCATGTGTTTGGCTTGGCGCACGTGCTGAGTCACTGCAGTTGCAGAGCCAGTGCTGGTGCTGAACTGGGTGCAGGTGTTTAACTTGGTGGGGATGTTACACTCAGTGCAGGTGGTGAACATGGTGCAGGTGTTGAGCAATTGGTACCGTTGCTGAGCCTGGTGCAGGTGTTGAGCTTTGTGCTGTTGGTAAGCCACTGCAGGTGCTGAGCCTGGTGCCGGTGTTGAGCTTGATGCCGCGGTGCCATTTAGCCGCAGCAGGTGCACTGAGCTTAGTGTATGTGCTGAACTTGGTGTGGAGAGTGTAGGTACTGATTTAGTTGGTGCTTGTTACTTACAGACCGAGCTGACGGAGAAACAGCTGCAGGATCTGAAGGGGCAGTTCATGTCTATTTATGACGTCAGCTCAGATGGACGGCTGCAGATACACGAGGTACTCATATAGCAACAGATACATCAACATGTAATGTGTACGTTGTGTAAATACATCTGTTATGCTCTTGAATGAATAGTGATGTGGCATTTCCTTTATGTGTTGTGAAATAGCAAACCGGTATATATTTCACAGCTGCTTGTTCGCTATTTGGGTTGTTAGGATTTACACCTGTTCACTGTCGCTTTAAAATCCATTTTTTATTTACACAAAGCACACATTATACACGTACTTCACAGAAATACTAAATAGCTTCCGATATGTTTCAAATATTAAAATTAATCTAACGCCTCCACTCCACCTGCTTTATAACATCTTGAACAAATTCAAATCCCTTTTGATCTCTGTTTGCCCCTTAACACCCAGACCCCACCATACAGTGCTGAGAAAAAGTTTGTGAACCCTTTAGAATTTTATTTATTTCTGCATAGATTTGACCTAAAATGTGATCAGATCTTCATATAATTCCTAATAATCGATAGAGAACCTGATTCAACAAATAGCGCATTTTAAAAAATCTACTTTTTCATTTATTTTTTTTAGCAAAATGATCCAACATTCAATTTCTTTGTCAGAAAAAGTGTGTGAACCTCCAGGTTCATCAGCTCAATTAGAGGGGTAATTGCAGTCAGGTGTTTCAATCAATGGTGTGACAATCAGGAGTGAGTTTGGGTGGCCATGCCCTATATGAAAAACATAAACCTTGTTCATGACCATCTGAGTCTAGTCTTCACCACACAAGTTTGTGGAAGAGTGTCATGTCCCGATTAAAAGAGATATCCGAGGACCTCAGAAAAAGTGTTGGCGATGCTCATCAGTCTGGAGAGGGTTACAAAACCATTTCTGAAGATGTTGGGCTTCACCAATCCACTGGATCACTGTCGGGCAGATAGTGTACAGATGGATAAAATTCCAAGAGCAAAGTGTAATCTCGGAGATCACAAAGAACCCCAGAGTTGTTGTTGTTGTTGTTTTGTATGCAGCCAGTGGGTTAGGGTTAGGGATGTTAGGGTTAGGGTTGTTAGGGTTAGGGTTAGGGTTAGGGTTAGGGTTAGCGTTGTTAGGGTTAGGGTTGTTAGGGTTAGGGTTGGTTTGCATCATTTTTCTGGCAGCGCGTTTGTGCCACTGATGAGGTGCCCCAATTGCCAGTGATCTGGTACTCAGTTTGCCGACCCTTCGGAAGGATGACAGGCCGAGTTAATCCCCCTAGCATTAATTCAACAATCAACCGGGATTCAAACTCAGGATCCTAGGATCCCAAGACAGCACCCTAACCGTTAAGCCAACACCAAGCATACCCCAGCATGTCTAAGGATCTGCAAGCCTCTTGCATTGGCTAATGTCAGTGTTCATGAGTCCACCAACAGGAAAATACTGAACAGGAATGGTGTGCATGTGAGGATAGCAAGGAGGAAACCACTGCTCTCCAAGAAGAACATTGGTGCCCGTCTCAAGCTTGACAAAGACAACCTAGTTGATCCAGAAGGCTATTGGAAGAATGAATGTTTTGTGGACAAACGAGTCGAAAGTGGCTCTTTTTGGCTTCAATGAGAAATTTAATGTTTGACGAAAACCAAACACTGCATTCCAACATAAGAGCCTCGCCCCAACCGTGAAGCATGGTGGTGGGAGTATCATGGTTTGGGGCTGCTTTGCTGCTTCAGGACCTGAACGGCTTGCCATCATTGACGGAACCAGGAATTCTGAATTGTATCAGCAACTTTTACAGGAAAATGTCAGAATATCCGTCCTTGAGCTGAAGCTAAACAGAAAGTGGGTCATGCAGCAAGACAACGATCCTAAACACAAAAATAAATCTACAACAATGGCTGAAGCAGAAGAGGTTTCGCGTTTTGGAATGACCGAGTCAAAGTCCAGACCTTAACCGCAATTTAAATGTTTTGGCAGAACCTGAAGTGAGCAACACATGCATGCAAGAAAGCTCACAAATATGTAAGTTGAAGCAGTTCTGTAAGGAGGAATGTTCCAAAATTCCTCCAAGCCGATGTGAAGGACTGATCAAGAGTTCCAGGAAACGTGTTGTTGTTGTATTGCCCCAGACAGTTCTCTCAAACAAGAACTATTGGGAACACCTCGTTGTGGTGGTTGTAACCTCCCCCCTCCCCCCAACGCAAGTCGGGGGCCGCCAAATCTTCCCTATGCATCCGTGCGGCCCAGATTTGTCGGGCAGCGACGTCATGGTCAGAGTGCTGATCAGTCCCCAAGGACCGGCCCTTTCCCTCTTGTTTCGCTCTCTCTCTCTCTCTCTCTCTCTCTCTCTCTCTCTCTCTCTCTCTCTCTCTCTCTCCAACTCTGTCGTGGCGCTGACTTCATGAAGGCGAGGGTACACTATCCTAGATGTGGGGGATCTGTGGGTCGCTCCTGCGAGATAGATCGGCTGTCCTGTGCTGCGGGTTTGGTCGAGAGAACTGTCCGGGAATATGCAACAACAACAACAACCTTACCCACTCTGCCCCTATCCCACTATATTTTCCTTCCTGGAATCGGTGATGGCGTATGGGAAGGATGTAGTCTCCCATCATTTGTCAACCAGATTGCTCGGTGCGCATGCGCAGAAACTCCTGGTGACAAAGTAAATCGGGGCGGCCTGGATGTATTTCATGCCTCCAAGATAAGGATTGTAGAACGAAATGACTAAAATGCTTTAAAGAAGCCGAAAATACTTGTTAGCATATACGCGCGAGAAAAGGGGATGTACTGCCTCTGCACAATGAAACAGTTGGAGAACTTCCTGATCGACTCGTCCAAAAGGTTGATATATTATAGTCCACCATATTGCAAAAACTCCTAACGATGTGGAGTCGTAAAGGCTGAAGGTTCGTAGATGTGTGTGCGTTCCAATCAAATCTTTGTGCTTCTTTCACACCGATGGGAAGGTTATGTCTGGGGCTTGTCGATGCACATGTCAGGTTTAAAATTATGATATTTACGATTATTCATGTTTGGGAGGAGAGGGGGCGAGTGGCGAGTTTGGGAGTGGATTACGCATGAAATGTGTAATGCAAGTTAACAGTTCTCGGTGAGCCGAAACAAATCAGTCTGAACACAGACACAGCGTTTGTGCAAAATCCCTCGTTTAGCGCATTCAAACGTCTTTTAAAAGTCCCATACTGTGGAGTGTATAGTTATTGTCGATAGTTTACTAGTTTCCATTTCATCTGGGAATGTTCTTTGGAAAATGGATGTTTGCGCTAAATCTACATCATGAATATTTGTGGAGTAAGAACTTGGTGTTGATTGGTGGTGGAAGAATAGGTCGTTTAATAATGGCCTAACTGGTCGGATGGGTTGTTTTCAGGTTGCAAACATGTTGCTACCGGAGGATGAGAACTTCCTGCTGTTGTTTCGTCAGGAGTCATTGCTGGACAACAGCGTGGAGTTCATGAGGGTATGTGAAGATGACCCCTGAATACCGACCAATTCCTATAAACCCCATTATGCCTGTAACACACCAAGAGGTCAAAGGTTAACACACCCAGCAACCCCTACACACTTAGGCACGCCATTACCCACTTAACCATGACACACGTAGTAACCCAAAACACCCACTAAGATCCACCTACACATTAACCACTCAACCACGACACACACAACAACCCAAAACACCCACTAACATCCACCTCCACAATAACCACTCAACCACAACACACATAATAACCCAAAGCACCCACGAACATCCACACAACCATTAACCACTCAACCACGACACACATAATAACCCAAAACGCCCACTAACATCCACCTACACATAAACCACTCAACCATGACACACATAACAACCCAAAACACCCACGAACATCCACACAACCATTAACCACTCAACCACAACACACATAATAACCCAAAACGCCCACTAAGATCCACCTACACATTAACCACTCAATCATGACACACATAATAACCCAAAACACCCACGAACATCCACCTACACATTAACCACTCAACCACAACACACATAATAACCCAAAACGCCCACTAACATCCACCTACGCATTAACCACTCAAACACGACACACATAATAACCCAAAACGCCCACTAACATCCACCTACACATTAACCACTCAACCATGACACACATAATAACCCAAAACACCCACGAACATCCACACAACCATTAACCACTCAACCACAATACACATAATAACCCAAAACGCCCACTAACATCCACCTACACATTAACCACTCAACAACAACACATGTAATAACCCAAAACGCCCACTAAGATCCACCTACACATTAACCACTCAACAACAACACACGTAATAACCCAAAACACTCACTCACTAAGATGAGTCTAGAATCCTAGATCTAATGGGATTTAGACATGGAATCATTGCTGGCCACTTCAGAACAGTCCACGTTTTATCTTGAACCATTCCTGTGTGCTTTTTGAAGTACGTTTGTGTCATTATCTTGCTGCAAGACCCATGACCTTCGACAGAGACCCAGCTTTCTGACACTGGGTTGAACATTGCGCTCCAACATGCCTTGGTAGTCTCCTGATTTCATGATGCCATGCACACATTCAAGGTACCCAGTGCCAGAAGCAGCACAGCAACCCCAAAACATCACTGAACCTCCTCCATCTTTTACTGTGGGGAAGGTGTTCTTTTCTTTGAAGGCTTCATTTTGTTTTCTATAAACATAGAGATGATGTGCTTTACCAAAAAGCTCTAATTTGGTTTCATCTGTCGACAGAAGGATTCTGGCTTGTACAGGTGTGTTTTGTAAAACTCCCGTCGGGCTTTCTTATGTCTCTCTCTCAGAAGTGGGGTCCTCCTGAGTCTCCTGCCATAGAACCCACTTTCATTGAGTTGGCGACGGATGGTGCGAGTTGAAACTGTCGTACCTTGTGTCTGAAGGTCAGCTTGAATCTGTTTGGCAGTTGATCGAGGTGCTTTCTCCACCATTCGAACAATCCTTCACTGCAATCTTCGATCAACTTTTCTCTTGCAGCCACGTCCAGGGAGGTTGGCTACAGTGCATTGGGCCTTAAACTTCCTGATAACATTGCGTATGGTGGACACAGGAACATCACGGTCTCTGAAGATGGACTTGTAGCCTTGAGATTGTCCATGCTTGGTTACAATCTTGTGTCTGACCTCCTCAGACAATTCTCTGGTTTTCTTTATTTTCTCCATGCTCATCGCAGTACACACAGGGACACAAAACAGCAGAATGACTCCTTTTCTCCATTCAAACTGGTTGAATGAGTGATTTTTTTATTTTGGAGGCACCTGCAACTCACCACAGGTGAGTTCAATTCCAAAGTAAAGGAGAATCACCTGCTTGAAATCTAATTATTTCTAACAACTTCTAAAAGGTGCCAATAATATTGTCAAGACCATTTTAGGATTTCTGTGTGGAATAAGCTAGGATTTCGTAATTTTTTCAGCTTTTTGTTTTGTTCCTCTGCAAACCAAAGAAATACAAATGTGGATACCAAAAGATGTTATAATTTTTTTTAAATTCTGGAAGAAATGGTGCATTATTTGAAAAAAGTGCAAGGGTGCCAATATATTTGGCCACGACTGTAATAACCCAAAACACCCACTAAGATCCACCTACACATTAACCACTCAACCATGACACACATAATAACCCAAAACACCCACTAACATCCACACACCCATTAACCACTCAACCATGACACACATAATAACCCCAAAACACCCACTAACATCCCCACACCCATTAACCACTCAACCATGACACACATAATGACCCAAAACACCCACGAAGATCCACCTACACATTAACAATATACACTCATGCCATTTTCAATTTCACTTTTCCTCGTTTTCTATCACGTTTTCTCCATTTTATTCACTTCCTTAACAAGAACATTTTCTCTCCTTTTACACTCCCACTGTTCCTCCATTGCTGTGAATAATTTCTGTTAATTTAAAAATGTCTCCCTCTGGTCTTAATAAAAATGTCTCCCATAACACCACCCTATAATATCCCATGACACTGCCCTATACGATCCCATAACACTGCCCTATACGATCCCATAACACTGCCCTATACAATCCCATAACTCCACCCTATATGATCTCATAACACCGCCATATACGATCCCAAAACACCACCATATACGATCCAATAACAACCATATATAATCCCATAACACCACCCTAAACAATCCCATAACACCGCCCTAAACAATCCCATAACACCACCCTTAACAATCCCATAACACCGCCCAATACGATCCCATGACTCCACCCTATATGATCCCATAACACCGCCCTATATGATCCCATAACACTGCCCTATATGATGCCCATAACACGCCCTATATGATCCCATAACACCGCCCTATACGATCCCATAACTCCGCCCTATACGATCCCATAACTCCGCCATATATGATCCCATAACACCACCCTATACGATCCCATAATACCACCCTATATGATCCCATAACACCGCCCTATACGATCCCATAACACCACCCTATATGAGCCCATAACACCGCCCTAAACAATCCCATAACATGACCCTAAACAATCCCATAACATCGCCCAATACGATCCCATGACTCCGTCCTATATGATCCCATAACACCGCCCTATATGATGCCATACCACCGCCCTAGATGATCCCATAACACCGCCCTATACCCGTAGGGTGTCTGAGTCCAGAAACACACCGAGATGTAGTTTGGTGGGAACCGATGTTTGTCTCATCAATTTTCCACCGGAGGTGTGTTCAGCCGTGGGTATTTAAATTTACTCTACATCAACATCCCGGTTTCACGTGCTGATGGGACTCCAGCACAGACAGACCTGTCATGCCCACCGTGTTCATGACTGCAGTACATGTCCATGTGCTGGTGGTCGCGTTCACACCTTAATCTGTGATATTTCAGATGATTGTTACATCACCAATGGATCATCCAGGGTCACACCCACCTCGTAATAAAATAACACTTTTTCCTTCCGAAGAGATTGCTTCTGTATCTATCTTGTCTGCCCCATGTGTCCAGTGCCGGATTAAGCCTTGCCAAGGCCGGGGGGGGGCGGTGGGGGGGGGGCAAATAATATTTTCAGGCCAGTCTCAACATGAGTGCCACCCCGGAGCCCCAGGTTGTCTGAGGTTGAGTGAAGAATCTCTCGTCTCTCTGGCTTAATTAGATCTAGAATTGAAGGAGTTATATCAATAAAATACGTTTTCCCCCGCATGTAATTGATTACCTACACACATATAAACATGGAACTCACGGCACTCCTTACACCATTAACTCACTCGGAACAACTCACAGCCCTCCTTACACCGGTCACTCACTCAGAACAACTCACGGCCCTTCTTACACCGTTCACTCGCTCAGAACAACTCACGACCCTCCTTACACCGGTCACTCACTCAGAACAACTCACGGCCCTACTTACACCGGTCACTCACTCAGAACAACTCACAGCCCTCCTTACACCAGTCACTCACTCAGAACAACTCATGGCCCTCCTTACACCCTTCACTGACACGGTCGCTTGCTTCTTCATACCACATTATTTTGGTAAGAACAGCACAGATTACCAAGTTTAGACCATGTCAATGCAGACAGATATTTCCGTTTGTAAAAAGTGAAACTGCATAAAAACCTTTTATTCGCTCTATTATTTGGCCCGGTCAAGATTTGGGGCCGGGAGCAAATGCCCCATTTGCCCCGTTATAATCCGCCATTGCGTGCGTCCTCCTCTATCCCCCATTATTCCCCACATCCCTCATTTGTCCAAGTCTTATCACACCTTGTATGACGATTGGGTCTGGCTGTTGAAAGGAGACCGGAATAAAGGAAGGTGTTTGTTCGATCCGGTTTCAACAAAACGATATCCGAGTCATTTCATGGACACTCTCAGCTTGTATTACCCTTCCATTTGTAGTTTGTCGTTTACAAGGTGAGAAACTACATCGAGTGGGATTCAGAAGGTGTGGGAGGGGGCTAAGCGGGGGCAGGGGGGCGTTGGATGGGACTTTCTGGGATGACGTGGAGGGAAAACAGGATACACAGAGATGACAAATTTGTTGGCAAATGGCTGTGACATGTAATTCGATGGTGGAAGATTGTTTAATAGAGAGGTAGAGTAATGTGCTTATATCAAATGTTATTTATCATAATATGAAATGTGATTTGATGAACCGATTGAGACAGCTCGAGGAAGTCAGCTTTGTGCACAGGTAGCACACTTACCTTTGAGCTGTCTACTCTGGGTTCAATTCCCGACGAGACTGTAAACTGTTGGATTGCTTCGTGTGTGGAACATTTCATCACAAAATACGCCGTCCCTCAGTTCGGCATTAAGCCGGGAGTCCGGTCTGGCAGGACAGGGTGGTGGATCTCAAAGATCACGAAGATCACGCAGATCTCAAAGATCACGCAGATCTCAAAGATCACGCAGATCTCAAAGATCTCGAAGATCACGAAGATCTCAAAGATCACGCAGATCACAAAGATCACAAAGATCTCAAAGATCACAAAGATCTCAAAGATCACAAAGATCACAAAGATCTTAAAGATCTCAAAGATCACGAAGATCACGAAGATCTCAAAGATCATGCAGATCACGCAGATCACAAAGATCACAAAGATCTCAAAGATCTCAAAGATCACAAAGATCACAAAGATCTCAAAGATCACAAAGATCTCAAAGATCTCAAAGATCACAAAGATCACAAAGATCTCAAAGATCACAAAGATCACAAAGATCTCAAAGATCTCAAAGATCACAAAGATCACAAAGATCTCAAAGATCTCAAAGATCACAAAGATCACAAAGATCTCAAAGATCACAAAGATCTCAAAGATCACAAAGATCTCAAAGATCTCAAAGATCACAAAGATCACAAAGATCTCAAAGATCACAAAGATCACAAAGATCACAAAGATCTCAAAGATCACAAAGATCTCAAAGATCACAAAGATCACAAAGATCTCAAAGATCACAAAGATCACAAAGATCTCAAAGATCACAAAGATCTCAAAGAGCTCAAAGATCACAAAGATCACAAAGATCACGAAGATCACGAAGATCACAAAGATCACGAAGATCACAAAGATCTCAAAGATCACAAAGATCACAAAGATCTCAAAGATCTCAAAGATCACAAAGATCTCAAAGATCTCAAAGATCACAAAGATCACAAAGATCTCAAAGATCACAAAGATCTCAAAGATCTCAAAGATCACAAAGATCTCAAAGATCACAAAGATCACAAAGATCTCAAAGATCACAAAGATCACAAAGATCTCAAAGATATCAAAGAGCTCAAAGATCTCAAAGATCACAAAGATCACAAAGATCACGAAGATCACAAAGATCTCAAAGATCACAAAGATCACGAAGATCACAAAGATCTCAAAAATCACAAAGATCACAAAGATCTCAAAGATCTCAAAGATCACAAAGATCTCAAAGATCTCAAAGATCTCAAAGATCATGCAGATCACGCAGATCACAAAGATCACAAAGATCACAAAGATCTCAAAGATCTCAAAGATCTCAAAGATCACAAAGATCACAAAGATCTCAAAGATCACAAAGATCACAAAGATCTCAAAGATCTCAAAGATCACAAAGATCACAAAGATCTCAAAGATCACAAAGATCTCAAAGATCTCAAAGATCACAAAGATCACAAAGATCTCAAGGATCACAAAGATCTCAAAGATCACAAAGATCACAAAGATCTCAAAGATCTCAAAGATCACAAAGATCACAAAGATCTCAAAGATCACAAAGATCACAAAGATCTCAAAGATCACAAAGATCACAAAGATCTCAAAGATCTCAAAGATCACAAAGATCACAAAGATCTCAAAGATCACAAAGATCTCAAAGATCACAAAGATCACAAAGATCTCAAAGATCACAAAGATCACAAAGATCTCAAAGATCACAAATATCACAAAGATCTCAAAGATATCAAAGAGCTCAAAGATCACAAAGATCTCAAAGATCTCAAAGATATCAAAGAGCTCAAAGATCACAAAGATCTCAAAGATCACAAAGATCACGAAGATCACAAAGATCTCAAAGATCACAAAGATCACAAAGATCACGAAGATCACAAAGATCTCAAAGATCACAAAGATCACAAAGATCTCAAAGATCTCAAAGATCACAAAGATCTCAAAGATCTCAAAGATCACAAAGATCACAAAGATCTCAAAGATCACAAAGATCTCAAAGATCTCAAAGATCACAAAGATCTCAAAGATCACAAAGATCACAAAGATCTCAAAGATCACAAAGATCACAAAGATCTCAAAGATATCAAAGAGCTCAAAGATCTCAAAGATCACAAAGATCACGAAGATCACGAAGATCACAAAGATCACAAAGATCACGAAGATCACAAAGATCTCAAAGATCACAAAGATCACAAAGATCACAAAGATCTCAAAGATCACAAAGATCTCAAAGATCTCAAAGATCACAAAGATCTCAAAGATCTCAAAGATCTCAAAGATCACAAAGATCACAAAGATCTCAAAGATCTCAAAGATCACAAAGATCACAAAGATCTCAAAGATCACAAAGATCACAAAGATCACAAAGATCACAAATATCTCAAAGATCACAAAGATCACAAAGTCTGAGTCTGTTGACAAAGAGTGTGCGACGTCTCTCCAGCTCCCCGGAACATATTCCAGTAACTTAAAGATTCCTGGTGAAATTCGCTCTCGTCGAACCCGACAGCTTGTTTGTGGAAAAACTTGGACCAATCTTGCGAGCTCCATGGGCCGTAGACCCCATGCCATGTGATGGAGGAAAAAGTGAAGGAAAAACAGTAACTTTTTCCTCAGAAGGAAAATGTGAGACTCTTTGACGTTACCTGCTGAGAACCTGGCCTCGCATTGCAACAGAGATTCCAAAAATTGCTGAAACATGTTTGTTCATCTTTAATTCAAAGCGGCGCCTGAGAGCTTACGCATAATCTTCTGGCAGTGCTTGTCCCATCGAAGATCATGCGAGACCGTCACACCCAGGTAAGTCAAACTGATGTACTCCTGGCATAGCATCACCAAGCATCTCATGCTGATCTGTACACCTGGTTTGAGTTTCCTCGTAAGCCGGCCCAGCATTGATCCCTTGGGGCCACACTAGATATCACGTGAACACCCCCCCCCCACCCCCCCAGGGTGAGTGGGTACCGTTACTGTGACGGCTTGCGGTCTATCACTTAGAAACGACAAGATCCACTGTAGAGTGTGTCCCCCATTGCCATAGTAACGGGATTTTGTAAACAAGCATTGGTGAGGAACTCTGCCGAATGCTTACAAACAATTGTTTTTTTTTCTGAAAAACCATTGAAAATCATTAGTCACAGTCTAATTTGAAGGGTGGTTTGCTTGAATTTTTTGTCGATCGGAAAGTGTTGAAAAAAAGGCCGGAAGTGTCGAATTTCGATTTCACCAGTGACGTCACACTATGAACCCACCTTGATCCAAATGGTGGTTTTACATAGAGAAACTCGGGTTTCTCGGATTCCGGTTCTGATTTCTCCATCATTAGAAACTCTGGAGGTTCTCAGGATGTTGAAACTGATCAGTGAGATTTTGAAGAAACTATTGGAGATGAAATTAGTGATGGAAACACTTTCAGCGGAATTGTAGATCCGAATCATTTTGAGCCTTCTGTGAATGATTCAGATGAAGATGGGGGTATTGTGTTGGAAGTGAAGATGAAAATGCCGGTCGAATATTCACTACAGATTGGTAGGTTTGTTTTTTCCATTCAATTGACGGTTTATCAGGAAATAATATTAATTGATAAATGTGTTACATTTGACTGCAGAATAAATATGGCACAGACATGACGCGGAACGGATTCAACACTTACACCGCCCAGATACACAGTCGATGGGGGATTGTGGAGGGTGTGAGATGGTGGTGGGTATTATGGGGGGGGGGGGGGGGTTGTTGATGGGGGATGAGGGAGAGGGGAGTGTGGGTGGTGTAGGATATCTGCCTTATTTGTCAGGCCTACGCTGTGGTGTACTCTCGCGAGATGTCATGCGATCCCGCTCGAGTCACATGAGCATACGGTATACATTATTTCACAAAACACAGAACAGAAATAACGTTATATTATGTATTTTCTCCTTCAGAATGAAAATCAATTTTAATATCAAGTTTGTCCGGATGTTCATGTGGGATAATGGTGGGTATTGTGGGGGTGACGGTTGATGGTGGATTGTGGGGGCATGGGGGAGAGAGGAGTGTGGGGTGGTCGTGGGGTATTGTTAGCTGGGGTTTTTGAACTCTTAAGATGCATAGGACAGGATGGCGGCGATGTTAGCCAACACATCTAGCAAGGTGAGATATGTCACCAGCAGACCTACGCAGATGTTCGATTCATCACTCAAATCGCCCATGTCCTCGGTACAGATGGTAGCTCGGTGGAGATGGTGTTACAGTTTGAACGACGGTTGTTTCTTCTGCTCAATCATAGCGGATAACCACAAGATCGTAGCGGATAACGACAAGATCGTAGTGGATAACCACAAGATCGTAGCGGATAACCATTTCTCAGTAAAATGTTCCAAATACAAAAGCAAACATCTTGTACGCCCGATCCACACTCGGATATTTCGGACAAATGCCCAATTTCTGGCAACTCTCGGATCTTTTGGCCATTGGTGTAGCTGTAGCATGAAACCATCTGGGTTTGTATTACTACAACCATGTAGCCTAACGATGCATCGACGCGTCATATTTGTAGAAATTTGAAAATGATTTGCAGTTTGAGTTAAATCGTTCCTTTAATGCGAAAACAATACGGACGTTGCGCTCGGCTTCATGTTGCGACGTCACAGCTAATGGTGGAGAGGAAGAATCTGATCAGACTTATAATCGCAAAATTACCACTTTATAAGTCGCAAAATCGGAAAAACACACAATCGATATATATTTTATAGAGTATGAAGGAAGGGATAGATCCGCGTCAGGTGGTCTGAGCGTTTGGGTTCCCCTTTAATGTACAAGAAAATAATGTCAGTTTGTCCTCTTTTCTATAAACTATTGTACCAGTCAGTTACGAGATGCAGATACGAGTTGAGTTGTGATGAGATGGGTAGATCTTGGTACATTGTTTGGTTGGACACACCTCTCGTATTAAATATATATTTATACACATACATACAGTGCGTATCAAAAAAAAGGTAATCCGAATTCAAGGGGTTAATATGCAAAGGTTATTTAGTTTGACAATTTGCATGTGGTTTACCAATTATGAGGAGATCCTCAGCTATCCATTGATGCCTTTCATGCATCATTGCTGTCACACATGACCGAGTACATGTTCATTGAAAAGGACTAGTTCAAATCACATTTTTACAAGTTTGGCTAATCGGTGCAAGACAGTTTGAAATGGACGCATTACTTGTCGACTGCCAAGTTGATTATGTAAAATAGTTAAGCTGGTCTGGTAATCGTCGGTTGCGTCATCCTTTGTTTAAGATGGGTATTTAAGATAGGCCTACAGTGTATGGGTTTAGAGACAGTCTGAGTCATTGAAAAGATGGTTCAACTTAGACTGAGCAGCGAACCTTCGTGGTTACAACCTTTCACCAAACTGGAAGTTTGCAGCGAACTCGTGATGCGTTCAGGGAACGTTTCCCAGAACGGGAGCCTCCAGCAGCCAAAACCAACTGGGCGAATGTTAGAAAATACCAAGAGCATGGCACTATCCTCAACCGCAACAAGGAGAATTCTGGTAGGAGGCGCACTGGGCGATCGGAAATGAACATTGCAGCAGCAAGGCAGCAAGTTTTGGAGCATCCTAGGGATACAAGCGCAAGACGAAATGGGACAGGATTGCCTTCGGCAACATTCAACCGAATCACAAGACTGGACCTCCACCAACATCCATATCGGATTCACATCCAGCATCAACTTACACCAGGGGATTTTGCCAGGAGGCTGGTGCTTGCCAGTTGGTTGATAGCACGTTGCGAAGAAGATGTCAATTTCCTGCGGTATCTCATTATCGGCGACGAAGCTGCTTTCGCCATGGACGGCAAGGTCAATACCCATAATGTTCTTGAATATGCACCGACAGGACAACCCCCGGAATTTAATTTTGACACCAACATGAATCGCCAAAAGTGGCCTGTTTGGTTGGGACTTTGTGGAAGTGGTCAGGTGATCGGACCATTTTTCTTTCAAAGGAATGTCAATGGTAACAGGTATCTGCAGATGATCAATGATGAAGTTTTACCGCAGCTGGAGGAGAACATTGAGTGACAGGTTCGTGGTGTCTTCAGATATCTCTGGTGGGCCCAAGGCGGCACCCCAGCACATCGTCGTATCGCTGTCCGAGATCGACTGAGGAAACTCTTTGGAGACCGAGTCATCGCCCTCAACCATGCAGTGGAATGGCCGCCAAGATCACCTGACCTCACACCATGTGATTATTTCCTTTGGGGACATTTAAAGAACATGGTGTTCGTAACTCCTCCCCGTGATCTTGACGAATTGCAGGGCCGTATTCGACATGAAGTGGATGCTTTGCGCAATGACCCGGCTATGGTGAGACGAGCAGTTCAGGGCATGCTCCGCCGCTGTGAGCTTTGTGTTGAAATGGGAGGTGGACATGTTGAAGGTGTGGGTGCATAAAGGCCAATCATTCCTGAGAAAAGTTCACATCTGACGTTCCTTTTGCACCAATTATCCCGACTTGCATCGATTAGCCAAACTTGTAAAAATGTGATTTGAACTTGTCATTTTCAATGAACACGTACTCGGTCATGTGTGACAGCAATGATGCATGGAAGGTATCATTGGAAAGCTGAGGATCTCCTCTTAATTAGTAAACCACATGTAAATTGTCAAAATTAATAACCTTTACATATTAACCCCTTGAATTCGGATTACCTTTTTTTTGATACGCACTGTATAATAGAAGGTAACTTGGTTCCACTGGGCTGTTGAAAAGGAATTTGTTCCCAACAGAGTGTGGAATATTTGTGGAGTTTGCTTGGAATGTCCTTTGACAGTATAATAGAAGCTAGGAGGGAGAGGGAGCGAGGAGGTGGTGGGTTTGCAAGGATGGGGGGTGTGGAGGGGGGGGGAGGGTTTAAGGAAGGGGGTGCAAGGAAGGAGGAGAGAGCGAGGAAGTTGATGGGATGGTGGCCATGGGAGGGAGTAGGGGAGTAGGGGGGGGAGGGGGTAGGGGAGAAAGAGTAACACCTAACAGAACTATACACGACTATATATATATATTACATGCTACACAATGTAATTATAAAACATACTACGTATATATATATGGTTTATTTCAACATTGGGTTTTTGGCTGATATTCTGTTTCGGTTATTTGAATGAAAATGAAGTCCCAGCCTTTTTCGAATATGAAGGTTTCTCGCTGCCTCTCCTGTTTATAGAAGAGAAAACTTCGTCTGGAACTTCTCGGTTGACTGTGCCTCTTCTTATTCCGTTATTCTTCTTTTATTATTACACACTTTTATTTCACTTTGTTTGTCCCGTTTGAAATCTTTGAGTCGTTCGTTTCCTAGAGAGCTGAAATTTGGGACACGGTCCTCTTTTCTGGTACATTTTCATCTATCATGATGCAAATTTTAAAATAAAATTGAAAAAAAAAATACAAAATTGGTTTAAAACTTTTTTTAAAACACTGTGTAGCACTAAAACATGTTTTTTCGTTTACGTGTATGGTTTTGTTCTTTGTGGTCTGTACTTCACTGGAACCATCTGAGTATCTACGGGAGGTAGATTTTAGGAGCGTCGGCGGTTTCCCCGCACCATACAAATTACAATAGTAATGGGCATCACAGGCTTCTCTCAAGTTTATGGTTCCATTTTCTTATTTCATGATGGAGGAAAGTGGAGGGCACCCATAGCAGACAAGAAAATATGAAGAAAATTGAAAGGGAAGGTTCTGGGATCTTGTGTAACACCGGCCTACCTTTGCGGTCTGGAGATGGTGGCACTGGCAGGGAAGCAACAACAGTGGTTGCAGGTCTGCAAAAACAACTGGGTCAGGTCGTCAGAAGGGTAGTGGGATTGAAAAAGCTGGATAGAAGAAGGGTGGATGAACAGAGGGAGGAGATCGATGTGAGGATGAGCTTGACGGGTAGATTGGTAAAGAGGTGGCTGAGGCTCAGGTAGGCTGGACACCTGGTGCGGATGGGGGATTAAACAATGGCAAAGAAAGCGGATAGGTCGAGGAAGCAAGGAAGGAGAAAAAGAGGTAGCCCTTGGCTGTGATGGGAAGATTGTGTGAGGAGGTATATGTAAGATGAGGGTTGAGGGACATCGGTTGGGTGGGGTTAAGGGGGGTATTGTACAAAGGTGGGACAGCTGCAGCTTAGTATTCGGCCTCACTCTATAAAAAAAGGAAGAGGAAGAGGAAGAATTGAAACATGATTGTCTATGTCAGGGAAGACGTCTGAGCGAACATTGTCTTGCGAACACTACGAAGTGCCTAATTCACCCAGAGTGCACATATTCATCTCCAGGGACGTGGTTATGGAGCAGGAACCCAAGGAATGACCGAGGTGTTGTCCCAATGGAGACCTTTTCACCAAGAGCGCATTCTCGACACGATATACTCAAACTGTACATTATGACTCTTGAACAAAATCCGAGGCTCATTGAAGACTGAATTGAAAGAGTGGGATGTTTGGGAACAGGTTGGAATTGGATGTACAGATGGACGAATGGACGAGAAGATTGCGATTTTGACGACATGACAGGGTTAGCAAGATTTTAAAAACAATTGTTCGGTAATGAGAAAGAACATGAGATGGCAGGGAGTTTTCGACTTGACGGACGGGAGAGAAGGGCAGGATTGGAGGGAAATCAGAGGCTGAGATTAAACGGCAGCGTTGGCTTTAAAACAGCTGCGCACACCCGGGGAGGGACGGTCTGGCTTGATGCTCGGCAATCAAATCCTGGATGGCGTCCAACAGATGTCAGTGTGACCGGACGATGGACCAGGGATTATTCTGTTGTTCGTATGAGGAGATAAATGAACGGACATCTTCAAATCCAGCTGAACATAGCATGCTGAGGTTAAGGTTTATCAGCTTTCAAAAACACACCATGGTTATGGATTATCAGATTGTAGAAACACACCAAGGTTATGGATTATCAGCTTTCAGAAACACACCATGGTTATGGATTATCAGCTTTTAGAAACACACCATGGTTATGGATTATCAGATTGTAGAAACACACCAAGGTTATGGATTATCAGCTTTCAGAAACACACCAAGGTTATGGATTATCAGCTTTCAGAAACACACCATGGTTATGGATTATCAGCTTTTAGAAACACACCATGGTTATGGATTATCAGCTTTCAGAAACACACCAAGGTTATGGATTATCAGCTTTTAGAAACACACCATGGTTATGGATTATCAGCTTTCAGAAACACACCATGGTTATTGATTATCAGCTTTTAGAAACACACCAAGGTTATGGATTATCAGATTGTAGAAACACACCAAGGTTATGAATTATCAGATTGTAGAAACACACCATGGTTATGGATTATCAGCTTTTAGAAACACACCATTGTAATGGATTTTATCAGATTGTAGAAACACACCAAGGTTATGGATTATCAGATTGTAGAAACACCCCAAGGTTGTGGATTATGAGCTTTTAGAAACAAACCAAGATTATTGATTATCAGGTTTTAGAAACACACCAAGGTTATGGATTATGAGCTTTCAGAAACATACCAAGGTTATGGATTATCAGATTGTAGGAACACACCAAGGTTGTGGATTATGAGCTTTTAGAAACACACCAAGGTTATGAATTATCAGATTGTAGGAACACACCAAGGTTGTGGATTATGAGCTTTCAGAAACCACCAAGGTTATGGATTATCAGATTGTAGAAACACACCAAGGTTATGGATTATGAGCTTTCAGAAACACACCAAGGTTATGAATTATCAGATTTTAGAAACACACCAAGGTTATGGATTATGAGCTTTCAGAAACACACCAAGGTTATGGATTATCAGATTGTAGAAACACCCCAAGGTTGTGGATTATCAGGTTTTAGAAACACACCAAGGTTATGGATTATCAGATTGTAGAAACACACCAAGGTTGTGGATTATCAGGTTTTAGAAACACACCAAGGTTATGGATTATCAGATTGTAGAAACACACCAAGGTTATGAATTATCAGGTTTTAGAAACACACCAAGGTTATGAATTATCAGGTTTTAGAAACACACCAAGGTTATGGATTATCAGATTGAAGAAACACACCAAGGTTATGGAATATCAGCTTTTAGAAACACACCAAGGTTATGAATTATCAGGTTTTAGAAACACACCAAGGTTATGAATTATCAGGTTTTAGAAACACACCAAGGTTATGAATTATCAGGTTTTAGAAACACACCAAGGTTATGAATTATCAGGTTTTAGAAACACACCAAGGTTATGAATTATCAGGTTTTAGAAGCACACCAAGGTTATGGATAATCAGATTGTAGAAACACACCAAGGTTATGGATAATCAGATTGTAGAAACACACCAAGGTTATGGATAATCAGATTGTAGAAACACACCAAGGTTATGAATTATCAGGTTTTAGAAACACACCAAGGTTATGGATAATCAGGTTTTAGAAGCACACCAAGGTTATGAATTATCAGGTTTTAGAAACACACCAAGGTTATGAATTATCAGATTGTAGAAACACACCAAGGTTATGGATAATCAGATTGTAGAAACACACCAAGGTTATGAATTATCAGGTTTTAGAAACACACCAAGGTTATGGATTATCAGATTGAAGAAACACACCAAGGTTATGGAATATCAGGTTTTAGAAACACACCAAGGTTATGAATTATCAGGTTTTAGAAACACACCAAGGTTATGAATTATCAGGTTTTAGAAACACACCAAGGTTATGAATTATCAGGTTTTAGAAACACACCAAGGTTATGAATTATCAGGTTTTAGAAACACACCAAGGTTATGAATTATCAGGTTTTAGAAACACACCAAGGTTATGGATAATCAGATTGTAGAAACACACCAAGGTTATGAATTATCAGGTTTTAGAAACACACCAAGGTTATGGATTATCAGCTTTTAGAAACACACCAAGGTTATGGATTATCAGCTTTTAGAAACACACCAAGGTTATGAATTATCAGGTTTTAGAAACACACCAAGGTTATGGATTATCAGATTGTAGAAACACACCAAGGTTATGGATTATCAGCTTTTAGAAACACACCAAGGTTGTGGATTATCAGCTTTTAGAAACACACCAAGGTTATGGATTATCACCTTTTAGAAACACACCAAAGTTATGGATTATCACCTTTTAGAAACACACCAAGGTTATGAATTATCAGATTTTAGAAACACACCAAGGTTATTAAATATCAGCTTTTATAAACACACCAAGGTTATGGATTATCAGCTTTAAGAAACACACCAAGGTTATGGATTATCAGGTTTTAGAAACACACCAAGGTTATTGATTATCAGATTTTAGAAACACACCAAGGTTATGGATTATCAGCTTTTAGAAACACACCAAGGTTATGGATTATCAGGTTTTAGAAACACACCAAGGTTATGAATTATCAGATTTTAGAAACACACCAAGTTTATGGATTATCAGGTTTTAGAAACACACCAAGGTTATGGATTATCAGCTTTTAGAAACACACCAAGGTTATGGATTATCAGATTGTAGAAACACACCAAGGTTGTGGATTATCAGCTTTTAGAAACACACCAAGGTTATGGATTATCAGATTGTAGAAACACACCAAGGTTATGGATTATCAGATTGTAGAAACACACCAAGGTTATGGATTATCAGCTTTTAGAAACACACCAAGGTTATGGATTATCAGATTGTAGAAACACACCAAGGTTATGGATTATCAGCTTTTAGAAACACACCAAGGTTATGGATTATCAGCTTTTAGAAACACACCAAGGTTATGGATTATCAGATTGTAGAAACACACCAAGGTTATGGATTATCAGCTTTTAGAAACACACCAAGGTTATGGATTATCAGCTTTTAGAAACACACCAAGGTTATGAATTATCAGCTTTTAGAAACACACCAAGGTTATGAATTATCAGATTTTAGAAACACACCAAGGTTATTAAATATCAGCTTTTATAAACACACCAAGGTTATGGATTATCAGCTTTTAGAAACACACTAAGGTTATGGATTATCAGGTTTTAGAAACACACTAAGGTTATGGATTATCAGGTTTTAGAAACACACCAAGGTTATGGATTATCAGATTTTAGAAACACACCAAGGTTATGGATTATCAGCTTTTAGAAACACACCAAGGTTATGGATTATCAGGTTTTAGAAACACACCAAGGTTATGGATTATCAGCTTTTAGAAACACACCAAGGTTATGGATTATCAGCTTTTAGAAACACACCAAGGTTATGAATTATCAGCTTTTAGAAACACACCAAGGTTATGAATTATCAGCTTTTAGAAACACACCAAGGTTATGGATTATCAGCTTTTAGAAACACACCAAGGTTATGGATTATCAGCTTTTAGAAACACACCAAGGTTATGGATTATCAGCTTTTAGAAACACACCAAGGTTATGGATTATCAGCTTTTAGAAACACACCAAGGTTATGAATTATCAGATTTCAGAAACACACCAAGGTTATGGATTATCAGCTTTTAGAAACACACCAAGGTTATGGATTATCAGCTTTCAGAAACACACCAAGGTTATGGATTATCAGATTTTAGAAACACACCAAGGTTATGGATTATCAGGTTTTAGAAACACACCAAGGTTATTAAATATCAGCTTTTATAAACACACCATGGTTATGGATTATCAGTTTCTGGAACTCAGCTTCTGAAGCTTCAGCTTCTGGAGTTTAGATCGACGTTCTGTTGATTGCATCCATTGCTCTTCCTGTCTGCGAAATGAGATCGACGCGACACTTCACGAGTTCTTCATCCTGCAGACCAATGAGCTTATTTCCAATTGCTCGGGAAGTCTTGGAATCCATCACTGTTGCTGATGTCAAGTCTTTCCTGTTTTCAAACACCCTGCATGGTCTCTGATCGACCATCAGTTTGGATTCCATCCCAGTCACTCAAATCCGGACAAGTTTCTGTCCTCGCTCAGCAATGGTTGGAGGTCCACACCGTGTCAATCCATTTCTTTCATGCTACTCTTGATATATATTTTCATGAAGTTATGTAAATCTGTGTGTACATCGCTTTTTGGGGGTGTAGTGGTCCATGGACCTGGCATGTTATCTTTACCACCCAAATGGTCCACTTTCATGACATTGTCTCTGCTCATCTAAACGACCTTATCCTTCAACTGCCCCATTGGGAATTGATGACCCTGTCATGTCCCCATGGCAAAGAAGCAACCATTGTGTACATTTATGTCGGTTTTGCCCACACGATCCATGGGCAAAGGCATGGCTTGGTATTTTCACGGCAGGAAGTTTTAATGATAGGCCAGAAGCCCATGGTTAACGCCGCTATAACAAGCACGTGAGTGCCTCATTAACTGGGACTTAATAACCACTGGGATCACGTGGCCTGACTCCCCGGCGGGGGCTCCAATGGGTGCTGTTTTTACTTACATCTCATTCAATCGCATCAGCAGGTATCTCAAAGCCCCTTTTTTCCTCTGTTGTGTGTCTCCATCTATTTACATCTACACGTAGGCTACACACACCATGGACCTCTCGAGGCGTCGAATTTTAAAATATTTCCTTCCATCTTTATCTTGTATATACTGCTCCTTTCCTTCCCCAGGTGCTGCATGACGTCATCGTCGGGCACGAAAGGGGGCCCGGCGATGACGCGCTGAAACAGAGTACTTAGTTTTCACTCTGTTACTTGCAAAATCGAAGATTTTTCAAGTATATTGGTTGGTCTTGTGCGTCATTACTTGGCAAAAAAAAAAAAGTATATTGATCACTCCGGTTTGTGTGTGTTTGTCTGTGTTTGTGTGTGTGTTTGTGTGTGTGTTTGTGTGTGTGTGTGTTTGTGTGTTTGTTTGTGTGTGTGTGTGTTTGTCTGTCCGCTCACTTATATTTGCCTACAGGTCACAATTTTAAACCGATCTTCACGAAACTTCACCAAATGGTAGAGTTCGAGGTCCGACAAAATCCTATATATTTTTGAGGTCAAAAGGTCAAAAGGTCAACATCGGCCAAAGGTCAACCACTTTTTTCAAATTTCTAAAATCCTCAATTTTCATCCGATTGACTTGAAATTTGAATAGGATTTACATATCGGTGAACTGAATTCAACCACCAACTATTTTTGAGATCAGCATAGGCCAATAGGTCAACATAGGCCAAAGGTCAACAACCATTTCAAATTTCTAAAATCCTCAATTTTCACCGATTGACTTGAAATTTGAATAGGATTTACATATCGGCTAACTTAATTCAACCACCAACTATTTTTGAGATCAGCTTGGGCCAAAAGGTCAACATAGGCCAAAGGTCATCCACTTTTTTCGAATTTCTAAAATCCTCAATTTTCATCCGATTGACTTGAAATTTGAATGGGATTTAGATATCAGCTAACTGAATTCAACCACCAACTATTTTTGAGATCAGCATAGGCCAAAGGTCAACAACAATTTCAAATTTCTAAAATCCTCAATTTTCATCTGATTCACTTGAACTTTGAATGGGATTTTTATATCAGCTAACTGAATTCAACCACCAACTATTTTTGAGATCAACATAGGTCATAAGGTCGACATAGGCCAAAGGTCAACCACGTTTTTGAAATTTCTAAAACCCTCAATTTTCATCCGATTGACTTGAAATGTGAATAGTATTTGCATATCAGCTTACTGAAACCAACCACTAACTATTTTTGAGATCAACATAGGCCAAAATGTCAACCACTTTTGATCAGATTTCTAAAATCCTCAATTTTCATCTGGTTGACTTGAAATTTGAATCGGGTTTTCATATCACGCAACTGAATTCAACCACCAACTATTTTTGAGATCAGCATAGGAGAAAAGGTCAACATAGGCCTAAAGGTCAACATAAGCCAAATTTCTAAAATTGTCAATTTCATCCGATTAACTAAACTTTGAAGACGATTTGCATATCAGGTCACTGAATTCAATCACTAATTATTTGTGAGGTTAAAAGGATGCTCTACTGAGTGCCATGCTACTTTGTTCTGTTTTGCCAAGTGTCATTCTATGAGTGATTTTTCATTCTGTCTGTCTGTCTGTCTGTCTGTCTGTATGTCAGTCGCCTACAGGTCACAATTTTCAACTGATCTTCAAGAAACTTCACAAAATGGTAGAGTTGATCATGTGAAATAAGCTTATTGTTTTTCGGGTCAAAAGGTCAATAGGTCAACATAGGCCAAAGGTCACCAACTTTGTCATATTTCCAAAATCCTCAATTTTAATCCGATTGACTTTTTAAAACTTTTTGACTGAAATTTTAAGAAGATTTGAATATCTGGTCACTGAATTCAACCACCAACTATTTTTGAGATCACAATAGGTCAAAGGTCAACAACAATGTCAAATTCTAAAATCCTCAATTTTCATCCGATTCACTTGAAATTTGAATGGGATTTACATATCAGTAAACTGAATTCAACCAACAACTATTTTTGAGATCAGCATAGGCCAAAAGGTCAAAATAGGCCAAAGGTCAACCACTTTTCTCAAATTTCTAAAAGCCTCAATTTTTATGCGATTGACTTGAAATTTGAATTGGATTTTCATGTCAGCTAACTGAATTCAACCACCAATTATTTAATAGGTCAAAAGGATGCTCTACTGAGTGCCATTCTGCTTTGTTCTCTTTTGCCAAGTGTCGCTCCATGAGTGATTTTTCATTTTGTCTGTTTGTTTATTTGTCACTCGCCTACAGGTCACAATTCTAAACTTATCACCATGAAACTTCACCAAGCTGTAGAGGTCGTCACAATTCAGATGCTTATTGATTTTGAGGTCAACGGTCATCTGGAGGTCGAATTTCTAAAATCGCCATTTTTCATCCGATTGACTTGGAAATTGAACAGCATTTGCACATTGAGTCACTAAATAGGGAAGCCAACTAATTTTGAGGTCAAAAGGTCAAAGATCAACTCAAGGCCAAACTTCCAAAATCATCAATTTTCATCCGATTGACTTTAAAATTTAACAGCATTTGCATAGTGCCTCACTAAATTGGGAAACCAACTAGTTTTGAGGTCAAAAGGTCAAAGGTCAACTCTAGGTCAAACCTCTATAAAAATCAATTTTCATCTGAGAAATCGTCACTTTTCATCCTATTGACCCGAGCTTTGATCAAGATCGTCAATTTTAATCTTGATGAGATGGACAATTTGCTGAATCAATGGTAACCTTTTTTGCTGGGGGAGGGGGGGGGGGGTATTTTGCAAGTATCGTGCTCTGCATGGCATGACGTTTTCTTGTTTATTATTTATTTAACCTGAACTTTGTGGTGTTTTCAATAGGGGGAAAGGATTGACAGGATGGACTAGACACTAGAGGTACGCACACTCACCTCTAAGCTGTCTAGCTTAGGTTCGATTCCCACGACCCAGCTATAATCTGTCATCTCAGTGTTTCACAGGCAGGGTGATTCATCAATGTGTGTGCCGTCCTTCGGATGGACGTTAAACAGCGTGTCCTGTCTGCCTGCATTTGTTGTTGGATGTTAAAGATTCCATGGTGGCCTTGACGAAGAGTAGGTGAGTTATCGTCGGCACCTGGACCAAAATCCAAATTCCTGCTCTAACCAGCACATGCAGCTCTAACCAGCCCCTGTTACCAGTAAGCTGGTATACTCATTTTACCAACCTCGGAAGGATGACAGGCTGAGTCAAACCACCTGCTGTTATTTTAATGGGTCAACAGGGGCTAGAACTCAACACCCGAAGATCTTATGGCCACTTTAACCGTTAATACAACACCAGGCTTAATGTATCAGGTAACGAACTGCATGTGGTATATGGTATACAGACCTCGCAACCTGCAGTTATAGTGTGAAGTGAAACCCATTCCCAAAGGCTGGGGATCTGGGAGCCTCCTAGGCCCCCAGGGGGACCCAGGTGCAAGACCCCTGTGGGGGTCCAGGAGGTGAACCCTTGTGTCGCTCCTGAATTTGAGGAAGGCTTTAAGATTATGCAATGTCCAACTATTCACAGTATTGTAGTAAAAAACAGGCTGTTCTTGGTTTAACAGCGTATTCCTTCCAGTGTACATTATAGGGAGGCGCACAGGATCACATACAACAGTCAAAACTATTACATCACGTGATCGTAGAGAACTGTGATTACCTCCACCACCACCAAAGGTGGATGGAGGTTATGTTTTCACCCCTGTCTGTCTGTTTGTGACAAGATATCTCAAAAGGTTGTGGACGGATTCGGACGAAATTTGGCAGAGATGTAGTGTATGTGACACGGACGAAATGATTAGATTTTGGTGAAGATCCGGATCCGGATCCGGCTACGAGAATTTTTTTAAATGATTCTTCACCATTGGGCGATAGGGCCAAAAACGATACATAGCAGGATATCTCAAAAAGTTGTGGACGGATTTGGACGAAACTTGGTGGACCGGTTGGGTGTTTGACAAGGAAGAATCGATTCGATTTTGGTGAAGTTCCGGATCCGGCTAGTATAATTTTTAAAGTGACCATTGGGAGATAAGGCCAAAAACGATATATAGCAGGATATCTCAAAATGTTGTGGACGGATGATTTTGATTAAATGTGATTCTGTATTGTGATTTTCTGCTCTACTCTGGAATACAAAAAGTAAACTGTTCACCTGGCGGAGGTATGCTCTACTGAGTGCCGTTATAGTTGAACACTGGCACCATCAAGGCAAACAAACATCGTCTGCCATCTTAGAACTCTTACTTGTGAAAAATGGCCATTTCATTGTTAACAAGTACAAAAAGTTTTAATTAAAACAAAAGCCTCGTCGATGTTACACAATGCCTATATGCAGCTGTGCCTATAACGTCGATGTTATAGGCACAGGACATTCCTATTGATTCGATTACTTGATGTTATTTTTGTGCAAAGTGAAAATATATCTCGGCAATTTCCCGTGTGTGGCGACGAATTTTTAATATATCTCGGCATTTTCCCGTCTGTTATTTCAGGCGGTGTATGACTGACCATGCCGCGATTTAAAAAAATATATATCTCGGCAATTTCCCGTGTGTGGCGACACGTGAACGAAGCTGTGCTCCTCTCTCCACATTATTGTGACGACGTATAAATTAAATATTTCATCGTGACGATTGTCATGAAATGGACGAATTTTTAATATATCTCGGCATTTTCCCGTCTGTTATTTCAGGCGGTGTATGACTGACCATGCCGCGATTTAAAAAAATATATATCTCGGCAATTTCCCATGTGTGGCGACACGTGAACGAAGCTATGCTCCTCTCTCCACATTATTGTGACGACGTATAAATTAAATATTTCATCGTGACGATTGTCATGAAATGGACGAATTTTTAATATATCTCGGCATTTTCCCGTCTGTTATTTCAGGCGGTGTATGACTGACCATGCCGCGATTTAAAAAAATATATATCTCGGCAATTTCCCGTGTGTGGCGACACGTGAACGAAGCTATGCTCCTCTCTCCACATTATTGTGACGACGTATAAATTAAATATTTCATCGTGACGATTGTCATGAAATGGACGAATTTTTAATATATCTCGGCATTTTCCCGTCTGTTATTTCGGGCGGTGTATGACTGACCATGCCGCGATTTAAACAAAATATATATATATCTCGGCATTTTCCCGTCTCTTATTTCAGGCGGTGTATGACTGACCATGCCGCGATTTAAACAAAATATATATATATCTCGGCATTTTCCCGTCTCTTATTTCAGGCGGTGTATGACTGACCATGCCGCGATTTAAAAAAAAAATATCTCAATGGACTTGAAGTTACAGGCCTTTGAGAATTCATTTCGTTCTATAAAGGGCAACTTTCATCGGATTTTCTTCCCGTTTTTTTTCAACTGAGTCTAAAACTATGTTAGCGACTGTGAAAAATAATAATAATAATAATAATGCATTTATTTTATATAGCGCTTTTCAGGAAGCCCAAAGACGCTTTGACAGAGTGCAAAACATAATGCATAGCAAAACATAAAGACAATTACAAAAAAAGAAGAATCAATAGGGAAATATTCAAAGCACAAAGGAGGGAGAAGGAGAGGAGATAGTCAGGGGTTAGATGCTGTGGGTTAAATGTTGAATGCAGTGTTGAACAGGTGGGTCTTTAGTGATGTTTTGAATGTGGTGAGTGAGGAGGAGTCTCTGATGGTGTGAGGTAGCGAGTTCCAGAGGGTGGGAGCAGCGATGTAGAAGGCCCTGTCCCCCCAGGATCTAAATTTGGTCCGGATGGGGGGGGTCAGGAGGTTGGTACCAGCAGAGCGGAGGTTGCGGGTGGGAGTGTGTCTGGAGAGGAGGTCAGCCAGGTAGGATGGGGCCAGGTTATGGAGGGCTTTGTAGGTCAAGAGGAGGATTTTGTACTGGATTCTCTGGGAGATGGGGAGCCAGTGAAGCTTGTAAAGGACGGGGGTGATGTGGTCACGGGTCCGGGAATGGGTGAGTAGACGGGCAGCGGAGTTCTGAATGTATTGGAGTTTATTGGTGATTGTTGAGGGTGAACCATAAAGGAGGCTATTGCAGTAGTCCAGACGGGAAGTGATGAAGGCGTGGATGAGGGTTTCTGCAGCCACGGAGGAGAGGGATGGACGGAGACGGGCGATGTTTTTCAGGTGAAAGAAGGCTGTCTTTGTGATCTGTTTAGTGTATTTGTCGAAGGAGAGGGTTTGGTCAAAGATGATGCCAAGATTCCGGATGTGAGGGGAGGTGGATACTGGGAAACCGTCGATGTTGAGGGCAAAGTTATGGGTGGACTTGGTGAGCGTTTTTGGGCCAATGATGATTATTTCAGATTTATCACAGTTAAGTTTGAGGAAGTTGATTTGAAGCCAGGATTTTATTTCAGTGATGCAGTTTGTCAGGATAGAGTGGGTGGCGGTGGAGATGGACTTGGTGGAGATGAAAAGCTGGATGTCATCGGCGAAGCAGTGGAATTGGAGACCATGATGGCGGATTAAGTGACCGAGGGGGGACAGGTAAAGGATGAAGAGGAGGGGGCCAAGAACTGAACCTTGGGGGACACCTTGGGGGAGGGGAGCAGTGGGGAATTTGCAGTTATTGATGGAGATGAACTGACGTCTGTCAGAGAGGTATGATTTAATCCAAGAGAGGGCAGTGCCGGTAAAATGAAATGATATATCGAATTTGATTTGAAATAAAACTGTGTGAGAGAGGAAGACACCACAGGCCTACAAAACAGGCCTCAAAGCTATGCGAGTTAATAAAATGGTGGATATTTGTTTATATGAAGGCTCTCCCAGAATGGGTGGAGCTTTGAGGTTTTGTCTTCTCTGCAAGAACAAGAAGAACAAGAAGAAGAAGAAGAACAACAACAACAGCAGAGCGCACTCTATGAGCAGCGTCTGCGACGCGGCTAAAAATTGTCATTAAACTACTACAACACACAGCACTCCACTCATATTAACATATTGTAGTCGCTGGTGATTAAGATCATGGGCGGCAGATAGCCAAACGTTGCTTTACTCCCAGGTGTATTTCGAAATTGGCGGGATTATCTTTTCACTCGCGCCGGAAGGTTCGAAGCCTTATCTGATCGGACAGCCAACACGGGATTTTTATTACTCAACCCACAAACACAAATACGGGACAAGCAAAATTCACAATACAAGAATTAAATGCAAAAATAAAGGATTTAATGAAAATAAATGCAAGAGATAAAAATGAAAGGGGAGGTAAAAACTAGAATTCTTAATTGGGACGTCTCCACTCGCAGACTCACAACGACACGACAGGGGGAAAGATAAAATAAAATAAAATCCCTTTTTAATGTGCCGGCACTCGGCTTTGGCTTCAACGAGGACGTGTAGGAGCTGGGTGGTCGGCGATCCTTGAAACCGCCGTGAGGGAAGCGCACAAGATGGCGTGGAGTCGTGCTCCTCGACGTCCCAACGTGAGGTACTTTTTGATGACGCCCTCCTTCGTGTCCCTCTGCTGTCTGGGGAAACACAACACAGACCTCACCCCCTCCCTCCCCACCCCCAGCGCCTCCAAAAAGCACCACCGTTGCCAATCCCTCTTCCTCCTCAAGCTAAAACGCGAAAGTTGTCCACAATAGCTCCATAAAAGCTCTCCTCACAAGCGCATACGAGCCAGATGCCACCCCGAGCCTGAAACAGAAAGCGTCTGCTTGCCATGAAGCCAGGACCAAAAGATGGCAAGAGAGAGGGAAACACACCCTCCTCTCTTCTCGCTGATGTCACACTCGAACCAATCCCCGTGCCCCATCACTTCAGTCCATAGCCATGACCAATCGTTCCCTTCGGGGCGGGGCCTCACTGACTTTCTTGACGCCCAGCGAGAATGTTCGGGGGGGGGGGGGAGGAATTCCCTTGCCGATCGGCAAGTGTGTTGGGTTTCTGTCGGGCTTGTCGGTGTGGTTGTAGCAATGCACCGATTGCATGGCTGGCCGAGTGAATTTTATAAGAACAAAGGGAAAAATCACAGGGGGCCAATTACACACTGGGGATTATTCATCTTACGCCATAGAACTAGTTAACACAAAAGCCACGCCCCTTATGGCGACATGCAAACACTTAACCTGCACGTTTACCCTGCTTATGTACATCAAAATGGGCTTTCTACGTGTCACACGGTCCATGCTAAATGATACATTCCTGACTTCATTAGGGTATTTCATCTCCTACCCCCCACAAACGTAAAAATATCAATGAGTGGAGTCCGAGTGCTGTGTGTTGTTGGCTTTCATTGTTTTGTTTTCCTTTTCAATGAGAGGTTCTCCACTGTAATGGATTCCCTATGTAAGTCTTCCCAACCATCAGAGATGACAGTGTGCCATCTAGGTTTAAGGAGTTCCTACTAGGGGTGGTGGTCTATCGATAAGAAAGAAGATTATGTCCTCCCCAGAATTGAAGTTAAGGATGGCCCTAACAGCTTCTGCCACTTTGTACAGCAGGTGATACTCATAGCAGTTTGTACATGGTTTCTTTATGCTCCTTGTGTATATCCACCGAGGACATCAACTGAGTGTGCTTCATCATTCTTGATACCAGCAGTTGCCTTGACTGTTCTAAGAATGTCCTCTGTAATCACCATCTGATAATTCAGAAATTGTTCATCGAGTTGGTCCAGGTTTATTTCAGTGAGGAGTTCAGGATACGTCTGCATGAAGTATTCCATTGAAAGGAGGCTGTTGTGAAGTCTGTGTTCAACCTCTAGCCACGTAGCATGGTTCACCAGGTCATCTTACAAAGGACACCACCTTAGTGGGTACTCTATAACTCGATCAAGAAAGCACTTGGTTGCTCTGAAGAAAGCTGCAAACTGACAGTCAGAGACGCCTCCATATTGATGAAGCAGACAGTCCGTTTGTCACGTTGTCAATCCATTAAGGAGTTTGTGATCCTCCACTTGGTTGCTTGGATCTTTGAAGTCAACAGAAGCCAATCTGCTTGCCTTTAGGCATTCCATAATAACAGAAGGCATGACAAAGTTTCTGAGAATACTCTTTTGTGAGTTTATTCATTCTGGCTGCAGGACATGAATCACGGGTTCTTCTCTGTGCAAAGCTCGTTTGCATGTCTGAAGGTGGGCAGCACAGACTGAAAAAAACATTAACTATACTTCAGTCAGTGGGTTATTAAAGACTTTCTGAGGCCTTCAGAATTTTGCTTGTGATGCCCCCTCTGAATCAGAAGTAAAAAATCCAACTTGGAAACAGCTTCAGGCTTCGCTCCCCCGCAGTCTGTGAAGACAGCCATCTGGTCAAAACACGCTTGATAATTGCTCTGTTCTCTTGGACACCAGGGAAGGAAATGGCAAACCACCCAGTATAACCCTTGCCAAAAGACTGCTTCGGAAATGGAGTATGGTACATCAAAAACTCAAACGATACTCAAAAAAAACTCTCACAGAAGCAGTAGTAGGATCTAAGCTCATTCTTTCGCTTTGTGGATTTGTCATATCAGTTGCCTAGATCAATAGTAAACTCCACATCAAACCCACAACTCTCAGTGAAAGCACGCTCTGCCTGCTGAGCAGCATTATATGAACAGCATATACAGTCGTGGCCAAAAATATTGGCACCTTTGCACTTTTTAAAATAATGCACCATTTCTTCCAGAACATTGTTGAAATTTAAAAATCTTTTGGTATCCACATTTGTATTTCTTTATTTGCAGTGGAACAAAACAAAAAAAGCTGAATAAATTAATAAACCATAGCTTATTCCACACAAAAATCCAAAAATGGCCGACAATATTATTGGCACCTATTAGAAGGTGTTAGAAATAAATAGATTTCAAGTAGGTGATTCTCCTTCACTTTGGAATTTAACTCACCTGTGGTGAGTTGCAGAGGCCTGCAATGTAAAAATCACTCATTCAACCAGTTTGAATAGAGAAATGGAGTCATTCTGCTGTTTTGTGTCACCGTGTGTACCGCAATGAGCATGGAGAAAATACAGAAAACTAGAACGCCACTCAGTAGAGCGCATACTCCCGCCGTGCGTCAAGTTGGAGCCCTATCTTCCAATGGTAAATAATCCTTCAAAGAATTCCTGGATCCGGAATAATATCCTGAGCTTTACCAAAAACTAATCAATTCTTCCTTATCCGAAGGGCAATCATCCCACCAACTTTCATCCAAATCCGTTGAGAACTTTTCCAGATATCTTGTTCACAAACACACGAAAACATGAACATACGCACACACATATGCACACACACACACACACACACACACACACACACACACACACACAGACGGACACGATCGAATGCATTACTCCCTGGCGAGAGTAATAAGAGAATTGTCTGAGGAGGTTACACACAAGATTGTAGCCAAGCTTGGACAATCTCAAGGCTACAGGTCCATCTCCAGAGACCTTGCTGTTCCTGTGTCCACCATACGCAATGTTATCAGGAAGTTTAAGGCCCACGGCACTGTAGCCAACTTCCCTGGACGTGGCCGCAAGAGAAAACTTGATCGAAGATTGCAGTGAAGCAAGTGAAGCAGTTCAAATGGTGGAGAAAGCACCTCGATCAACTGCCAAACAGATTCAAGCTGACCTTCAGACACAAGGTACTACAGTTTCAACTCACACCATCCATCACCACCTCATTGAAAGGGGGTTCTATGGTAGGAGACCCAGGAGGACCCCACTGCTGAGACAGACATAAGAAAGCCCGACTGGAGTTTGCCAAAACACACCTGAACAAGCCAAAATCCTTCTGGGAGAATGTCCTGTGGACAGATGAGACCAAATTAGAGCTTTTGGTAAAGCACATCATCTCTATGTTTACAGAAAACAAAATGAACCCTTAAAAGAAAAGAACACCTTCCCTCCAGTCAAGCATGGAGGAGGTTCAGTGAGGTTTTGGGGTTGCTGTGCTGCCTCGGGCACTGGGTGCCTGGAACGTGTGCATGGCATCATGAAATCAGGAGATTACCAAGGTATTTTGGAGCACAATGTTCAACCTAGTGTCAGAAAGCTGGGTCTCCGTGGAAGGCCATGAGTCTTGCAGCAGGACAATGACCCCAACACACACTTCAAAAAGCACCCAGGAATGGTTCAAGACAAAACGCTGGACTGTTCTGAAGTGGTCAGCAATGAGTCCAGATCTAAATCCCATTGAACACCTGTGGGTGTTCTGAAAACAGCAGTTGGGAGAAGGCACCCTTCAAATCTGGGAGAACTGGAGCAGTTTGCACAAGAAGAGTGGGCGAAACTGCCAGTAGAGAGGTGGAGGAAGCTCATTCATGGCTATAGAAAGCACTTGACTACAGTTATTTTGTCCAAAGGCTGTGCTACGAAATATTAAGTCAATGGTGTCAATAATTTTGTCAATGCCATTTCTTTTTATTTTCTGATTACAAAGGATATATTAAGTTCTGAATCAAAAACAAAGGTTCTGTCATATTAACAGTGAAAAAAGAATTGTGGAGACCAAATACTTTTGTCAATTTCAACTTATTTTTAGAGAAATTTGTGAGTTATTTGAAAAAGTGCGAGGGTGCCAATATTTTGTATGTATATATATTTATATAGATACATATATGTGTATATTGTTATGTCGGGGGGTGAAGGAATATCTAGAGCCAGGTAGATCTGTATAGGTAACATGCTTCGACTGTCGCGATAGGGAATCTACCTTGTAATAAGTTCTGTGTTTTTAGGCGGTTTGTCGGGGTAAGAGTATACCTGTGAACATACAAGGCTGTTCCTGTGTTAAATAGTTGTAGGGACTAAGATAAGCCCCTGTGTGTCAGACCTGGTAATCATTCCTTTGTCCCTTATGGCAACGCACTCATATAAACACTTAGATAGACCCTTTAATGCACACATTAATTAGTTCCCTTCCCTTACAATGACCTTGGAAGAAGATGGGCAGGAAGCCAGATCAAGGCACCACTGGATGGCCGCCGCCAGCCGCACCACCAGCTGGCCTGGCAACATCGCGTGAGATGAGCTGTAACCACGCCCAGGAGGACTGTGATTGGTTGGCGCGGAAGGCGCGAACCTCCAGCCAATGAGCGCTGAAGGCGCAAAATCACGACTGAGAAGGAGGTTGTTCATTGGAGGGAAGGCGCTAGAAGGTCCGGTGGACGGCTGGAAGCTACGAGGCTCGGGTTGGTGGCGCGCCAAGACTGACGTCACAGGCCAGGTTACAAAAGGGCTCGCTGGACGTCATTTTGGCTCTTTTTGCTCTCTTCATGCTGGACCCCTTCGTTTTGGAGATCTCTCTCTGTGCTTGTAGCTCTTGCCTTTCTTTTTGGTCTTTGCGCTTCTCTTCTTCATCTTGAGAGGTCCTGGTGGTCGTTGGTTCGCCATCTGTGTGGTGCTTGGAGTGGTGTTGGGGCCTCGTGTGCGATCGACCCGGAGCTTGGAGCAGTGCGGGCTGCGCGGGGCCTGGCGAAGCATGCGAGCGAGCGGACGGAGGGTTTCCTCATGCCAGAGCTTGGAGCCGGACGGGGCCGCATTGGATGATGGACAGCTAAGCTCGCACCACATTACACGAACCCACGACGAACGTGTTCTTTTGTTAATTCATTTTCCCCTGTCTCGTATTTGGAAGTCGGTGTGTGGGATCCCAATTTAGGATCATTATTTATTTACCGTCGCGTTCCTTGTTCTCGGGTTCCGTTTAATAAATCATCATTTTTGTACATTTTACCCCGGATACCCGTTTTGAGTTAATTCCCCTGCAGCATCGGAGCTGCCGTCGGTTCACTCTAGATAAGCGCTTCCGCCTCTCCCTCTTTACTTCTTCTTCCCGCGGTTGATAGCAAAATCCGTATTTGGTCGTCGCCTCCATTAAAGCCGTTCGGTCTTCCGTGGTCCCTGGTGTTAACCTTGAGGGATTCGCACGACAATATATATACAGTCGTGGCCATGAATATTTTCTCGAAAAATAAGTTGAAATTGACAAAAGTATTTGGTCTCCACAATTCTTTTTTCACTGTTAATATGACAGAACCTTTGTTTTTGATTCAGAACTTATTATATCCTTTTAAATCATAAAATAAAAAGAAATTGCATTGACAGAATTATTGACACCCTTGACTTAATATTTAGTAGCATGGCCTTTGAACAAAATAAGTGCCACTCTTCTTGTGCAAACTGCTCCAGCTCTCCCAGATTTGAAGGTGCCTTCTCCCAACTGCTGTTTTCAGATCTCCTGACAGGTGTTCAATGGGATTTAGATCTGGACTCATTGCTGACCACTTCAGAACAATCCAGCATTTTGTCTTGAACCATTCCTGGGTGCTTTTTGAAGTGTGTTTGGTGTCATTATCTTGCTGCAAGACCCATGCCCTTCGACAGAGACCCAACTTTCTGACACTGGGTTGAACTTTGCGCTCCAAAATGCCTTGGTAATCTTCTGATTTCATGATGCCGTGCACACATTCAAGGCACCCAGTGCCATAGGCAGCACAGCAACACCAAAACATCACTGAACCTCCTCCATGTTTGACTGTAGGGAAGTGTTCTGATCTTTGAAGGCTTCATTTTGTTTTCTGTAAACATAGAGATGATGTGCTTTACCAAAAGCTCTAATTTGGTCTCATCTGTCCACAGGACATTCTCCCAAAAGGATTTTGGCTTGTTCAGGTGTGTTTTGGAAAACTCCAATCGGGCTTTCTTATGTGTCTCTCTCAGCAGTCTCCTACCATACCTCCTGGGTCTCCTACCATAGAACCCCCTTTCATTGAGTTGTTGACAGATGGTGCGAGTTGAAACTGTCGTACTTGTGTCTGAAGGTCAGCTTGAATCTGTTTGGCAGTTGATCGAGGTGCTTTCTCCACCATTCGAACAATCCTTTACTGCAATCTTCGATCAAGTTTTCTCTTGCGGCCACGTCCAGGGACGTTGGCTACAGTGCAATGGGTCTTGAACTTGTGATAACATTGTGTACGGTGGACACAGGAACATCAAGGTCTCTGGAGATGGATTTGTAGCCTTGAGATTGTCCATGCTTGGCTACAATATTGTGTCTGACCTCCTCAGACAATTCTCTGGTTTTCTTTATTTTCTCCATGCTCATTGCGGTACACACAGTGACACAAAACAGCAGGACGACTCCTTTTCTCTGTTCACACTGGTGGAATGAGTAATTTTTATATTGCGGTCACCTGCAACTCACCACAGGTGAGTTCAATTCCAAAGCAAAGGAGAATCACCTGCTTGAAATCTAATTATTTCTAACAACTTCGAAAAGGTGCCAATAATATTGTACGGGCCATTTTATGATTTGTGTGGAATAAGTTAAGCTTTAGTATTTTTTACAGCTTTTTTTGTTTTGTGCCACTGCAAACCAAAGAAATACAAATGTGGATAATAAAATATTTTTAATTTCAACAATTTTCTGGAAGAAATGGTGCATTATTTGAAAAAAGTGCAAGGGTACCAATATTTTTGGCCACGACTGTATATATTGTTGTGAATTTTGGGTAGGGGCATATATAGATTTAGGTAGATCTGTGTAGGTATCATGCTCCGGTTGTCATGGTTAGCAAGAACCATCTCGATGTAAATAAGTAGAGGACCTCTGTAGCCCGGATGTCGGATAAGTTGGATATGTGTCCCTGCCACAAGGGGGCGGGGCATGTTAAGTAGTTCTCGGGTTTATGCTAATTCCCTGGTGTGTCGTCTCCTCTGTGATCATTCCGGTGTCCCTTATGGCAATGCATCACATACATTAGTTAGGCCCAATAGAGCACCACATTAATTAAGCCCCTTCCGCCACAATGACTTACGGAAAAACAGACCGGAAGCGACCGCACACTACGGCAGCATGGCAGGCAAACATCGAACAGGCAGGTCGAGAGCCATGCCCAGGAGAACTCGAGATTGGCCAGGGGAGCGGCAAGTAACAACCAGAGCACCGATTGGAGAGGAAGGAAGGTGAAGGACATGCCACACTGATTGGCCACCGACCGATGACACTAACACCAAAGGCGCAAGACGCTCGGCCAATCAGTGCAGAAGGCATGAAAGAATGACAAGAAGAAATGCGCTGATTGAAGGAGAAGCACCGGAGACGTGTGAAGGTGCGAAAGACCACGAGGAAGCAACGCACTGATTGGCAGAGAGAGAGAGAGCTGACGTCAGGTGACGGCCAGTAAAACCAATCGCTGGCCGACATTTCCTTCTTCTCGTTCTTGGATTCTTCCTCCATCTCTCTCTTCCCTTCTTGCCTTTTCGTTCCTGTTTGGACTTTCGCTTGGTGGACGTTGGAAAGACGGTGAGGCACCGACGATCATCCTCCCCTGGTGTTCTGGCTCCTGGTGCCTACGTGTGAGTGCTGTGGTGTGGGACGGACCATGCAGCAAGGCCGGTGTTCACGCCAATGCCCGAGCGGTCCGCACCAGCCGTAGCTGTGGTCGGACGACGAGCTCGGAAGCTGACAATTCCAGACATCACATCGACAGATAAGACGCATCCACAAACACGTTTTATTTTATTCATCCTTCCTGTGTCCGTTGTAGTCGAAGTCCGTGTGGGAGCGCTCCATTATAGGGGTTTAGTTATTACCGGCACATTTCTTTGTTCTCGGGGTCCGGCAATAAAAAGCCGCATTTCTTTTTTGTACATCAACTCCGGCTTTGGTTTGATTTATTAAATTGCAGGGTGAAGACATCGTCGGGGCTACCCAGGTAAGTCGGCATCCTCCCAAAACCTCCCCTGCTCGTGTATCGTCCACCATCAATTGGGAACGCCTCAAAGAAAGCTCGATTAGCCATCCGTGGACGCTCTGTCTTAACTGAGAGCCATCCACAGGACAATATGTATGTATATATATATATATATATATATATATATATATATATATACTGTATATATATATATATATATATATATATATATATATATATATATATAAGGGTATTAGTCGTGATGGGACTTTAAATGCCCATTCACATTTCCCGTCACTGGGAATGGGTACTTTTGCTTGTGAAATATATGACAAGGTCAGCCATTGAAATAGAATGCAGGATTTCGCTTTAGGATCCTGTTTTTTTCAGCGAATTCCTAGCACCAATATTCACCGATGTGTTGGCAATGCTCCCAGGTCTTCAGCGAATGACCTCATACCAATAGTCACTGATGTGTTGGCAGTGTTGCCACCCCTAACATAGGTATACAGTCATGCCCCACTGGTTTGGGCATTGAAGAAGCCCTACAGGCTTTCTATCCCGGACATTGTCGATTCCTTTGGCAGTTTGACTAGTAGGTGAGCGCGTGTCAAGAAAGCAGGTAACAACTCTATTTTGATTGACATCATAAAGTTAGATTTTGATTGACAATTTTGATTGACAGTTGCAGACTTCATTTTCTTCATATCTGTCTCATTTGAACCCTTGTACCAGACATGGTGGCTCAATTGTTGGAGTGCATGCTCAGAGTCTGGGAGGTCAGTGGTTCAAATCCTGGCCGAGTCATAGCAAAGATGAAAAATAGCACGTGCTGTTTCCTTGCTTGATGCTCAGCATTTGAAAGGATAGAACACAGACCAACAACCATGTGTTGGTAATAATAGTGTAGGCTTTGGTGGGTGCAATGGTCTCCTCCTGCGTTCCTTGTAACGAAACTCATATTATTATTGCTATTGATTGAAAATGAAAATGGGTAAACTTTCATGGTTTCAAGGTCTTCTATTAACACAGGAGCAACAGCCTGATTCAATATGCAAATGCATTTGTTGATGCAGAACGAGACTTGGCTGCAACTTTGGAATCAGAAAAACAAAGGGACTCCCTGTTGGTGTGCCCCCTTTCCATTTTTTCCCTTCCATTCTGCTTTAGCTCTTCCACGAGCCTCGATCATGGACACAAAAAAAGGTGCTTTTGATTGTAGATGACAGGAGTCCATGAAAGGTTGAGGGAACGTTACGCCTGGCATTTTTCTTAACGAATAAGCACCGACAACAAATATCGGTGCCCATTTATAACAGGAAAATGATACAAAAGTGGTTGAGGAAGAATAAAGAATTGGACTAGTGTCATCCACAGGATGAATGGCTTCCATTAACAACTCAGCGACCGTGTACTCACTCTCTTCCCCACGGATGTAGTTTTGATGGTTACCGTTGGCTTATACTAGCTAATCTGCAATTTGATGGTTACCATTGGCTAATACTAGTTAATCTGCAATTTGATGGTTACCATTGGCTTATACGAGCTCATCTGCAATTTTATGGTTACCGTTGGCTAATACTAGTTCATCTGCAATTTGATGGTATACCGTTGGCTTATACTAGCTCATCTGCAATTTGATGGTTACCGTTGGCTTATACTAGCTCATCTGCAATTTGATGGTATACCGTTGGCTTATACTAGCTCATCTGCAATTTGATGGTATACCATTGGTTAATACTAGCTCATCTGCCTTTTGATGGTTACCGTTGGCTAATACTAGTTAATCTGCAATTTGATGGTTACCGTTGGCTAATACTAGTTAATCCGCCTTTTGATGGTTGCCGTTGGCTCATCCTAACTCATCGGCAATTTGATGGTTACCATTGGCTCACACTAGTTAATCTACAATTTGATGGTTACCGTTGGCTAATACCAGTTGATCCACCTTTTGATGGTTACCGTTGGCTAATACTAGTTAATCTGCAATTTGATGGTTACCATTGGCTAATACTAGTTAATCTGCCTTTTGATGGTTGCCGTTGACTAATACTAGCTCATCGGCAATTTGATGGTTACCGTTGGCTCATACTAGCTCATCGGCAATTTGATGGTTACCGTTGGCTAATACTAGTTTATCTGCAATTTGATGGTTACCATTGGCTAATACTAGTTAATGTGCCTTTTGATGGTTACCGTTGGCTAATACTAGTTAATCTGCAATTTGATGGTTGCCGTTGGCTAATACTAGCTCATCGGCAATTTGGTGGTTACCGTTGGCTCATACTAGTTAATCTGCAATTTGATGGTTACCGTTGGCTAATACTAGTTAATCCGCCTTTTGATGGTTACCGTTGGCTAATTCTCGTTCATCGGCAATTTGATCGTTACCGTTGGCTCATACTAGCTCATCGGCAATTTGATGGTTACCGTTGGCTCATACTGGTTAATCTGCAATTTGATGGTTACTGTTGGCTCATGCTAGTTAATCTGAAATTTCATGGTTACCGTTGGCTAATACTAGTTAATCTGCAATTCGATGGTTGCCGTTGGCTAATACTAGGTCATCTGATTTTTGATGGTTACCGTTGGCTAATACTAGCTCATCTGCAATTTGATAAACTCATCTGCAGCTTGGCTAATACCTGCTCATCTGATTTTTGATGGTTAGCGTTGGCTAATACTAGCTCATCTGATTTTTGAATGTTACCGTTGGCGAATACTAGCTCATCTGCCTCACATCAAGGGTTCCACTCATTCTCGGCTACCTGAGTTGCCACAAGCCAGTCCAATCCGGATGGGTGTTTTTTAGAGGACACCATCGCCTTACCAGATGGCTGTTTGCTCCCTTCGGAAGCTTATCCTTCCTTTGTCAGGTGTTATTTTTATACCTAGCAGGGTGTCACAGTCACCCAGTGGGGATGTCGGTTTAGTTGTCGACAACCCGACCAGTTAAGGCGGCCATTTCAATCTCTACCTCAGTTCTCTTCAAAGCATTTTTGATCCGTACATTGAATCTTAGCTTAGATTGTTCCTTCAATGCTTTGGCCTGGTTTTGATGACTCTTTGACCTGGAGAGTTTCATGATATTAAAGCGCGGCGTTACGCGCGCTGCTTGCGAGCAAGGAGGAAGCGGACAAGCGGTAACTTATAAGCGTCTTTATTTCAGGAGCTCACTGTAACACTGGCGCGCTCCGGGCTGCGCGCCCGGTGTATATCATGAGGCCACGCCTACCCCTCGGGCGTGGCCACCGCCCACTTGGTGCGTGGAATGATGTCACCACGCCAGTGGGCTTTTGTGTCCGCCACACGCGCCCCCCCAGAATTCCCGCGCACCTGGAGGGCCAGTTTGCGGGGCAGACGAATGACCCGGCCGAAGCGCCCCCTGGCGATCGGCGGCGTCCGGGGTGCAGGGATGCCAGGTGGGATGCCCCTGGCTGCCCCTGGGATGGGTGCAGGACCGGGGGGCGGCGTGGCGGCGGGGCTGGGCGGTGCCGGGGGTCCGCCCGCAGGGGGGCGGCCCCGACGTGTGGGTCGGGCCACTGGCGGTGGATGGTCCACGTCGAGGTGGGCCGGCTTGAGGCGGTCCACCGAAACGCGGTCAGGAGTACCGCCAATGTCCAGGGTGAAGTGCTTCGCCCCGGTCTCCAGCACGCGGAAAGGCCCGTCGTACGGGGGCCGCAGTGGTGTCCGGTGGACATCGTGGCGGACGAAGACGTACTCCGCCGTGCGAAGCTCCGGGGCGACGTGCGTCGGTGGGTGCCCGTGGCATGCCGTTGGCACCGGGGCGAACCTCTGGGCGGTCTCTTGCAGAGCGGAGCGCTGCTGTGCCGCGGACCATGGTGCCGTGGAGTCGGGGAGGAACTCGCCCGGCACCCGCAGCGGTTGCCCGAAGACCAACTCCGCCGCGGATGCGCGCAGGTCCTCCTTGGGCACCGTCCGGAGGCCCAGCAGGACCCAGGGGAGCCTGTCGACCCAGCCGCCGTCGCGGAGGGTGGCCCGGAGCGCGGCCTTCAATGAGCGGTGAAATCGCTCACACAGGCCGTTAGCCTGGGGGTGGTAGGCCGTGGTTCGGTGCAGCCGGACCCCGAGCCCCTGCGCGACCGCCCCCCAGAGCTCCGAGGTGAACTGGGGGCCGCGGTCGGACGAGATGTCTGAGGGGGCGCCGAACCGGGCGACCCAGGTGGCGATGAAAGCCTGCGCGACATCGGCCGCCGTTGTCGACGCCAAGGGCACGGCCTCCGGCCACCGGGTGGTGCGGTCCACCATGGTGAGGACGTAGGTGAAACCCCGCGAGGGGGGCAGAGGTCCCACCAGGTCCACGTGGACGTGGTCAAACCGGCGTTCCGGCACCGTGAACGGGGCCAACGGGGCCTGGGTGTGCCTGTGCACCTTGGCGCGCTGGCACGCGAGGCACGTCCTGGCCCAGCCGCGGACGGCCTTCCGGAGGCCATGCCAGACGAACTTGTCGGCGATCAGCCTTTGGGAGGCCCTCACGCCCGGGTGGGACAGGCCGTGGATGGCGTCAAACACCTGGCGCTGCCAGCCCGCGGGCACGATGGGGCGAGGACGCCCGAGGGAGACGTCGCACAAGATGGCCGCGCCCGCGCCGTCGAACAGCACCTCGGTGACGCGGAGGCCCGTGACGGCGGTCCGTAAGGCCTGGACGTCGGGGTCAGCGGCCTGGTCCGCTGCCATCCGGGCATAGTCGATGCCGAGGTGGACTGCGTGGGCGACGGCCCGGGAAAGGCAATCCGCCACCGGGTTGTCCTTCCCCGCGACGTGCTGGATGTCCGTCGTGTACTCGGACACGGCCGAGAGGTGACGCTGCTGCCGGGCCGACCACGGCTCGGTGACCTTGCCCATCGCGAAGATCAGCGGCTTGTGGTCGACGAAGGCAGTGAACGCACGGCCCTCGAGCAGATGGCGGAAGTGCCTGACCGCCAAGTGAAGCCCGAGCAACTCGCGGTCAAAGGTACTGTAACGGCGTTCGGGCGGGCGAAGCTGCCGGCTAAAGAACGCCAGCGGTTGCCAAGCTCCACGCACCCATTGCTCGTGCACCGCGCCCACCGCGTAGTCCGAGGCATCGGTGGTGAGGGCGATCGGTGCATCGGGCGCCGGGTGCGCGAGCATGGTGGCGTTAGCCAAGGCGAGCTTCGCGCCCGTGAACGCCGTGTCCATCTGCTCGATCCAGGTAACGTCGCCTTTGCCCGGCTTACCTCGGAGAGCTTCGTGCAGGGGGCGCAGGAGCTGGGCGATACGGGGCAGGAACCGATGGTAAAAGTTCACCATGCCCAGGAACTCCTGCAGCCCTCTGATCGTGCGGGGGCGCGGAAACCCCTTCACCGCCTCCACCTTGGCCGGCAGGGGGACGGCTCCGTGCCTGGTGACACGGTGCCCCAGAAAATCGATTATGACGGCGCCGAACCGGCACTTTGCGGGGTTCACAATCAGGCCATGCTGGCCCAGGCGTTCGAAGAGCGTGCGGAGGTGGCGTAGGTGCTCTTCGCGGGACGCGCTGGCGACGAGGATATCGTCCAGGTAGACGTAGACAAAATCCAAGTCGCGCAGGATGCTGTCCATCAGTCGCTGGAATGCCTGAGCCGGATTCTTCAGACCGAAGGGCATGCGCAGGAACTCGAAGAGTCCGAATGGCGTGATGACCGCCATCTTCGGGACATCCTCTGGCCTGACGGGGACCTGATGGTAGCCGCGTATGAGGTCCACCTTCGAGAAGAAGGACATGCCCGCCAAATGGGCGGAAAAGTCCTGAATGTGGGGGACGGGGGTAGCGGTCGGGAGTCGTGGCGTCATTGAGACGGCGATAGTCCCCGCACGGTCGCCATCCCCCGCCGGGCTTCGGCACGATGTGCAGCGGCGACGCCCAAGCGGTCTCTGAGCGCCGAACGATGCCGAGTTGCTCCAGGGTAGCGAACGCCGCTTTTGCCACCGCCAGCTTCGTCGGCTCGAGGCGGCGTGCCCGGGCGTAGACCGGTGGCCCGACGGTGGGGATGTGATGGGCCACCCCGTGCTTGACGGCCCCCGCCGAGAAGGTGGGCCGCGTGAGGGCCGGGAAGCCGGCGAGGAGGCGGGTGAAAGCGTCCGCTGCCGGAAGCGTACAGACCAACGTGGCCGGAACCGAACCGTTCGGCAAGCCGCTTGGCAAGCCGCTCGTTGAGCTGCTCGCCGAGCTGGGCAACGCACAAGCGAGTGAGCTGAACGTCTCGGCCTGGACAAGACGTCTGCGCTTGACGTCGACCAGGAGCCCATTAGCACACAGGAAGTCCGCGCCAAGCAGTGCCATGGGCACGTCGGCGGTGACGAACGTCCATCGGAAAACCTGCCCTCCGAACCGCAGAGAGAGGCAGCGTTTTCCGTACGTATGGATGGGCGTCCCGTTCGCGGCAAGCAGTGCGGGGCCCCCACCCGCAGCATGCTTGTCTGACGTGCCGGCGGGAACGACACTCACCTGCGCTCCCGTGTCGCACAGGTAACGGCGCCCGGAGAAGGTGTCCGTTATGAACAGCAGGCTGCTCGAACGGCCGGCGCTCATCGCCACTATTGAGCGATGGCCACGTCCGAGTTTCCCGACCTGTTGAAGGAGAATGGCGGATGACACTTCCGAGCTTCGTGGCCGAACTTGGCGTGGAACCAGCACCAGGTGGTGGAGCTGGAGGAGCGCAGTTGGCTCCGCCAGGCCGGTGGAGTTGGCGGGTTTCCCCACGGTGGCGGTTTTCGCCGCGGCGGTGGGCGGGGCGTGGCGGCGGTCACGAGGTGCGTATCAGCATGCTGCGTATGCTGTATAAGCTGATGCTGTGGATCAGCAGCATCAGCAGCATTAGCAGCATCAGCAGCATTAGCAGCATCAGCCACGAGGGCCGTGATGGCCACGCCGACTCTCGCCCGCGTGTCCGAAGCGGCGAAGTACTTGTCCGCCTCGGCCGCCAATGCTCGGGGTTCCGTTAGCCCGGTCCCGGCCAACGCGAGGCGAACCTGCGCTGGAAGTTGGCGACGGAAAAGCCCCCGGAATAGAGAACCGGGGGCTTCGTCGCCCAACAGTGACAGCATATGGTCCATTCGGACCGACGGGCGCGTGTCACCAAGCTCGGGGAGATCCAGGAGGCGGTCGGCCCGTGCGTCGTCCGTGAGGCCGAACGTGGCTAGGAGTAGCCGCTTGAGTGCCTCGTACTTGTGGCCGTCCGGTGGGTGGCGAAGGACGGACACAACTCGAGCGGCCGTGCCGGGCCCGAGGGAGGCGACGACGTGGCAATAGCGCGTGTCATCGCCGGTGAGGCGCCGAAGCTGAAATTGGGCCTCGGCCTGGACGAACCAGACTTCGGCCTGAGCCTCCCAAAATTCGGGAAGTTTGATGAAGTTGGCCATGGCAATGGCGTCGCGTGTGGAAGGATCGCTCCGGCAGATCCAACGTCGAGGGGGTCACCAGTAAAGCGCGGCGTTACGCGCGCTGCTTGCGAGCAAGGAGGAAGCGGACAAGCGGTAACTTATAAGCGTCTTTATTTCAGGAGCTCACTGTAACACTGGCGCGCTCCGGGCTGCGCGCCCGGTGTATATCATGAGGCCACGCCTACCCCTCGGGCGTGGCCACCGCCCACTTGGTGCGCGGATTGATGTCACCACGCCAGTGGGCTTTTGTGTCCGCCACAATATCATGCTTTCCCATGTGCTTGTGTTGTGGATTCCCTAACCCCTTCTCTTCAACAAATCTCCTGTACCGTGTCCGTTCCGTTTACCTTTCATTCGAATCCGCGCCGGAGGTCAGCCAATGGTCAGACAGTAATCAGGTTCACTATGTTTTTTCGTTCAAAATTTTTGGAGATTAGCAAAACTGTACATTTTTGGAATATTCAGAGCATGAGGAATCGAAAAATTAATGTTGGCATTTGTGTAGACACCTTTGCGAAAATGACACTCAGGACAGTGATGAAGATCTGTAAAAGCATATTCCTGAACGGTATAGACCTTGTAGATCCTGTGTGTAGGACTTATAGTTCAATCTGATACTAACAAGGCTGCTTTCTTGCTTTATAAACCCATACCTATAACTTCAAAGGACTTGCAATATCATGTATTATGTAATACAGTTATATCACAAATATAAAGACAATGGTTTTCAATTACCTTTGTTTGTTGCTTTTCTATAACCCTGAGCACTATCTTGAGGCCTTTAGTGGATTCCTTGACCCAGAAAACATAGGATTAGCATATTTAATTAAGTTTCTAGGTTGACTAGAAGCCGAGATAGCACAAAATATGTATTTTATGGTGGCCATTTTGAAAATCAAAAAAGGCGGCCATGCAGGTGTCTGGGAAAATGCCAACATTGATTTTCGGATTCTCCATGCTCTGATGATTCCAAAAATGTACAGGTTTGCTAATCTCCCAAAATTTTGAAAGAAATTATATTTGTTAACATAGTGAACCTGACTACAAGATCCTTTACTCAACGGCAGCAAAAGTCACCATCCTACGAGAAAGTTCTCACAATTTAGTGGGCGCCCGGAGACCCTGCTGCCCTCGAGCAACGACCCCGTCTTCCCCCCCTTCAGGCAGATCCCATCCTCGTCGCCATGTTGTCGTGGATTCCCTAACCCTTTCCAGTTCTGGAATAAGCACCTCAAACTCAGACACTGTACAAGGCGTTTATTGAGGGATAAGGATAACATGCATGGTAGATATATGGGCGCAGAAGCTAGTAGCACCTTTTGGTCCTCACACAGCCAGCAACCAACAACATCTCAAGGAATCACAATTTGTATTCTGCTTCATATACTTTTCTTAAAATGACAAGGAACTGAAAACATTTCCCCAGTTTACCAGGCTGGGCTTCAGAGAAAGGCAAGGGCAGGCGGGGAGCTGCTCATAAGGAAAGAATGTTGATGCAAGGTCAAACGAAGATTTTGTCAACAACTTTTCAAAACCAGACAGTCAGACGCTGGGCAGCCAAATGGGTCATATTGCCCCCCCCCCCCCCCCATTAGCCTGAGATTTGAATGAAATCTCTTATACTTGCACTTACGTTTTTTATCACTTATGTTGCTTCGAAATCTAAGTGAACAGAATCAAGCTTCATCATCACTCCACAACATTTTGCATTTTACTATTCATTGTCAAACATAAAAACATTATTCTGATTCTGATGTATCATCCTCTGTTAGAGAGCGACAGTGCCGCCGAAGCAGTTGTACTGGGCAAGTGTTATACTGGGCTGTTTTCCATTGCCTTCCCAGCAGTAGTTAGGGCAGCGATTTGTAGTTTGTTCATGGTTCCAGCAATAGTTGGTCTACTCTTCGCAAAGGACACACGTGGGGTCTTGGATACCAGGATGACAGTTTATAGCTGGGTTGGGGAATCAAACCCAGGATAGCAGCTTAGAGGCAAGTATGTGTACCTCGAGGCCATCCTACCAGGCCTCAAATGAAATTATAGATAAACTAAAAGGCTTGCAAGTATTAACAGCCCAAAACGATTCACTTAATTTTCAAAAACAAGAAACATTAACCCCCTAGCTTACGGGTCCCCATGAATTGACGATGAATGGAAATTCTATTTGTTCCACACTTTTTAGTCCATTCGCAGCGGTAGACGTGTGTGCGTGCGTGTTTGTGTGCGTGTCGGTGTGTGTCGTTAGTTGTTATTTCCATATGTGGGTTTCAGAAGGTGGAATGGAGTCCCCCCCCCATCATGTATATGGATGTATCCACCTCCGTTTCAGGAATGATCATGATTCATGAACCAAGCTGTGAAGTTTTCTTGTTCTCAAAGTTTTGTCCCGAGGGATTTTTTCAGTATCGTCACCAAGCCTCAGATAGTTTGCAACTGTAGTTCATTTGTGGTAATGTTACCAGAATCCTAGGGATGTTTTTCTTTAAAGATCTATGTGAGGTTCTTCATCATTCCTGTTGCTCCAATGGTCATTGTTACAATGTCGGAGCTTTTCAGCTTTCAGCATCTTTTCACCTCATTGTTGAGGACATCATATTTGGTCATTTTCTTGATTTCAGCATTATTTACATCAACTAGATATATATATATATATATATATATATATATATATATATATATATATATATATATATATATATATATATATATATATATATATATATATATTGTTGCGAATATGGAATTTGGCCTCCATATCCGCTTGTAAATATTCCCCTATTTTCTCCAATACTCCCCAACTTTCCCCGATCCCCCATTCCCTAGTCCCATTGCATGTAAATAACAATCAGTAGAGCCGACCTTCCCCTTATTCCCCCATTAAATGTCGTGCCCAGGTCCACCGCACCACACGTAGACAACTTTCGGACATCTTCCTAGTTATTCTTATTCTATGTCAGTTAAGGCCTCGTCTCCATTAATTATGACTCTTCGTTGCACCAGAATGTGATTATATGGCATCAGTAGTGAGTTTAGGACCTTTCCCATACCTCCTTCCATCTTCTTCCCCAACAATTACAACAACAACAGAGGAGATGGCGGCGGAGCGGGGGAGGATGCGTCCTCACACCGGCTCGATTAGCTCCAGACCATGCGCTCCACGGGGTTACCACGAAGGGGCTCCTTGTCAGCTCCTCGTCAAGGGCGGAGCCTGGTAAACCCCCCCGCACGCACCCAATGAGAAGCAACGTGCCGATTCCACGAGGCGGAGCTAACGAGCCGAGGGCGTGTCACTCCCCGCCGGATATACGCGGCCACGCGCCGGATGTGAAGAGAGATGCGCACCCCAGCTTGGAGAAGGAAAGCCACCTGCGAGCGCTGAGTCAGATGCGCCTCAGCTTGGAGAAAGAACGTCGCCTTCCGAGCGCTGTGACCTCCCTGCATCTCTGGACCGGACCGAGTCGATTCTGCCTTGAGCCAAGAGTGCACCTTGAGCCATCGACTGCCTGCCTTTCCTTGCCATCAATCCCCGTGTGAGTCAGCATTTTGTCCCGTTTATCTGTCGTCTGTTGGGGTTAATATAAGAGTGTGTCTAAGTGCTTGTCTTTCTATGCTGTCCCTCTTGTAGTTGTAATCTAACCTTCCGCCTTAATATAACCTCCTCCGGAGGTCTTGAGAACGGAACCCCTGGTGTCGTATTGTGTTATTGTAATCCAGCCGGGTGTCTTCTTTTTCTTATTGAGCCAGCATCGCGCGACTTCGTCAACGTCGAGTATAGTCGGGTAATTTGTGCGGACACGACGGCCATTCCGCTCGGCCCACTTTAACATCAAAGTCGTGTCTGTAACAATTGGTGTCGGGAGTGAGATTCGAGGCCCGACCAAATTTTGAAAAAAAAAAAAAAAAAAACGAATAGAGGAAAAAAAAAAATTTTGTCAAAATTTGGAGCGGCCGAAATTTGTTTTGTTTTACGAAACTCGAATTTTGCAAGTCGCGCTATGGCGGATCAAGACGGCTGGGGTCCGGTAGGGGAGAGTGAAGCAGGGTCGGTCCAGGACCAAATTGAGGGACAAGAGGAGAGCGAAGCAGTGAGGGCGGCAGGTTCGCAAAATAGCGCCGTCACGCACGAAGTAGCGGGCGCGCAAAATGGCGCGCTCGCTCACGTGGTTGAAGGGTCCCAAAATAGCGGCGCCGCGGAGGGCGAGCCTGCGGTGGCGGCTGGGGACGCTGGGCAAACCGGGTTTGACCTCAGATTATTCTTGACCCAACTGAATGCAAAAATGGATAGGATGGAGGGCCAAATGGGGGTAATGAGGGACGAAGCGAGGGGTACCGGTGAGGGATTAGACAATAATTTTAAGGGATTAGACATGAAATTTGGGAAATTAGACGATAGATTAGGGGAAATACAGGAGGGGTTAACGGGGGTAGAAAACAGAATGGCCGCTCAAGAGAATCAAATGGAAGGGATGCAAAAAGGGTTAGAGGGGTTAGAAAACACCATGGAAGGCAAATTGAGGGACATGAGGGACCAAGCGGAAAGGGAAGTTAACCAAATGGGGCAGCAGATAGAGGGGGTCAGAATGGGGGTAGAAACCAAACTGGATGCTCACAGGGAGGAAATGGAGCAGATGAGGGTGGCATCTGGGCAGGAGATGCAAGTGATGGGAGAAGAGATCAGAAGAGGAGTGAGTGAGGAGGTCGGAGGAGTGCGCGAGGAGGTGAGGCACTGTAAGGAGCACATGGAGAAGGAGGTGAGAAAGGGGACTGTAAAGTTACAAGGGGGCATAGAGGACCTGACGCAGGAGGTGGAGCAGCTGACGGTGGGACAGACGGAGTTAGTGGAGCAGGTTCAAAGGAACACTGCGGTATTAGGAGGTTTAAAGGCGACACAGAAAGAACTAAAAGATGACTTGGTAGCGACGAAGAGGGAATGTCAGATGGTACGTGAGGGACTGACAACGAGGTTGGACGAGGTGATAGAGGTAATGGAGACGAAGGACCGGCAGGTGAGGACGCACATGGAAACGGTCAAGGTAGCCTTGGAGGACGAGCTTGAGGAGACGTACCGGGGAATAAAAGAGGTGAGGCACAAATTAGAAGAAGTGGAAGAAGGGGTGAGCGAAATTAAGAAGCGACGGAGAGGGGATAACAAAGAGATAAAAGAGGAGATAAAAGAATTGGTCCAAAGTCTGTGTTTGGATCGTGATGTGCTCATTAACCGGATGAGGGATTCGCAGGTGATGGAGGAGAAGCGAAGAGGAAGAGGACCCGGTGTAAGTGGTGACCAATATGGTCGTGCGTATGATGCGCCAGGGGATTTAAGAAGCTTGGGGGTCGAGATGGACCCGGGTGTTCGTGAGAGGCCGTTGGTGAAGTGTGCGACAGGTCTGGTGTGCGAAAAAGGAGGTGTGCGAGGAAGTCCGACTCTGGGGTGTGTGAGGAAAAAGTGCGTGCCAAGGAGTGAGGGTGCTGGCGAGAGTGAGTCGGTCGTAGCGTGTGTGCGAGGGAGCACATGGAAGCGCGGTGTGGTGAGTGTTACAGAGGGTGTGACGGGAGAGTGTGTGCAGGAGTGTGCGCGAGAAAGGTGTGTGACGGACAGGTGCATGGGGAAAGAGTGCGCTGTCAAAGGCAAGGAAGAATGCACGCCTGTGGTGAGTGTTGCAGAGGGTGTGACGGGAGAGTGTGCGCAAGAGTGTGCGCGAGAAAGGTGTGTGACGGACAGGTGCATGAGGGAAGAGTGCGCTGTCAGAAGTAAGGAAGAGTGTCCACCTGTGGTGAGTGTTACAGAGGGTGTAACTGGAGAGTGTGCGCGAGAAAGGTGTGTGACGAACAGGTGCATGGGGAAAGAGTGCGCTGTCAAGAGTAAGGGTGAGTGCGTTGTCAAGAGTGGTGGTGAGAGTATTGAGAGTGACAAGGAGAGTGAGTTAGTTGTGACAGGTGAGCGAGGATGTACACCTGGGATGGAAGGATGCACACCTGGAATGGTAGAGCGTGAGTGGGAATGCACGCTGGAGTTGGTGGTGAGGCACGTGATTGGGTGTGCGAATGAGGGCACACCTGTGATTGTCACAGAGGAGGTGACCGCGGAGGGGGCGCGAAGCGGTGTATTGGTGAGGTGTGCGAGCAACGAATGTGTGCCAAAGTGTTCGGTGGTCAGGTGTGTGACCAAGGCTGTGAGTGGAATGGGTGTACCTGGGTGTGTAAGGAAAGGTACGAGGAGCATGGGCACGGCTGGGTGTGTGAGCAAGGAACGGGCTGCGGGGTGTAAGCATGCAGGTGAAGCATCGACGTTAGACGGGATAGAGTTTAGAACGACTTATAGCCGAATCGGGCCCTCGGTGCGTGCTGGGCCTCGCTTTGAACGGCCGCGTCTGTGCTCCACTAGGCGGAGCGGGCGGCCCGAGAGAAAGAGTCGTCATGGCGACCACTTTTTGTTGAGGAATTCCGGCAGGTCGAGATCGGGACATTGGATGGTTCCGTGCCGAGAAGGTGCGTGGGATCTCGGGCCGGGTAAACCTCCTTCCCTGCACCGAGTGCCGGACGCATTCAGCCGCTGGCACAAAACAACCAGCATCCATTGCTTGGCTTTACGAAGCCGGGCTTTGGACAGGGATTGGCGCACCGAGAGGTATTAGTGAGTCGACTGGGTGATGAGGTTAGTGTTTTGGACCCAAAATTAGAGAAAAACAAAATTTGATGATTGGCAAGGGATTGGCAGTAGTGATTGGCAGATGATGGGCAGTGATTGGCAAATTTTTTAATTTGTTGAAATTTGATGTGCAAAATTGGTAGTGAGAGACCCCCGATGTGGTGGGATGGCAAATCCACCATCCCTCACAGGTGTGGGGCAAAGGAGCAATAGCTTATGGGGTGTATGGCAGTGAAAACTAGCCCGGGTGGGTTAGGTTATATTGATAGGGCCCTAGAAGATGACATTAGGTAACGTTAAGGTTAGTTAGTGACTGATACCTGTAGTGGGGACGCAGGTAGATTAGTATGGATGATAATGACGAGGGAGCGCAATAGTTTAAAGGGACGACTGGGAAGCGCAAGTTTCAGAAGGGAGTAGTTAGCTGAGATGATGCCGTGTTTGTGAGAATTGAACAGGTGTGATTGCACAGGTGTGCAACTGGACAGGTGTGTGGAGCAGTGTATGAGTAGTGAGTGTTGTGGATCAGCGCGAATGCGCTTGGGGAGAGAAGGGTGCAGGTGGCACCAGGTGTGAGAGCACAGGTGTGCAAGTACAGGTGTGTGGAGAGAGTTGGAGTAAGTGGTACGGAGTGGTGTGCATGGTGCGAAGGTGTGGATGGGGGAAGAGTGGACCCCTTTCACGAGTACCCGGGGCGGGTAGTGTAAGTGTTAGGTAGAGGGTGCAGGTAAATTGTGGTTGGATATTGGCATTTGTGGTGCGGTTGCAGAATGGTGTTGTGAATGGGTGCATTAGTGTTGTGGAAATGGCTGGGCGTGTAGCCTGTTAGTGTGTGTAGTTGGTTGGGCACTCCACCACTGTGAGGATGTCGGCCAGGTGAGGCCGCAGGTGGGCTCTGGGAGCCGGTAGTTGTGAGTGGGTGCCTGAGGATCCCGGGTGTGGATCGGGCAGCCCAGTGCCAGAGAGGGCACGGAGTGGGGAGAGAGCCAGAGGGCCTTCCCCTGGTAGTTAGGTTAGGGTAAGGAGCAGGTAAGCTCGGAGGCAACTGCAGTGGTGGAGGTGTGCAGGTGGGTAGACCCACTGGGAGAGGTACACGTCGCAGCCCAGAAATTGTACGAGGGCACCGGGAGATGAATCGGGGGAGTGAGACCCCAAATTGAAGAGCACCACAGTTTGGCCAATGGGAATTGGTTTTTAGAACCCATAGTGTAAGAGGGCCAATGGTTTGGCCGGAGAAAGACCCCGGGTAGTGTAAAGTTGTTAAAGTCACTTAGGAAATAGTTAGGATTGATGAACCTGTCGCACCATACGCAGCCACTTACCTGTGGTGATGATGATGACTCCACACCTGTGTTTTCTTTGTTTGTGTTGCAGAAATGAGAATTGCTGTTGGATTTGTGAGACGCATCACGACGTGGATGAGACATTGGGGTGATTCCATCTCTCCCTCCTTAGGAGGGACTGATGATGAATTGGTAATGGCAAATTATGATGTTGAGTTGGAGATGGCAAATTTTGATGAGAGTTGAAAATGGCAAATTTGATTGGTTAGGAGGGAGAGAAGACGAATTTGGTTTATGGGAGGAACGGGGAAGACAGTAGGGATGTTTGTCGATTTGTAAAGTAGATGTTTATGGGTAGTGTTGTGTTTTGTGGATGCAGTAAGGGGTAAGGGAGGGGCCATGTAGGTTACCTGGTGGGGGGGGGGCGTACGATAGGAACGTACCTGTCTCACCTGGTTCCCATGTGCCCCCAGTGTGCATCACCTTACATTGCGTGCACTTTTGCGCCCTTACCACCTTACTCACTTGTCTGCTTCTTTTGTCTCCCACCTCCGAGGATCTGGCTTTGGGGTAGAGAGAGAGGAGAGAGAGGTGCTGGCTGCGCAGTTGTGGGCCTGCACTTTCGCTGTTTGCTGCCGGGATCGATACACCATATGGACCGCAATGTTTGTGGCCACCCACAATGGACCGCAGTTCGTTTGCGGCCAAGCACCACCCGGGGATGGACCTATGGGTCAACGTGGCACCTATGCCATACAGGTGAACCACTAATAGTTAACACCACCAAGTGCACCACAAGAAGAGCAAGAGACACCTGCAGGGTTAGGGGTTGTCGAATTTATTTTTATTCCAATGAACAATGGTGACTGCACCGATTGGTGGTGGGGTGGTGCTGTTGATGCTCGGGAAGGGTGCTCTGCACGTTATTAAAGGCCGTCGGCCACAGAGCACTCGTGGGTTGGTGTATCGATGTTGGCAAGCGCGCTCTCTCTATGCATAACATCTGCATGTGTCCCTCCAAAAACAGGTCCTGGATCGTAGTGTAAATAGCAGCGTAGTCTTGTAAATAATGCTCCCTACCGGCTGTATGTTTAGTTTGAGAATTCTTTCCGGATTCGGTTATCCTGTGGGTGTGTTTCTGTGAGGAGAAGGGTGCAACGTCGCAGGGGGACATATTTACTCATTTGTGAATATCTGTAAAACTGTCGCACTCAGGGTAGAGTTAATAGTAGAGGGAACTACATTGCGTGCCACACTAAAGTAGGTAAAAATTTATCGGGTCGGGACGCCCCGAGGGTAGAGAAGGGTGCAATGTTGCGAATATGGAATTTGGCCTCCATATCCGCTTGTAAATATTCCCCTATTTTCTCCAATACTCCCCAACTTTCCCCGATCCCCCATTCCCTAGTCCCATTGCATGTAAATAACAATCAGTAGAGCCGACCTTCCCCTTATTCCCCCATTAAATGTCGTGCCCAGGTCCACCGCACCACACGTAGACAACTTTCGGACATCTTCCTAGTTATTCTTATTCTATGTCAGTTAAGGCCTCGTCTCCATTAATTATGACTCTTCGTTGCACCAGAATGTGATTATATGGCATCAGTAGTGAGTTTAGGACCTTTCCCATACCTCCTTCCATCTTCTTCCCCAACAATTACAACAACAACAGAGGAGATGGCGGCGGAGCGGGGGAGGATGCGTCCTCACACCGGCTCGATTAGCTCCAGACCATGCGCTCCACGGGGTTACCACGAAGGGGCTCCTTGTCAGCTCCTCGTCAAGGGCGGAGCCTGGTAAACCCCCCCGCACGCACCCAATGAGAAGCAACGTGCCGATTCCACGAGGCGGAGCTAACGAGCCGAGGGCGTGTCACTCCCCGCCGGATATACGCGGCCACGCGCCGGATGTGAAGAGAGATGCGCACCCCAGCTTGGAGAAGGAAAGCCACCTGCGAGCGCTGAGTCAGATGCGCCTCAGCTTGGAGAAAGAACGTCGCCTTCCGAGCGCTGTGACCTCCCTGCATCTCTGGACCGGACCGAGTCGATTCTGCCTTGAGCCAAGAGTGCACCTTGAGCCATCGACTGCCTGCCTTTCCTTGCCATCAATCCCCGTGTGAGTCAGCATTTTGTCCCGTTTATCTGTCGTCTGTTGGGGTTAATATAAGAGTGTGTCTAAGTGCTTGTCTTTCTATGCTGTCCCTCTTGTAGTTGTAATCTAACCTTCCGCCTTAATATAACCTCCTCCGGAGGTCTTGAGAACTGAACCCCTGGTGTCGTATTGTGTTATTGTAATCCAGCCGGGTGTCTTCTTTTTCTTATTGAGCCAGCATCGCGCGACTTCGTCAACGTCGAGTATAGTCGGGTAATTTGTGCGGACACGACGGCCATTCCGCTCGGCCCACTTTAACATCAAAGTCGTGTCTGTAACAATATATATATATACAGACTTGGCATTTAATAGGGAATATTTTTTTGTGGGGGTGAACTTACTTTTCAAGATGACTTAGAACCAAAAGTTCATTGGAATTATGTTGAAATTATTCTAGATTTTGTTAATGTGACCTTTAAAAGAAACAAAAACCACATTTGACATTTCGAAGCAAATAAATTGATCCTTGAAAGTGATGTAAACTGATATCGAACTCAATTCACAGACAGTACTGTGTTAAACTTCTGTGCGTTTTCCAGAAGTATCTCTTTATTTTGCACATTAGCCAAAAAAATTTTTAACAAAAGTTAAATTACGACTGGGATTACAGATAGTAAAATTACAGTTCAGTACTTCGTGTAACCCCCACGAGCATTCAGGAGAGCACGTACACATCAAGGCATGTTGTTCACGAGATTTGCCAAGGTTTGGACAGGAATCGATTGCCATGCAGTGACAATAGCCTGCTGCAATTCATGCACAGAGGTCGGCTGCTGGTCCAAGTGGTCGATTTGACGCATTAATTCTGCCCACAAGTTCTCTATCGGATTCATATCCGGGGACATGGCAGGCCACTCCATATGCTCTACACCACGGTCAGCAAGAAAGTGTTGGATCATGCGAGCATGATGAGGCCGTGCATTGTCATCTTGGAAGACAACGTTTCCTCGAAAGACTGCACCAGCAAATGGAAGCAATGTTTCTTCCAGAATGGCCCTGTACTTGAACTGGTTCAGGTTTCCATTCAGAACAACCAGGTCAGTTTTGCCCCCTGCATGAAAAGCAGCCCAAACGGTCACCCCACCACCTCCAGCTTGGACTCTTGGCACTGTACAATCTTTGTTGTAGGCTTCATGCACTTGTCTGCGCACTCGGACGTGGCCATCTTGACGATAGACCAGAAATCTAGACTCGTCACTGAAGATCACGTGATTCCAGTGTCCTGGCTGCCATTGACGGTGCTCTCTGGCCCACTGCAATCGGCGCTGGCGGTGTTGTCTGGTCAGGCGTGGCTTTCTCAGGGGAAGCCTGGCACGATAGCCTGCTTGAACTAGTCGTTGGTTGACTAGCCTTCTGGATACAGGCACATTTGTCAGTTGCTGCCACTCAGCCCTAAGCCGATTAGCTGAATTGGTACGGCCATTGCGGACTAACCGGTGCAGCTAGCGATCATCCCTCATTGTTGTTCTGCGGGGACGTCCTGGCCTCGGTATTGGAGTAGGGACACCCCTCTGAGCATTTCGTTTCAGGATCTTTGACACCTGACCTTGAGTGATGCCATACTGCCGAGCAATAGCACGCTCTTTCATGCCATAATTTCGTAAAGCCACCACTCCATGACAAACAGCATTGTCGAGCTGACGGACCATCTCCAGAGGAAGCGGCAATAACTTTTGGAGACGTGCAGCAGTTGTTTTCCACTAATACAGAACGCAACAACTCTTGTATACCAGACTGTGAAGCCAATCATCAAATGCACCTGTCCGTACATTTTGCCACGCCATCTGTGATATAATCCTGTTGTTGACTTCTTGCTGCGACAGAGAATCAGTGACATGGTTCTTTTAACAAATAAATCACTAAAGTGTAAAAGAAACTCACCAGATTGATATACTGAGTTAAGAAAGTAAACCCAAGTCAAGAAAAAAAAAATATTCCATATTAAATGCCAAGTCTGTATATAGATATATATATATATATATATATATATATATATATATATATATATATATATATATATATATATATATATATTATATATATATATACATATATATATATATATATATATATATATATATATATATATATATATATATTGTTGCGGTTTTAGAACCCACACTTGTATATAAACTCTTGTAAATATCCCATTATTAAAAGGATAAAGGTAGCACCCCTAGTTACGCCACAAGCAACACGTAGGCCACCATAGGAACTCAGTTATTTCATTAGTATGTGTTTTAGATAAGGCCATGTTTCCAATAGTTGAATCTGCATTGCGTCGATCAAATAAGAGTAGGCCCATTCCGTCCATTTTGCGACCTCCCTCTCCAAGCGACGCCATTACGTGCCTCTGCCAGCAGCGTTCGCTGCCTTAGCGTTCGCTCAAGCGCCGCCATAAGCCATGCAGTTAGGCCCGAGAAAGGGGGCGGAACGCTGAGAAGAAGGTGTGGCCACATCATCCAGTCATCAAAGGCGTGGCCAGTAAGCCCCCACCAGCCAACCAGGGCTGAAGGAACATCACCGACGGGTGTGGCTTTGGGGAGTGCGGAGTGATCGCATGGCGCATTATATAAGCGCAAACGCAAAGCCCTTTGACGGACTCGGTGGGACTCAGACTTACTGCGGGAGAGAGCTCACCTGCACCATGGGACTTGCGTGTGCACGGCATTGATCACAGAACTAATTGGGAGAGCGCACCTTATCAAAGGAGGACTTGAGAGAGAGAGCGCTTGGCACAAGTGTGCACGAATTACGTACGCAGCGTCCCAGCCTCCCCCGTTATATGAACTGTCCGGTCGCGTTCAACCATACGCGGAGCTGCCTGCCGGGTTTCACCCACTGGACCAGAGTCGACTGGAGCCTGGACCCCATTGCCGGACCTTCCACCCTACCAGATACAATCCCCGTGTGAGTGTGTATGTTTGTCCTGGGGTATTAGAATAAGACTGTTTTAAGACTGCCCTGTGTTCTGCTTCTTCCTCTTCCTCTCTTGTACATCCTTTTGTTTCCTCTTCTTCATGTACATTTGTGAACAAACCCATCTTTGTTCTTCCTATACTCTGGTTTCCTCTCCATCCGATCGCATCCTTCCTTTCTATCATTGGGTAAACGTGGCACGATTGAAACCGCTAGAATCGGGTTTAGTCCCTGTTAACGGCCCGGATCGCGGCTCGCTATCCGCTCTGCGTTTCCACCAATAGCCGTGGTTCGGGCAGGAGTTATTTCCCTGCTTTACGGTCGGGTTAGTAATTAGGTATTTGGGACTAAATTGACCAATCACCCTAACTAATACCGACCGGAAGGAGCGTATAACTTCCAGGACTCGGGTCGGCCAGATAACAAGACAAGGGGATTAACCCCCCCCCTTGATAAGTGGAGCACCGACGGCCGAGATCCGTAACAATATATATATATATATATATATATATATATATATGTATGTGTATATATACATATATATATATATATATATATATATATATATATATATATCTATATATATATATATATTGTTACGGACTCCAACGTCGGCCTTCCCCACTTACCAAGGGGGGATTAGTCCCCTCGTCTATGACTGGCCGACATGGTTCTGGGGGTATGACGTCACGCCCGGTCAGCGCTGGGTAGGGTATTAGGCCCAACCGTCCTATGACCTAAATACCAGCACCTACCGGTACGCAAGGAAATACTCCCCCGCCCACGGTCGCAGCGTAATGGACTAGTTGCGCCGAGCGAAGCGAACTGCACCATGAGCCGGTTACCAAGACTGACCCGATTAATCTTCGTCGGCCGAATCGCGCCACGGGCCCTCAATGGGGGAAATCACTAAAGCGACCGAATGTGAAGAAGAAGACGAAGGTAGGAAGCAACAAATATAATTTATTACTATTATTTACAAGACCAAAAATAACCAAGGAAGAAGGAAGGATAAGAAAATAAAGACAGAAAGAATGGAAGGAGACAGTGCAATTATTAGCTTAACTATACAGGCTTAATTAATACCCCAGGACAACGTGAAAGACAGACGAACGATCACATTTACACGGAGAATGCAGGCAGGAATGAATGGCTGAAGGTGGATGGCTTGGAGAGGCAAGGAAGGTCCAGCGGGGACCGGGCACGGTCGGGCCGGAAGGCACCGCCGTCAAAAAGCCGAGCCGCGGTCGTGCGAACTCCCGCGGTTCCAAACTGCGCGGGCGAAGTTCCTTTTTCCGCACTGCTGCGTCGCGCGCTCCTTGCGTTGCCTCGGTCCGTATCTCCTCTGCAGCGCGGCCCGTATCTCATCTGCAGCGCGGCACGTATCTCATCTCCGTAGCTCATCTGAGGTGGGGGCGTCTCCCGCGGGTTATATAAGCCCCACCCTTGAACCTTCGCGAACCTCCCAGATCGTTCTCTCTCCGCCCGCTCAAGCCAAACCCCTTCGTGCTGGGTTGGTTGAGCGGGGCCGACTCACTCCTCCTTTCTATGACGAGGTGCAGAGACACGCCTTTCTTCTTCCAACCGACCTCGTGCTCAATGGAGTCCATTTGCGGCGAAAACCATCCAAACCTGGCACTTTGAAGATGGGACCTAATCTTATTTAATTCGGTGCAATGGAGAGTCGACTATTGGGAAAAACAATCTTAAACTACATAGAATAAGGGAATAACTATTTTAAAGGATATATGGTGCCCTGCGTGTATGTTTATGGAATTAACTAAGGGGACGGCCGTCGACCTTTCTTTACATTACGGAGGGTGACATTTCCACACAACAAAACCATAATTCTCACATTCGTTACACTTTCTCAAATTCGTTACACTGCACCCTCCTTCCTTCAGGCCTGGCCTCGGGCCTATAAAACTTTACTTTTAGTGTGACACGTAGGTGTAATTCCCTCTACAATTAACCTGACCCTGAGTGCGACAATTTTAAAACACAAATAAATATGTCCCACTACTCCATGGCACCCTATCTAACAGTTTCGCACCCACAGTGAACCGAATTGCGGAATGGTTTTCAAACTATACATTTACGGTGGGGAGCATTATTTACAGTGACGTGAATCCATATTTACAACGCAACCCAGGACCTGTGATTTTTTTCTTTTCAGGGAAACAAAAAGAAATTCCTGTTGGGAGGGAGGAGACAGCATGCATTGCATCGACGCACCAGTACCATAAGCACCAAAAGCACCAAAAGCACCAACAGCACCAACCAGTGCACAGTCATTACAGTTTGTAATAAACACAAAAAAACAACTGGTGGTGGTCTTCCTCTTCTCTGCTGGGCCGATGTTCTTCCCGATGTCTTCTCTCTTCATGCGGCCTATTTGAACTATAAAAAGCACAAAGTGTCCATTTTTTATTTAGGGCCACAGGGGCCAACTAAGGATGGTCCACCTGTTGGGGATAGGTGCCACCTTACCGAGGTCCGCAAGCAAGATTACCTGGCCACTATGGCCGGTCCCCAGCAGAGGTGCCCTGCCCCAGAACCTGGGGTCCATCAAGTGGTACTTGGCCGCAGAACAGCGGTCCATAAAGCGGTACATCAATGCAATGCATGCTGGTTGCGAGAGTCCTGGCACACAAGGCGACCTCCGCACGCTCCCCTCGACGCCCAGTGGCACACAGTCCTCGGGTGGGAGACAAGGGGGGGGAAGAAGACAGGTGAGCGAGGGGTAGGGTCACAAGGGTACACATCAAACAAGGTAATGCAGGACGAGGTGCGTACGGAGAGCGAAGTGAGAAATGCTCGTCCCTACTGTACGCCCCCCACGTGTGACCTACACTACCCCCCCTTGCCCCTCCCCATATTTACAAAAACCTACACATTTACAAATTCGTCACTACTGTCACGTCTCCCCCATATTTCCCCTAAACCAAATTCGTCACCACAATCCCTCTAACCAACATTTGCCATCACCAATTCATCATCAATCCTCATAAGTAGGGAGAGATGGAACACAAAGCACAATGTCACACCCACGTCATGATGCATCTCACATTCCAAACATTTGCACAATAAAATAACAAAAAAAAACACATGGCATGGTGTGGAGTTTCGTCACCTCAGGTGAGTGGATGTAGATGGTGCGAGGAGATCTTAATCCTAACTACCTTCTAAATGACTTTAATACACTTTACACTACCCGGGGTCTTTCCCTGCCAAACCATTGGCCATCTTACTCTATGCGGTTTTAAGAACCAAATTCCCATTGACCAAACTGTGGTGCTCCTCAATTTGGGGTCTCACTCCCCCGGTTCAACTCCCTGTGCCCTTGCACAATTTCCGGGCTGAGTCGTGTAGCTCTCCCAGCAGGTCTACCCACCTGCACACCTCCACCACTGCAGTTGCCTCCGAGCTTACCTGCTCCTTGACCTAACCTATCTAACTGAGGAAGGCCCTCCTTGGCGCTTACCCCACTCGGTGCCCTCTCTGGCACTGGGCTACCCGGGTAAGTCCTCCGGATCCTCGGGCCCCATACACAACAACTCTACCGGCTCCCAGAGCCCACCTGCGGCCTCACCTGGCCGACACCCTAACAGCGGCGGAGTGCTCAACCAACTACACACACTAACAGGCTACACGCCCAGCCATTTCCACGACACTAATGCACCCATCCAACCATAATTCTTCCACCACGCACCACAGATGCCAATATCCAACCACAATTTACCTGTACCCTCTACCTAACACTTACACTACCCTCCCCGGGTATTCGTGATGGGGGTCCACTCTTCCCCCCATTCACACCTTCGCACCATCCACTCCACTCCACAGTTTCCACCATACTCACTCCACGACCATCCATTCCCTACTCCATATATTCCATACAACCATTCTCCATTCACCTGTAGTTGCACACCTGTGCAATCTCACCTGGTGCCACCTGCACCCTCCTTCCTCCCTGGACCATTTTGTCAACACAACACACATCACCATCACTCACTCATACACTGCTCCATACACCTGTTCAGTTGCACACCTGTGCAATCTCAATCGTTCCTCACTCACTGCTCCATACACTTCCACACTCAATACACTTTCGATTCTCAAACACACGGCATCATCTTATCTAACTACTCCCCTCTGGAACTGGCGCTTCCCAGTCGCCCCTTTTAACTATTGCGCTCCCTCGTCATTATTATCCAACTACCCTCTCTATGTCCCCACTACCGGTTCGATGTAGCTACCTAACCTTACCGTTACCTATGGTCATCTTCTCTAGATCCCTATCATTATCCTAACCCTCCCGGGCTAGTTTTTACTGCCAAACCCCATAGCTATTGCTCCTTTGCCCCCGCTGTGAGGGATGGCAGAGTTGCCATCCCACCACATCGGGTATCTCCCACTATCACTATCAATTTGGCTCATCGAAATTTCAATCACAAATTCCCTATCCCAAAATTTCGAATCCAAAACACTATCATCATCACCGTCTACTCACTGGAGGCTCTCGGTGCGCCAATTCATTTCCAAAGCCCGGCTTCGCACAGCCGAGCAATGAATGCGGGTCGTTCGGTGCCGGCAGTTGGATCCGTCCGGCATTCGGTGCCGGGAAGGGGCTTACCCGGGCCGAGGTTCCACGCACCATCTCGGCACGGAGCCGTCCGATGGCCTGATCTCGCCCTGCCGGAACGCCTCAACCACCAGGGGTCGCCATGACGACCCTTCCTAACGGGCCGCCCGTTCGGCTGAGTGGAGCACGGACGCGGCCGTTCGGAGCGCGACCCGGCGTGGATCACGTATGGCGGTTCCTTCGAAACCGCCGTGGTTACGATCCCCTCGGCGCACAATGCACAAACCCGCGGCACGAATGAACCGCGGCATGAACCGAGGGCTCGCTTCAGCTATACGTCGATCTAACCGCTATCCCGTTTAGCGTCGATGCTCCACTTGCATGCTCACACCCCGCGTTCCGTTCCTTGCTCACACATCCAGCCGCCTCCATGCTCTTTGTCATTGCACTTTTTCTGACACACCCAGGTACACTCATTCCGCTCACAGACTTTGTCACACACCTGACCACCGCACACCTTAGCACACACTCGTCGTTCGCACACCTCACCAACACACCTCTTCGCGCCCCCTCCTCGGTCACATCCTCTGTGACAACCACAGGTGTGCTCTCCTCCGCACACCCAATCACGTGCCTCACTACTAACTCCAGTGTGCATTCCCATACGTGCTCTACCATTCCAGGTGTGCATCCTTCCATCCCAGGTGTACATCCTCGCTCACCTGCCACAACCAACTCACGCTCCGTGTCACTCTCGCTACTTTCACCACCACACTCGGTCATGCATTCACCCTTACTCTTGACAGCGCACTCTGTACTCATGCACTCCGCTGTTACACACCTTTCTCGCGCATCCTCTTGCGCAAACTCTCCCGTCACACCCTCCGTAACACTCACCACAGGTGTGCATTCTCCCGTTACATCCCCTGTAACACTCCCCACTACGCGCTTCCATGTGCCCCCCCCCCCCCCGCACATGCGCTCCGACCAACTCACTCTCGACAGCACACTCACTCCTCGGCGTGCACTTTTTCCTCACACACCCCATAGTCGGACATTCTCGCACACTTCCTCCTTCACACTCTGTACCTGTCGCACACTTTACCAGCGGCCTCTCACGAACACCCGGGTCCAAACCAACCCCCAAGCCGACTGAATCTCCCCTCACACCATATACATTTCCGAGTATATCGCCACTCACCTCGGCACCTCGTCTCCGCTCTTCTTCCGCCACCTGCAAACTCTTTATTTGGTTAGTGAGCACATATTCATGATTTGAACACAGACCTTGTACATACTCCATCACCTCCTCCTTTATTTCCCTCTTAGTTTCCCTCCGTCTCTTTTTGATTTCACTCACTCCCTCTTCCACATCCTCTAATTTTTGCTTCACCTCTTTTATTTCCCAGTGCGCCCCCTCAATTTCTTCCTCTAACGCGACCTTGGTCGTTTTGATGTGCGTCCTTACTTCCCGTTCTTTTGTCTCCATTGCCTCTGTCACCTCGTCCAACCTCTTTGTCAACCCCTCATATACCATTTGACATTCCTTCTTTGTCGCTATGAGTTCTTTTTTTATGTCTTTCTGTGTCGACTTTAACCCCCCGATTATCGCAGTGTTCTTCTCCACTTGATCCACTAATTCCTTTTGTCCCACCGTCAGCTGTTCTGCCCCCCGTGTCAGGTCTTCTATGCCCCCCTGTAATCTAGCCGTGCTATTCCTCACCTCTTTCTCCATACGCTCCTCACCTCGCTTTACCTCCTCGCGTACCCCCGAGACCTCCTCGCTCACACCTCGTCTGATCTCCTCCCCATTTCTCCCATCTCTTTGGTAGATGCTGCCCCCATCTGTTCCAACTCCTTCCTCTGGGCATCCAATTTGGTTTCTAACCCGATTTTTACCCCCTCTATCTTGTCTCCCATGGTGTTTTCTAACCCCCCTAACCCATTCTTCACCCCTTCCATCTGGTTCTCCTGGGCAGCCATTCTATTTTCCAACCCCGTTAACCCCTCCTTCATTTCCCACATTTGATTACCCATGTTCTCTAGTTGGCCCCCCAAATTTACCTTCGAGCCCCCCGATTTGGCTTCCCATATCATTTCTCAATTCCCCGATTTTGGCTTCAAGCCCCCCGATTTGATTTTCTAGTCGCTCCCCCATTCTGTTTTCCAATCTTATATTCCCCATTAGTATGGCTGCATTAATCTGCGCCATGAGGTCCCGCACATCAATTCCCCCTATTTGCGCAGTGGGTGCGGCTACCGCGCGCTCGTGCGAGCCGCCATTTTGTGCGTCTGATACCACGTGCGCGAGGGCGCCATTTTGTGTACCTGACACCCCCTCAACCACTTCACCATTGCTCTCCTCCATTTCCCCCATATACATTTCCCCGAGGTCCTGGGTCGATTCTACCCCCCCTTCTAACTCCCCAACCAGCATCCCGTCGCCTTGATTGTCCATGGCGCGAGTTTTAAATTTTAGATTTTAAAATAAAATAAAATTTTGGGCTGCTCGTAATTTTGAGCGCGTTAAGCGCGCTTCGGGTTCGAATCCCACTCCTGACACCAATTGTTACGGAATCCAACGTCGGCCTTCCCCACTTACCAAGGGGGGATTAGTCCCCTCGTCTATGACTCGCCGACGTGGTCCTGGGGGTATGACGTCACGCCCGGTCAGCGCTGGGTAGGGTATTAGGCCCAACCGTCCTATGACCTAAATACCAGCACCTACCGGTACACAAGGAAATACTCCCCCGCCCACGGTCGCAGCGTAATGGACTAGTTGCGCCGAGCGAAGCGAACTGCACCGTGAGCCGGTTACCAAGACTGACCCGATTAATCTTCGTCGGCCGAATCGTGCCACGGGCCCTCAATGGGGGAAATCACTAAAGCGACCGAATGTGAAGAAGAAGACGAAGGTAGGAAGAACAAATATAATTTATTACTATTATTTACAAGACCAAAAATAACCAAGGAAGAAGGAAGGATAAGAAAATAAAGACAGAAAGAATGGAAGGAGACACAGTGCAATTATTAGCTTAACTATACAGGCTTAATTAATACCCCAGGACAACGTGAAAGACAGACGAACGATCACACTTACACGGGGAATGCAGGCAGGAATGAATGGCTGAAGGTGGATGGCTTGGAGAGGCAAGGAAGGTCCAGCGGGGACTGGGCACGGTCGGGCCGGAAGGCACCGCCGTCAAAAAGCCGAGCCGCGGTCGTGCGAACTCCCGCGGTTCCAAACTGCGCAGGCGAAGTTCCTTTTTCCGCACCGCTGCGTCGCGCGCTCCTTGCGTTGCCTCGGTCCGTATCTCCTCTGCAGCGCGGCCCGTATCTCATCTGCAGCGCGGCACGTATCTCATCTCCATAGCTCATCTGAGGTGGGGGCGTCTCCCGCGGGTTATATAAGCCCCACCCTTGAACCTTCGCGAACCTCCCAGATCGTTCTCTCTCCGCCCGCTCAAGCCAAACACCCTCCGTGCTGGGTTGGTTGAGCGGGGCCGACTCACTCCTCCTTTCTATGACGAGGTGCGGAGACACGCCTTTCTTCTTCCAACCGACCGCGTGCTCAATGGAGTCCATTTGTGGCGAAAACCATCCAAACCTGGCACTTTGAAGATGGGACCTAATCTTATTTAATTCGGTGCAATGGAGAGTCGACTATTGGGAAACACAATCTTAAACTACATAGAATTAGGGAATAACTATTTAAAAGGATATATGGTGCCCTGCGTGTATGTTTATGGAATTAACTAAGGGGACGGCCGTCGACCTTTCTTTACGTTACGGAGGGTGACATTTCCACACAACAAAACCATAATTCTCACATTCATTACACTTTCTCAAATTCGTTACAATTTCTATTTTGTATACAACATTGACGCTCGTGTAAGAGCTAACATTAATCACAAAAAGACAAACTGACACATAAAACATAAGACAAAGGGAGCGGGAGACAAGATGGGGAGAGAGAGGGAAGCACACAAGTACAACAGTGGAGAACAGGGACATCGGAAGATCTGTGGGAGGGAGAGGGATTGGGGGGACCAGGCATGGGAAAGGGGTGGGGGGGGGGGGGGAGAGGTATAAAACATATCAACACTGCAAGGACTTCCAGGAAAGAAGTCGGAATTTCAAAAAAGTGGACCTGGGGTGAATTAACGGGGGTAGAAAAGATCAAGGTTTTTGATGGGGGAAGACAAGAGACGACGGCAAACAGCTGTTTTAAAGACCTGGAGGGAGGAGTGGGATTGAATAGAGTGAGGGAGTTTGTTCCAGATGTGGGAGAAAAGAGGAATGAAAGAGTGAAGGTGAGCAGAGAGTCTTGATTTTAGCAATTTTAACCATAAGAGAGTTGCTGGCAGATCTTGTGCATCCTGTAGGAATATTTTGAGGACAGAGAACAGACATAGCTGCGGGAGCTAGGCCAGAGAGGAGTCGGTAGAAGACAGAAAGACCACCAACCTGCCTGCAGTGAGTAAGTGAAAGGCCCTCGGAGTTATCTTCATCGTGAGAGATTCCAATGATTCTAAAAGCTTTGGTTTCAACAGCGTGAAGATGAGCTAGGTGTGAGGCAGGAGCACCGGCCCAGAGGGGAGAACAGTATTCCATTGAGCTGCAGATGAAAGCCTTTTATGTGGTGAGGAGCTTGGAAATGTAGGCCAGCTTGGAAATGTGGTTTTCCCCGAAAAGATCATGGCAGATAGTGAGACCCAAAAGCTTTAGTGACAGAACTACTTGGAGAGGATTGTTCAGAAAGTAGATGGGAGGGTTTTCCAGTCGATCTTTTCGGAGAGACATAGTGAGAGTGTTAGATTTGTCAGGATTGTAAGACATGTTTCACTTGTTTGACCAGTCTGTGATTTTGTCCAGGCCTGCAGAGAGTGAGGAGCCTGCAGACTGCCGATCTGGGGTATGAGGAATGGAGCGGCAGAGAGTGGAGTCATCAGGAAAGAGATAGAGAGGATTTTCCAGAGAGTCGGAAAGATCATTGATGAAGACCAGAAATAGCACAGGGCCCAGAACACTACCTTGGGGAACTCCAGCCTGAACAGGAAGGGGAGATGAGAGAAATCCATTCAGGGCCACATGTTGACTGCGACCGGAAAGGAAGTCCGCAAGCCATGCGTTGAGATTTCCATGGATACCATAGGAGGAGAGTTTTGAGAGCAGAGCGGGGTGCCAAACCGTATCGAAGGCACGTGATATGTCAAGGGAGACAGCTCTAATTTCCTGTTTGACATTGAGGACCTCCATCCATTGTTGAGACAGCAGAAGCAGCATGTCCAGAGTACAGTGACCTGGTCTGAATCCAAATTGATAATCCGAGATCAAGCCATTGGAGAAGAGGAAGGATTTGATGTCAGAAGCGATGATTGATTCCATGACCTTGCTGATTATTGGGAGCAAGCTGATTGGTCTGTAGTTGCAAGGATCTGTTTTTTGGGGTACTGTAACTGGATACTGTAACCAGTAAATTACTGGGTACTGTAACCTCAATTAGCAATGCCTTCTTTTCCTTTTTATTCCTGAGTACTATGTACTGTATATGTATGGGCTCCATCATTCTCATTGCACCACTTGTCGTCAAGTCCTCTTAGACATCTTGTGTAGCATTTGTGGAGTCACAAAGAGCGAATGCTTTACTTTTGAGGGGTGAAGCGACTTTCAGGTCACACTATCCAATTTAGAGTTATGGCACATGATGATTGATATAATGACACTGTGGCGGACACAAAAGCCCACTGGCGTGGTGACATCATTCCACGCACCAAGTGGGCGGTGGCCACGCCCGAGGGGTAGGCGTGGCCTCATGATATACACCGGGCGACCAGCCCGGAGGAGTTCAGTGTTACAGTGTAGTCTTGCAATAAAGACGTTTATATGTTACCGCTTGTCCGCTTCCTCCTTGCTCACAAGCAGCGCGCGTAACGCCGCGCTTTACTGGTGACCCTCGACGTTGGATCTGCCGTAGCGATCCTTCCAAACACGACGCCATTGCAATGGCCAACGACAAGGCAATGGCGATTAAACTTCCCGAATTTTGGGAGGCCCAGGCCGAAGTCTGGTTCGTTCAAGCCGAAGCCCAATTTCAGCTTCGGCGCCTCACCAACGACGACCTGCGCTACTGCCATGTCGTCGCCTCCCTCTGGCCCGGCACGGCCGCTCGAGTTGTGTCCGTCCTTCGCCACCCACCGGACGGCCACAAGTACGAGGCACTCAAGCGGCTACTCCTAGCCACGTTCGGCCTCACGGACGACGCACGGGCCGATCGCCTCCTGGATCTCCCCGAGCTCGGTGAGACGCGCCCGTCGGTCCGAATGGACCATATGCTGTCACTGTTGGGCGACGAAGCCCCCGGTTCGCTATTCCGGGCGCTTTTCCGTCGCCAACTTCCAGCACAGGTTCGCCTCGCGTTGGCCGGGACCGGGCTAACGGAACCCCGAGCATTGGCGGCCAAGGCGGACAAGTACTTCGCCGCTTCGGACACGCGGGCGAGCGTTGGCGTGGCCGTCACGGCCTTCGACGCTGATGTTCCACAGCATCATCTTCTACAGCACGCTGAGGTTCAACAGCATGCTGATACGCACCTCGTGAACGCCGCCACGCCCCGCCCACCGCCACGGCGAATACCGCCACCGCGGGGAAACCCGTCGACTCCACCAGCCTGGCGGAGCCAGCCGCGCTCCTCCAGCTCCACCACCTGGTGCTGGTTCCACGCCAAGTTCGGCCACGAAGCTCGGCGGTGTCATCCGCCGTGCTCCTTCAACGGGTCGGGAAACGCCCGGGCCGGCGCTCAATTGTGGCGATGAGCGCCGGCCGTTCGAGCAGCCTGCTGTTCATAACGGACACCTTCTCCGGGCGCCGTTACCTGTGCGACACGGGAGCACAGGTGAGTGTCATTCCCGCCGGCACGTCAGACAAGCACGCCGCGGGTGGGGGCCCCGCGCTGCTTGCCGCGAATGGGACGCCCATCCGTACGTACGGAAAACGCTGCCTCTCTCTGCGGTTTGGAGGGCAGGTTTTCCGATGGACGTTCGTCACCGCCGACGTGCCCATGGCACTGCTTGGCGCGGACTTCCTGTGCGCTAATGGGCTCCTGGTCGACGTCAAGTGCAGACGGCTTGTCCAGGCCGAGACGTTCAGCTCGCTCGCATGTGCGTTGCCCAGCTCAACGAGCGGCTTGCCAAGCGGCTTGCCGAACGATTCGGTTCCGGCCACGTTGGTCTGTACGCTTCCGGCAGCGGACGCATTCACCCGCCTCCTCGCCGGCTTCCCGGCCCTCGCGCGGCCCACCTTCTCGGCGGGGGCCGTCAAGCACGGGGTGGCCCATCACATCCCCACCGTCGGGCCACCGGTCTACGCCCGGGCACGCCGCCTCGAGCCGACGAAGCTGGCGGTGGCAAAAGCGGCGTTCGCTACCCTGGAGCGACTCGGCATCGTTCGGCGCTCAGAGAGCGCTTGGGCGTCGCCGCTGCACATCGTGCCGAAGCCCGGCGGGGGATGGCGACCGTGCGGGGACTATCGCCGTCTCAATGACGCCACGACTCCCGACCGCTACCCCGTCCCCCACATTCAGGACTTTTCCGCCCGTTTGGCGGGCAGGTCCTTCTTCTCGAAGGTGGACCTCATACGCGGCTACCATCAGGTCCCCGTCAGGCCGGAGGACGTCCCGAAGACGGCGGTCATCACGCCATTCGGACTCTTCGAGTTCCTGCGCATGCCCTTCGGTCTGAAGAATGCGGCTCAGGCGTTCCAGCGACTGATGGACAGCGTCCTGCGCGACTTGGATTTTGTCTACGTCTACCTGGACGATATCCTCGTCGCCAGCGCGTCCCGCGAAGAGCACCTACACCACCTCCGCACGCTCTTCGAACGCCTGGGCCAGCATGGCCTGATTGTGAACCCCGCAAAGTGCCGGTTCGGCGCCGCCACAATCGATTTTCTGGGGCACCGTGTCACCAGGCACGGAGCCGTCCCCCTGCCGGCCAAGGTGGAGGTGGTGAAGGGGTTTCCGCGCCCCCGCACGATCAGAGGGCTGCAGGAGTTCCTGGGCATGGTGAACTTTTACCATCGGTTCCTGCCCCGTATCGTCCAGCTCCTGCGCCCCCTGCACGAAGCTCTCCGAGGTAAGCCGGGCAAAGGCGACGTTACCTGGACCGAGCAGATGGACACGGCGTTCACGGGCGCGAAGCTCGCCTTGGCTAACGCCACCATGCTCGCGCACCCGGCGCCCGATGCACCGATCGCCCTCACCACCGATGCCTCGGACTACGCGGTGGGCGCGGTGCACGAGCAATGGGTGCGTGGAGCTTGGCAACCGCTGGCGTTCTTTAGCCGGCAGCTTCGCCCGCCCGAACGCCGTTACAGTACCTTCGACCGCGAGTTGCTCGGACTTCACTTGGCGGTCAGGCACTTCCGCCATCTGCTCGAGGGCCGGGCGTTCACTGCCTTCGTCGACCACAAGCCGCTGATCTTCGCGATGGGCAAGGTCACCGAGCCGTGGTCGGCCCGGCAGCAGCGTCACCTCTCGGCCGTGTCCGAGTACACGACAGACATCCAGCACGTCGCGGGGAAGGACAACCCGGTTGCGGATTGCCTTTCCCGGGCCGTCGCCCACGCAGTCCACCTCGGCATCGACTATGCCCGGATGGCAGCGGACCAGGCCGCTGACCCCGACGTCCAGGCCTTGCGGACCGCCGTCACGGGCCTCCGCGTCACCGAGGTGCCGTTCGACGGCGCGGGCGCGGCCCTCTTGTGCGACGTCTCCCTCGGGCGTCCTCGCCCCATTGTGCCCGCGGGCTGGCAGCGCCAGGTGTTTGACGCCATCCACGGCCTGTCCCACCCGGGCGCGAGGGCCTCCCAAAGGCTGATCGCCGACAAGTTCGTCTGGCATGGCCTCCGGAAGGCCGTCCGCGGCTGGGCCAGGACATGCCTCGCGCGCCAAGGTGCACCGGCACACCCAGGCCCCGTTGGCCCCGTTCACGGTGCCGGAACGCCGGTTTTAACCACGTCCACGTGGACCTGGTGGGACCTCTGCCCCCCTCGCGGGGTTTCACCCACGTCCTCACCATGGTGGACCGCACCACCCGGTGGCCGGAGGCCGTGCCCTTGGCGTCGACAACGGCGGCCGATGTCGCGCAGGCTTTCATCGCCACCTGGGTCGCCCGGTTCGGCGCCCCCTCAGACATCTCATCCGACCGCAGCCCCCAGTTCACCTCGGAGCTCTGGGGGGCGGTTGCGCAGGGGCTCGGGGTCCGGCTGCACCGAACCACGGCCTACCACCCCCAGGCTAACGGCCTGTGTGAGCGATTTCACCGCTCATTGAAGGCCGCGCTCCGGGCCACCCTCCGCGACGGCGGCTGGGTCGACAGGCTCCCCTGGGTCCTGCTGGGCCTCCGGACGGCGCCCAAGGAGGGCCTGCACGCATCCGCGGCGGAGTTGGTCTTCGGGCAACCACTGCGGGTGCCGGGCGAGTTCCTCCCCGACTCCACGGCACCATGGTCCGCGGCACAGCAGCGCTCCGCTCTGCAAGAGACCGCCCAGAGGTTCGCCCCGGTGCCAACGGCATGCCACGGGCACCCACCGACGCACGTCGCCCCGGAGCTTCGCACGGCGGAGTACGTCTTCGTCCGCCACGATGCCCATCGGACACCACTGCGGCCCCCGTACGACGGGCCTTTCCGCGTGCTGGAGACCGGGGCGAAGCACTTCACCCTGGACATCGGCGGTACTCCTGACCGCGTTTCGGTAGACCGCCTCAAGCCGGCCCACCTCGATGTGGACCATCCACCGCCAGTGGCCCGACCCCCACGTCGGGGCCGCCCTCCTGCGGGCGGACCCCCGGCACCGCCCAGCCCCGCCGCCACGGCGCCCCCCGGTCCTGCACCCATCCCAGGGGCAGCCAGGGGAATCCCACCTGGTATCCCTGCACCCCGGACGCCGCCGATCGCCAGGGGGCGCTTCGGCCGGGTCATTCGACTGCCCCACAAACTGGCCCTCCAGGTGCGCGGGAATTCTGGGGGGGCGCGTGTGGCGGACACAAAAGCCCACTGGCGTGGTGACATCATTCCACGCACCAAGTGGGCGGTGGCCACGCCCGAGGGGTAGGCGTGGCCTCATGATATACACCGGGCGACCAGCCCGGAGGAGTTCAGTGTTACAGTGTAGTCTTGCAATAAAGACGTTTATATGTTACCGCTTGTCCGCTTCCTCCTTGCTCACAAGCAGCGCGCGTAACGCCGCGCTTTAACACCACAGTTCTTTCAATATTGCTTCTGTACAAAGAGAAGAAAAAAAACTGCGGATTATCCTTTATAAACACTGTATCATGAAATAGCTGCTTTTATTAAATGCAGAATCAACTTAAATGTGTAGGATTGCTGTTCCACATTTGTGCGCCATTTAATACCCCGCACATGTGACGCGGGACGAGGGGTTAAGCAATTGGTTCACTTCTGTCTGTCCGTCCGTCCGTCCACAAACATGAGTTTATGATTGAGGAACAACTTCATTTAAATTGAATTATATATTTTAAAAACAAATTCGTCCTGATTGCACATGCACAGAGAGGAGTGAGATAATTTTTACCTGCAATATGTTGCAGATCTACAATAGCTTTACATTGTTGTTGTTGTTTTTGGGGTGCTTGTTGGGGGCCCATTTTTGAAATGTGCACCCATTGGTCAGACAGCTACCAGACTGCACCCACATTTGAAGCTTGACTGCAACTACCATAGCACAGAGACAAAATGATATGGCTGCTATCTTGCTAGTCTGGTGGGCCTAGCACATTAGGCCTGTAGGCCTCTGCTGATTAAACACTGCCCGGGTTTGTTGTGGCAGATTTCCATTGCCTTTGGTTGGGTCAGGTGTTTTTCACTAAGAGGGACATAGAAAAATGTAATCATATGTCGAATAATAGTAAGGTTTAATCATGCCCATCAGAACATAAGTTACGTTAGAACACGCAGTAATCAAGCATTGCATTACACAAATTACTAAAAATATATACATAGCGTTATGAAATTTTTGAATTTGCCCAATATTGGGGTTAAGCAATCTGTGACCGTGTGACAAATCAGCTCGTTCTGATGTAACCATGAGGAGGGTGACATGGATAAGAGGTGTGAGTTAATTTTTTTAATAGCGCATTAAATGTGTGTTTCCCAATCATGCTGTTCATCTTTTAAGTGTGCATTAAATGTATGTTTCCCAATCACGCTGTTCATCTTTTAAGAGTGCCTTAAATGTGTGTTTCCCAATCATGTTGTTCATCTTTTAAGAGTACCTTAAATGAGTGTTTCCCAATCACAGTGTTCATCTTTTAAGAGTGCCTTAAATGTGTGTTTCCCAATCATGCTGTTCGTTTTTTAAGAGTGCCTTAAATGAGTGTTTCCCAATCACGCTGTTCATCTTTAAAGAGTGCCTTAAATGTGTGTTTCCCAATCATGCTGTTCATCTTTTAAGAGTGCCTTAAATGTGTGTTTCCCAATCACACTATTCATCTTTTAAGAGTGCCTTAAATGAGTGTTTCCCAATCACACTGTTCATCTTTTAAGAGTTCCTTAAATTCGTGTTTCCCAATCACGCTGTTCATCTTTTAAGAGTGCCTTAAATGTGTTTCCCAATCATGCTGTTCATCTTTTAAGAGTGCCTTAAATGTGTTTCCCAATCACACTTTTCATCTTTTAAGAGTGCCTTAAATTCGTGTTTCCCAAACACGCTGTTCATCTTTTAAGAGTGCCTTAAATGTGTGTTTCCCAATCACGCTGTTCATCTTTTAAGAGTGCCTTAAATGAGTGTTTCCCAAACACTCTGTTCATCTTTTAAGAGTGCCTTAAATGTGTGTTTCCCAATCACGCTGCTCATCTTTTAAGAGTGCCTCAAGTGTGTTTCCCAATCACGTTGTTCATCTTTTAAGAGTGCCTTAAATGTGTGTTTCCCAATCACGCTATTCATATTTTAAGAGTGCCTTAAATGTGTGTTTCCCAATCAGCCCATTACTGGATTTTGCCACAGGTTGTGACCACAGTGCGGTCATTCTTGTTTTACTCTGTCTGGCTTTCTTAAAAAATTGAAAATCATGTCAAACAGGAAGTGTACCGTTTCGAGTGATGTCATAAAGGATGCAAACAACAGGTACGAATAACTAAATGTACCGTGTTAGACAGCGTCGTGTCATGGACGGCGGTAAACTTCTGGAATTGATTTTTTTCATACGACCTTTTCAATCATTATTTTATATCAATTGAATTATATACTTGTAGTTAGACGAGTGTTTGTAATAAACTAGTTTCACATCATAGACATTTTAGTGTGAATGTGAAAGTGGACCTGATAGGGCAGTGTAAGATTTTCGTGGAGTGGTGGTAATTCATTAATTAGTGTAATGAGTTATGCTTGATAGGAGGGGACCAAGTTTTGTACCAGACCCCATTGCTTCCATTGGGACAGTTATACAAAGTAAATGTTATACCTTGGACCAAAGGTTGAGAAGGTGGGAGTTCTTATGGAATCGTACTCATTTCCTTTCGCTTCAGGCTTGGTCAGCGACTGTAAAATTCCAACACAAACAATTCGGAAATATTCCACAGTAGAGCCTCAGCATTCTCCCGTTCCCTACATTCTCTCTGCTTCTCCTGGCCTGTGCATACCCCAACCCGTGATTCCACCCCAGGGTGAAGCTCAGCAAAGTAGGAAAGAGACAAAGGACTGCTGGTAACCATGGCAACAGCCAATCTTTGACTTCTCAGAATTCAGCCACCTGTACTTGTGGAATGCTCTCTGTGGGGTGGCCAGGTGATAAACGTGGGAGGACAGCTTATAAAGTCCCTTGCAATGAATCACCTGCTGCCTTAAAGTTATATCTCCCAAGTCTTTATATACATTCCAAAACAGAAACTTTAAATTGCTTTGCAATAATCTTACTACAGCTCAAGAAGTGTGTGTTTGTTTGTTTGACTTATTTGCACTGCTGGACGGAATGAGATGAAAACTGTTGGTTCTGGTTGTACGATTTCCAGGGGGAGGATGCCCGATTTGCAGGGGGAGGATGCCCGATTTCCAGGGGGAGGATGCCCAATTTGCAGGGGAGGATGCCCGATTTGCAGGGGGAGGATGTCCGATATGCAGGGGGAAGATGTCCGATTTGCAGGGGGAGGATGCCCGATTTGCAGGGGGAGGATGTCCGATATGCAGGGGGAGGATGCCCGATTTGCAGGGGGCGGATGCCCGATTTGCAGGGGGAGGATGCCCAATTTGCAGGGCAGGATGCCCGATTTGCAGGGGGAGGATGTCCGATATGCAGGGGGAAGATGTCCGATTTGCAGGGGGAGGATGCCCGATTTGCAGGGGGAGGATGTCCGATATGCAGGGGGAGGATGCCCGATTTGCAGGGGGCGGATGCCCGATTTGCAGGGGGAAGATGTCCGATTTGCAGGGGGAGGATGCCCAATTTGCAGGGGAGGATGCCCGATTTGCAGGGGGCGGATGCCCGATTTGCAGGGGGAAGATGTCCGATTTGCAGGGGGAGGATGCCCGATTTGCAGGGGGAGGATGTCCTATTTCCAGGGGGAGGATGCCCGATTTGCAGGGGGAGGATGCCCGATTTCCAGGGGGAGGATGCCCAATTTGCAGGGGAGGATGCCCGATTTGCAGGGGGAGGATGTCCGATATGCAGGGGGAAGATGTCCGATTTGCAGGGGGAGGATGCCCGATTTGCAGGGGGAGGATGCCCGATATGCAGGGGGAGGATGCCCGATTTACAGGGGGAGGATGCCCGATATGCAGGGGGAGGATGCCCGATATGCAGGGGGAAGATGTCCGATTTGCAGGGGGAGGATGCCCGATTTGCAGGGGGAGGATGCCCGATTTCCAGGGGGAGGATGCCCAATTTGCAGGGGAGGATGCCCGATTTGCAGGGGGAGGATGTCCGATATGCAGGGGGAAGATGTCCGATTTGCAGGAGGAGGATGCCCGATTTGCAGGGGGAGGATGCCCGATTTGCAGGGGGAGGATGTCCGATATGCAGGGGGAAGATGTCCGATTTGCAGGGGGAGGATGCCCGATTTGCAGGGGGAGGATGTCCGATATGCAGGGGGAGGATGCCCGATTTGCAGGGGGAAGATGTCCGATTTGCAGGGGGAGGATGCCCAATTTGCAGGGGAGGATGCCCGATTTGCAGGGGGCGGATGCCCGATTTGTAGGGGGAAGATGTCCGATTTGCAGGGGGAGGATGCCCGATTTGCAGGGGGAGGATGTCCGATATGCAGGGGGAGGATGCCCTGCATATCGGATGCCCCTCCCCGATTTGCAGGGGGAGGATGCCGGATTTGCAGGGGGCGGATGGCCGATTTGCAGGGGGAGGACAACCGATTTGCAGGGGGAGGACAACCGATTTGCAGGGGGAGGATGCCCGATTTGCAGGGGGAGGATGTCCGATATGCAGGGGGAGGATTCCCGATTTGCAGGGGGAGGATGCCCGATTTGCAGGGGGAGGATGTCCGATTTGCAGGGGGAGGATGCCTGATTTGCAGGGGGAGGATGTCCGATATGCAGGGGGAGGATGCCCGATTTGCAGGAGGAGGATGCCGGATTTGCAGGGGGCGGATGCCCGATTTGCAGGGGGAGGATGTCCGATATGCAGGGGGAGGATGCCCGATTTTCAGGAGGAGGATGCCCGATTTTCAGGGGGAGGATGTCCGATTTGCAGGGGGAGGATGCCCGATTTGAGGGGGAGGATGCCCGATTTGCAGGGGGAGGATGTCGTCAAGTCCTCGTCAAGTCGTCAAGCCATCCTTTGAGCTAGGAAGCTGAAATTTGGACACAATAGTGAGCAAGTACTTTGGCAAAAACGGTCTTTTTTGTTTTTTGATTAATCAATTAATTGATCAGTTACTTAATTGTTATCGATTAATTAAGTACTTATTTATTTCCTTTCTCATCTGGGCAATATCTCAGGCACCTTTTGAGCTAGGAAGCTGATATTTGGACATGATGGTGACCAAGTGATTTGGCTGTAAAGGGTATTTTTGATTTATTGATTAATCAATTAATCGATTAATTATTTAATTATTAGATTAATCACTTAATTTATTTTAAAAATTTAAGTTACAGATTCGGGTGAAATGGTGGTGGTTTGTGTATTCTATTAGACAATTGATTAATTATTAATTTTTTTAATGATTACTATTTATTTATTTTCATTATTAATCATTTATTTCTTTTCTTTCTCATCTGGGCAATATCTCAGGCACCTTTTGAGCACGGAAGCTAATATTTGGACATGACAGTGACCAACTGATGTGGCTATAAAGGATATTTTTGATTTATTGATTGATGAATGAATCGATTAATCATTTATTGTTTTATCAATTATTTATTTAATTGTTTCAATTAATGACTTATTTAATGAATTATCAAAAAGTTACAGCTTCGAATGAAGCACTAGTGGTTTTGTTATGCTATTAGCCAATTGGTTAAGAAAATATTGTATGATCATTTTTTGTTGATTTTAATTATGCAATTAATCAATCAATTATTGTACACCTCTCCCTCCCAATACAGTTTCTATCAGCTGCACTGCGGTATTTATTTGGCATGGGGGCGGTGTACTTTGAATGTATCTGTACTTGTTTTCGTTCGATTTTAATGCTGAGTTTTTTGGATAGATTGTAGATTGGGACCCATTGTCATAATTTACACTTTGTTCCTGAATGCTGAAGGTCAAGGTAAGATGGTGGTCTGAAAAAAATATGGCCATCAATGGATCGCAGGCGCCGAGGGAGGCATACCATCAGCGGTCGCTTTGTAATCGCACATATCTAGTTATTGTTATTATTATTATTATTATTATCCCTACACTGAAGAAAATAGGGGCAATGCCCCTCGGCTCACCTTCTAGAACCAGAGAACCACTGGTTGGCATTGATGACCCACAGATATGTAATTTAGCCGGTGGTTTGAACAAACTTGTGAAAGCACCATGCAGAGATGATTCCTACCAAGTTACATCGAAATGGAGTGAATAATTTTTGAGAAGTCAAAAAAGTAGCAATCCTGAAATCGTAATGACCTTTGACCATTAAATTGACCTACTTAATGTGGAATTTTTATGGCATTTGCAAGGCATCGGGAGGCCTTGGTCCTCAGAAGTTGTACAAAGTTTGGTGAAATTAGGAATATTCGTTTTAGCATCACGGGTGATGAAGGTTGTGGTCAAGGTCCTCGCGGTCCCCCTGTACTGTCTTTCCATCGCGGTCCCCCTGTACTGTCTTTCCCTCGCGGTCCCCCTGTAATGTCTTTCCCTCGTGGTCCCCCTGTGCTGTCTTTCCCTCATGGTCCCCCTGTGCTGTCTTTCCCTCACGGTCCCCCTGTGCTGTCTTTCCCTCACGGTCCCCCTGTGCTGTCTTTCCCTCATGGTCCCCCTGTGCTGTCTTTCCCTCACGGTCCCCCTGTGCTGTCTTTCCCTCACGGTCCCCCTGTGCTGTCTTTCCCTCACGGTCCCCCTGTGCTGTCTTTCCCTCACGGTCCCCCTGTGCTGTCTTTCCCTCGTGGTCCCCCTGTGCTGTATTTCCCTCGCGGTCCCCATGTACTGTCTTTCCCTCACGGTCCCCCTGTGCTGTCTTTCCCTCACGGTCCCCCTGTGCTGTCTTTCCCTCGTGGTCCCCCTGTGCTGTCTTTCCCTCGCGGTCCCCCTGTGCTGTATTTCCCTCGCAGTCCCCATGTACTGTCTTTCCCTCGCGGTCCCCCTGTACTGTCTTTCCCTCGTGGTCCCCCTGTGCTGTCTTTCCCTCATGGTCCCCCTGTGCTGTCTTTCCCTCACGGTCCCCCTGTGCTGTCTTTCCCTCACGGTCCCCCTGTGCTGTCTTTCCCTCACGGTCCCCCTGTGCTGTCTTTCCCTCACGGTCCCCCTGTGCTGTCTTTCCCTCACGGTCCCCCTGTGCTGTCTTTCCCTCACGGTCCCCCTGTGCTGTCTTTCCCTCACGGTCCCCCTGTGCTGTCTTTCCCTCGTGGTCCCCCTGTGCTGTATTTCCCTCGCGGTCCCCATGTACTGTCTTTCCCTCGCGGTCCCCCTGTGCTGTCTTTCCCTCACGGTCCCCCTGTGCTGTCTTTCCCTCGCGGTCCCCCTGTGCTGTATTTCCCTCGCGGTCCCCCTGTGCTGTATTTCCCTCGCGGTCCCCATGTACTGTCTTTCCCTCGCGGTCCCCCTGTGCTGTATTTCCCTCATGGTCCCCATGTACTGTCTTTCCCTCGCGGTCCCCCTGTACTGTCTTTCCCTCGTGGTCCCCCTGTGCTGTCTTTCCCTCGCGGTTGTCAGCTCTTTCACGAGCCTCGATTCAGTATACAAAAAGGTCACGTTTCATCAAAATCGTGTATGTGTAGTTTCAGAGAAGACTAGAACGACACTCAGTCGAGCGCATACTCCCGCCGTGGGTTTAGTTGGAATAATACGTTTGAAGGAACTGCGCTCCAACGCGAGTCGAAAGAATTGACGCGACCAAAGACGGAATTCGTCCGAGTTGCTTTATTGAAACAAAACAGCTCAGGTATTCTGACAAGCCCGTTTATCGGGCAGCAATATATATACACATTTATGTCGGGAAGTTTGCCCGGCAAAAGCTATACCGGGCATGCCCGGGTGTCAAGGGCGAGCCTTGGAAAGGCGAGTCTGGACCTGCCCGGGCGTGTTTGGCTGCGGCCTGGCAAGTCGAGGCTGGGCGTGCCCGGGCGCTCTGGACGAGCCCTGGAAAGGCGATAGCGGGCATGCCCGGACGCTCTGGGCGAGCCCTGAAAAGGCGAAAGCGGGCATGCCCGGACGCTCTGGGCGAGCCCTGGAAAGGCGAGAGCGGGCATGCCCGGGAAAGACGAGACCGGGCGTGCCCGGGAGGTTCGGGCGTGCCCGGGAACAGTGAGTCCGGGCATGCCCGGGAGAGGCGCGTCTGGCCGTGTTCTGGCCGGTGCAAGGCGATTGTGTGCATCCAGCGGTAACCGCTACACATGCCCCTCCAGAATCGACCTGCACCGGCAGGGTCAATTTAAGGGGGGTCCGGATGACCCTGCCGAAGCGACCCCTGGAGGGTCGTGGGGAGGGGTCCGACGTGGTGGTGGGTGGTCGAGCGGGGGGAACTGTAGACGGGGGGCGGCCTCGCCACGGAGGAAGGGCCAACCGTGGTGGTCGGTCGACGTCCATGTGCGCCGGTTTGAGGCGGTCCACAGAAATCCGGTCCGGCCGGCCACCGAAGTCGACGATGAAAGACTTGTCGCCCCGTCGCAGGACCCGGGAGGGCCCGTCGTACGGCGGCTGGAGTGGCCCCCGGTGCGCGTCATGACGCACAAAGACGTACTCCGCTGTGCGAAGCGCCGGGGGGACGTAGGACTGGGGGCCACCGTGGCGGGACGTCGGCACGGGGGCAAATCGTCGGGCGGCCTCCTGGAGGTCCGAGCGCTGGCGAGCGGCGGACCAGGGACTGGTAGCGTCGGGCACGAATTTGCCTGGGACGCGGAGCGGCTGGCCGTAGACGAGCTCGGCAGCGGACGCCTGGAGGTCTTCCTTGGGGGCCGTGCGAAGGCCAAAAAGGACCCACGGCAGCCGGTCGGCCCAACCGTTGTCCTGAAGGCCGGCCATGAGTGCGGCCTTCATGGAGCGGTGAAACCGCTCGCACAACCCGTTGGCTTGGGGGTGGTAGGCCGTGGTGCGGTGCAGCGTGACCCCCAACGAACGGGCGACCGCGCCCCAAAGCTCAGACGTGAACTGTGGGCCGCGGTCGGACGAGATGTCCGCTGGTGCGCCGAAGCGCGCGACCCAGGTGGCGATGAACGCCTGCGCCACGTCGGCGGTGGTGGTGGAGGCGAGGGGCACGGCCTCCGGCCACCTGGTGGTCCTGTCCACCATGATGAGCAGGTGGGTGAACTCCCGCGAGGGGGGCAGGGGACCCACCAGGTCCACGTGGATGTGGTCGAAACGCCGTTCAGGCACGGCGAAAGGTGCCAGCGGGGCCTGGGTGTGGCGGTGGACCTTGACCCGCTGGCAGGCCGTGCAGGCGTTGGCCCAGTCGCGGATGTTTCATCGAAGGCCGTGCCAGACGTAACGCGCCGACACCAGCTTCTGAGAAGCTTTCCGGCCCGGGTGAGAAAGGCCGTGGATGGAGGCGAAGATGCGGCGCTGCCAGGAAATGGGCACGATGGGGCGAGACTGGCCCTGGGAGACGTCGCAGAGCAGGACGGTGCCCGCGAAGGGAATGTCGGCCAGGCGGAGGCCCGTGTCCGCCGCACGGAGTGCCTGCACCGAGGCGTCGGTGGTCTGGTCGGCCGCCATGAGCGCGAAGTCCACGCCGAGGTGGACCGCGTTCGCGCTGGCCCGAGAAAGACAGTCGGCCACGGCGTTGTCTTTGCCGGCGACGTGCCGGATGTCCGTGGTGAACTCCGACACGGCGGAGAGGTGGCGCTGCTGGCGGGCCAACCACGGCTCCGTGACCTTAGCCATTGCATAGCCCAACGGCTTGTGGTCAACGAAAGCCGTGAACGGGCGGCCCTCCAGGAGGTGTCGGAAATGGCGAACGGCCAGGAATAGCCCGAGCAGCTCGCAGTCGAACGTGCTGTAGTTTAACTCGTTCGGCCGGAGTTGCCGGCTGAAAAAAGCGAGTGGCTGCCAAACCCCGTCCACCCATTGCTCATGGACGGCGCCCACCGCGTAGTTGGAGGCGTCCATAGTGAGGGCGATGGGCGCGTTGAGCACCGGGTGAGCCAGCAGCGTTGCGTCGGCGAAGGCCCGTTTGGCGCTGGCGAAGGCCGCGTCCATGGCCGCGGACCAAACAATGTCATGCTTGGCCGGCTTGCCCCGGAGGGCCTCGTAAAGGGGCCGCATGAGCTGAGCAGCGCGGGGCACGAATCGGTGATAAAAATTCACCATGCCGAGGAACTATTGGAGGGCCTTGATGGAACGGGGATGCGGGAACGTGGTGATGGCCTCGACCTTGGTCGGCAGCGGCACGGCCCCGGTCTTGGTGATGCGGTGGCCCAAAAAGTCAATGGTCGTCGTGCCGAAGTGGCATTTGACCGGGTTGACAATTAAGCCGTGCTCGCTGAGGCGACCGAACAGTGTTCGGAGGTGGAGGAGGTGCTCGGCGCGGGATGTGCTGGCGATGAGGATATCGTCCAGATAGACGAAAAGAAACGGCAGGTCGCGCAGCACGCCGTCCATCAAGCGCTGGAATGCCTGGGCCGCGTTCTTGAGGCCAAACGGCATCCGCAAAAATTCGAACAGGCCGAACAGCGTGATGACGGCCGTCTTCGGGACGTCGGCCGCCCGGACAGGTACCTGGTGGTAGCCCCGTATCAGGTCAATTTTCGAAAAGATGACCCGTCCCGGCAAACGGGCGGAAAAGTCCCGAATATGCGGGATCGGGTACCTGTCGGGGGTGGTAGCGTCGTTGAGACGGCGGTAGTCGCCACACGGGCGCCATCCACCCCCTGGCTTTGGCACAATGTGCAGTAGCGAGGCCCACGCGCTATCGGAGCGCCGCACGATGCCGAGGTGCTCCAACGCGTCGAACTCGGCCTTCGCCACGGCGAGCTTGGCCGGGTCGAGGCGGCGGGCCCTGGCGTAGAACGGCGGGCCCGTAGTGGGTATGTGGTGCTCGATCCCGTGCCGCACCGCGACGGCCGAAAACGTCGGCCGCGTGAGGGCCGGGAATTCCGCGAGTAGGCGAGCGAACTCGTTCGCTGCCGGGAGGGCGCACGCCAGTTCGGTCGGCGTGGAGCTGCTCATCGTGCACGCCAGGGAGCTGAAGGTCTCGGCGTTGACAAGGCGACGACGTTTGACGTCGACCAGCAGCCCGTGCGTGCAGAGGAAGTCGGCGCCCAGCAAAGCCATGGGGACGCAGGCGGTCACAAAAGTCCATTGAAAACGCTGGCTGCCGAAGCAGAGGGTGACGACGCGTGGGCCGAAAGTGCGTATGGCCGAGCCATTAGCAGCGACCAAAGAGGGGCCGCAAACGGCGTCCCGCCTGTCCTGCTCGGAGGCGGGTATGACGCTCAGTTGGGCGCCGGTGTCACACAGGAAACGCCGCCCAGACGCTTTGTCCCGAATAAACAGCAAGTTGCCCGAGTGGCCGGCGCTCATGGCTGGGAATGAACGCCGGCCCGGCCGTTTCCCGACCTGCCGAAAGTGCACGGGGGCCGGCACGTCCGAGCCTTGTGTCCGAACCTGGCGTGGTAATAACACCATGCCCGGTCAGGTGGAGGCCCCGGCCGTCATGTCGGAAGCGGGCGGTGCGGCGTGGCGGCCGCCAGTTGCACCGGCAGTTCGGCCTCCAACCGCGCAGGGCGCTCGGGTGTCGTGGGCGTTGCCTTGGACGGTGGCGGGCTCCAGGTAACCGCGCCGATGTGCTGGCCCGCCGAGGAGATCTTATCGGCTTCCCTGGCGAGGGCGCGGGAATCCGTGATCAACGTGCCAGCCAGGGCGAGGCATACCGGGTGAGGCAGCTGGCGAAGGAACAGCTCGCGGAACAGAAAATCCGGAGAGTGCTCACCGAGCAACGAGAGCATATAGTCCATGCGCTCGGACGGGCGCGTGTCGCCGAGCTCGGGCAGAGCGAGCAGGCGCCGTGCGCGTGCTGCCGGTGAGAGGGCGAAAGCGTCGAGGAGGAGTGTCTTCAGCGCGTCGTATTTGTCAGCAGCCGGCGGGTGCTCGAGGAGGCTCAAGGCGCGGGCCGCGGTGGCGGAACCGAGCGCCGCCACAACATGGTGGAAGCGGGTGTCGTCCGCGGTGATGCCTCGCAGGGCGAACTGAGAGTCCGCCTGAGCGAACCAAACAGCCGCGTTAGCCTCCCAGAAGGTAGGCAGTTTAAGCGTCACTGCCGTATCCATGTCGGTAGGTCACCAATGAAGGAACTGCGCTCCAACGCGAGTCGAAAGAATTGACGCGACCAAAGACGGAATTCGTCCGAGTTGCTTTATTGAAACAAAACAGCTCAGGTATTCTGACAAGCCCGTTTATCGGGCAGCAATATATATACACATTTATGTCGGGAAGTTTGCCCGGCAAAAGCTATACCGGGCATGCCCGGGTGTCAAGGGCGAGCCTTGGAAAGGCGAGTCTGGAACTGCCCGGGCGTGTTTGGCTGCGGCCTGGCAAGTCGAGGCTGGGCGTGCCCGGGCGCTCTGGACGAGCCCTGGAAAGGCGATAGCGGGCATGCCCGGACGCTCTGGGCGAGCCCTGGAAAGGCGAGAGCGGGCATGCCCGGGAAAGACGAGACCGGGCGTGCCCGGGAGGTTCGGGCGTGCCCGGGAAGAGCGAGTCCGGGCATGCCCGGGAGAGGCGCATCTGGCCGTGTTCTGGCCGGTGCAAGGCGATTGTGTGCATCCAGCGGTAACCGCTACACGTTTTGTTTAACATCCAAAACAATAAATGAAAAAGAAAGTAAGCCCTGATAGACACAGGGCCATAGGGTGGATATCTATTTTTTTTTTTGATTTCATGACCTGAACCTAGGGATTTGGCAAGAAGGGTGTGGGATGAAGCCTTATGACCTCCAAAACATCTTGTTTTTTTTCACAAGCGATATCGTGGTACGTTACCGAGAACCGCTGCCCCAAAACACCAGTATACACCAATTGTATGTTACATTTGAAATACCCATTTACACAGTAAAAAAACAACACAAACTATATGATGTCATGTTCACATTGGTCTTGGCAGCAATATTTATTAATTCAGACCCCCAAAAGTAGTAAAAATGTTGTTTTAACGACTTGGTAAAATAACATGCTGTTGATGCATTTATCAGAAAGTCATGTTTTTGGACCTTAAAACCTGCATAATGTTAAATTTTTGTACAATATTTGTGATTGGTGTTGCTACTACGATCCATGGTGGTTTACCAATGCTATTTTGAAACTGTTAATAGGTCCAATAAGTGTGTAAGGGGTGATATTTTAACCCATCAAAGACAATTACGCGGCGTACAAGCGAACCAGTGTGCATTGACGTCATGATAAACTCGAGATGGGCTAGAGAAGCTCCACCGTCTCAATGTATGAACTCCAGAAGCGAAATGTTGGTTTGGTGTCACTTGCTTCTAAGAATTTGTCAAAGGAGGTTTTGAAGTCTTTGAACTTGTCACTGTTGAGAATGACATGGTAGTTTGGATGTGGGAAAGCTTCAGCTAAGTTTGACAAAAGTTCCTTCACTCTACCCGCTTCATGTTCTGGAATAGATTCAAAATATGCATCCAGGAGCATCTGCTGCATCGCGTCTGACATCAGCTTATGGGCTCGAACTGCCCTGTTGTAATGCTTGCCGCTGAACACTCCATTCACAGACCCCACTGCAACAATCTCTGACTCAACCAGGATGTCTTGGAGACCACCATCTCGAAATCTCTTTCCAATACAGCCAAGAAAGGACATTGCAGTGTGGCATGCCCCAAGTCGAATTACCAGTCTCTTCATGAACTGTGCATTCTTCCATCTAATGAGCTGTGCCTTGCAATAGATGGCTTGGTCAACGACAATGACGACTGCTTCCAACTGTAACTTGTCGGCGATCTGAACACTTCTCTGCAGTATTGTTAGTACCGTATTCATTTCAGTCGGAGTGGCATCAATGACAGGGAGATACCCTATCACGCTCTTTGGTGGAACTTCAACACAAGACAGTAGTTGGTTGAATCCTGTCCAAGATGGCAGAGTCCCGTCAATGTTGTACTTGGTGATGTGGTATGCTAGGTCTATCGTCTTAGGGTGCTGGAGTAATGGGAAGTACGTTGCTCGATCCATTGGAACGCTGGTTGCGAATGTAGCGGGTCCTTCGTTTTTCCCTCCATAATATGTGGCAAGGTTCACTGCAGGTGGCTGCATCGATCTCTCCCGCGTCCTCTTAACTGTAGTGACTGGTGCTGGTTGTACTACTTCATGGGATTGACTTGGTCGCTGTATTATAATCCCATTGGTATTGTGCGTTGTTCCGCGCCCAGACAATGTCTCCTCCCCGAAGTCATTATTGTCCCATACGAGTGTGACATGCTTGCCCGCCTGAATGATTGATGGAAGAGCATCCTCTCCACGATGTAGTTCTTGGTTAGCCAGTGCAGTGTCATGATTTAAGACGACAGAGTTTGAGACGCAGTAACCAAACCCGTTCAGTAGGCTGATTAATTGGGCTGAACCTGAGAGATGACGTACTGTCATTGCAAGTGACAAATGTTTGGGCATCTGTTTCCTTCCCTTTGATTGGAGGTATATGATGTCCTGTGCAATTGTGAGAATTCTTCTATGTATTGTAGATTCCATCTTTACAAACTCATCAGAATCAGGTTCGTCTGACACTCCCACCATCCATGCAATAAAGTTATAGAGACAGGCAGGTACAATTGCTTCTGCGGCATTTGTTGTCAGGTGCTCAGAGGTTGGGGGCCATGGCATATTTGGCTTGATCTCATCTATTGCATTTCTCAATTGTAGCGCAGTGAAGTAGTGTTCTCTAAGGTTATTCTCAGTATGCCCAGGTTGCTTTGGTGGGGTTGGTTCAGAGTCGGATGTTTGTTCTGTCTCTGTTGTGTCATCACCTGAACCATGCATGGTTTCTTGCAACACTTTCTTTTCTTCAACCAGCACTTCAGTGGAGATGTCATTAACATACACAAGGTGTCCTTGGCAGCGCATATACGGGGTTAGAAAGCATAGTTGTGGAAATGTTTTCATCAGTCTTGTCTTGAGAAAGCCACTTTTGTAGTTTGATTCTATTCCGTGTGTTGCTTTGATTTGTTTCATGAACATGTCATTAAGTCGTTTCAGTCTGTAGATTTCCTTGTTGTCTATTATAAGATCCTTGACTGTTGCACAAAATAATGTGTATGCTTCTGAGTAGTTGGAGTCTCCTTGTTGCTCTGCATTAGGTGTTGTTGCTAGCTTGCCTAAATACCGGGTATACTCCTTGTAGCAGCGACCATGGTATTTTACCTCTATCGCAACACAATCGCGGTCTTGAATTTGAAGCAGCAGGTTTGTATTGTTGTTGTCTTTAGCAGCTTGCTGCAGTCTTGGTGCCTCAATTGTTGAGCACCTTGTTAGAGGCTCTTTTCTTCGTCCCCTTTTGCCTGTATTGATTGTTCTCTCTTTCTGACAAAGGATGCATATATTAGGCAACACATATTGGGATCTGGCTGAACATTTGGGCTTGCCTAAGCTGGAGCGTAGAGCACGTTTCTTGACTGGTTGTGGGCCTTTATGCACCTTGTCAATGTTGACGTTGATGTCATTGCATGTTGAAGCTGCAATAAATACACATAAAAGAAAACAATTAAAATTATGTGAGTTTAAAATGTCTCGACCTCAAGTCATGGTTAGCCCGACTAGATTCCCTCCCCCCCCCCCCCCCCCCTTCCTCAGACTTCCTTTTAAAAATTTATTTGTTTCACCTCGGCCCTACCTCCTTGCATAAATATTGGACAGTTCCTTCAATTCAAAATCGTTCGACTACACACAAAATCATTTTACATATACCTCACAAAAAAAAAAAATCAAACTAAGTTTTGAAGCATTGTCATGATTTATTATTCAAGTTATTCAACCTACCAGTATTGGCTGCATTTTCTTCTCTCTTTTTCATGCTGCTTTGCACCCTGCTCACTCATTGTTTGTCGGTAAATCGTGAATAACACACTTGATGAAACGCTGCATCATGCGGTATAGCTATAGCAGGTATTGTTACCATACTGTTGCCACGTTCGCCGAATTCGTCAGCGTGGTTCTTCACAAAATTTCTCTATCACTAAAATCACTATATCACTATATATCACTAAAAGGTATTAAACTTGATCTTTTGGCCGGAGAAATGCACATATAACAGCGTTTCTCGCTCCCACCCTCGTCACCGTCGCTGCTACTGGAGGCCGCCATTTTGTTTACTCGCAGCCCGAAGCCCAGACATCGTTCGTAGCGCGAATAAGCGCGATCCTCATTGGTCAATACATCGAAATGCGTTCGAGGCTAAACGGAGATTTTGGAAATAAAATTATAAATTTCAACATTATATTACAGACTAACGTACCAGAATCTGACTTGTGAAAAGTCATGAACATTATTTCTTAATTTTTTCTATATTATCATGCCAATTTGATGCCCACCCGATTTTCAGGTCACGAAATGAAATGAAAAATTGGAACACCTGGCAGTCTATGACTGTCAAAGAATTTATTTTGATATATCTCGGAATTAGAGGAGAAAAACATCATTTAAGAATAAGAATAAAAGCTTTAATGCAGTAAAACAGGCAAAATCTTTCCCAAAAAAATTTCCAAAAAAAATTCCTCGAGCCGGAATAATATCCTGAGCTTAACCAAAAACGAATCAATTCTTCCTTATCCCAAGGGCAATCATCGCACCAACTTTCACACAAATCCGTTCAGAACGTTTCCAGATATCTTGTTCACAAACACATGAACATACGAACACACACACACACACACACACACACGGACGGACACGATCGAATGCGTTACTCGCTGGCGGGAGTAATAAACCTGAAAATCGCAGAGCCAGAACCAGAATTATTTATTTGCTCTGGAAAGCCCATGCGAGGTTTCTTCTTCTTCAGCCTCTCACAACCCTGGGTGAATATGCGATCTTTTAAAAGAAAAGTTGGAATTTTGCCAAATCTGTTTTATTCGTTTGTTAATATACCTCAGCCATTGACAAATCTGGAACTACGTTTTTATAAGTTCATCAAATACTGACACTGTGAATGACATTCACTGAGCTAAATGTTGATATCTCTTCTGAGGTAAAAAAACAAAACAAAACAAAAAAACAGTTTTAAAGCATTATACGTATTAAACGATACATTTTATGAAACGGAGAAACCTAATACACACTGTGATGGTTTTAAAATGACAAAATATGTCTTTATTAGAAGAAAAAAAAAATGAACATTGAAGACGACGCTGCTAAAAAAATACACCGCTGTAACATATAACCACGAGTTTAAACTACATTTACAACAAATATGAAAACTATTTTCATATCACAATGTTAAATATAGAATATATAGAAGATAATGTAAAAAAAAAAATGAGCCCTATCTTCCAATGGTAAAAAAAATCCTTCAAAAAATTCCTGGATCCGGAATAAAATCCCGAGCTTCACCAAAAACTAATCAATTCTTCCTTATCCCAAGCGCAATCATCCCACAAACTTTCATCCAAATCCGTTCAGAACCTTTCCAGATATCTTGTTCACAAACACACAAACACACACACACACACACGGACACATGTGAATGCATTACTCCCTGGCGGGAGTAAATATCCGAGTGTTTACACACACTGCTTGACTGACTCACTGACGGACACCGCGCGATGCTCATACCCGGACTCAAAACGGGCCGGATATTGTAATTGACTCCATCTGTCTGTCCGTCCGTCACGCCGCCAGTTAATTACGTCAAAACGTCAGAGTTATGGCAAAAGTTCAAATACCGAAAAATATAATTACCTGCACTTTCTTAAAGAAACTTTGTTTATGCAATCAACATTAGACGACGCATGGAATATGTAACAATTTCTTGATTATGACTCCCCCGGTTCATACTATGCAGAGGTTAAGAGACTTAGGGTCACAGGGGTCAAACCATAGTTATTTTTAACATCAATGGTGTCCTGGACGTTACCCGAGCGTCCTGTCTGCCAACATTAGTTGGTGGACGTAAAAGATCCCACAGTGTCCTTCGCTCATTAAGAGAAGGCGAGCTATCGCCGACATCCTGAACACATTCCAAAGTCGTGCCCCATAAACGATTTCGTCGAGCATCACACCTGGCCAGCCGATTCATGAAAGACTTGGCCCAAAAACCTCTCCCGGCCAACCCCATGAGAACATGGGAATAATTGTAGATGTTAGAGAAGAAGAAGAATTATGGGGGAAATTAACCCTTCCATAACTCTGGGGAAGAGGGGGGGGGAGATATAATTGGTCTGCAAAGGACCAAATCTTCACCAGTAATGATAATAATAATTTTTATTAGTAATAAAAAATATTATCTATCTATCTATATCTATATAATTATAAAATTGAAATCTTGCGTGTTTGTGTGTAACATTCGATCGGTCCGGGGGCGTGGCTTACCCCTTTGAGAGAGTAGTAATATCCACCATTTTATTAACTCGCATAGCTTTGAGGCCTGTTTTGTAGGCCCGTGGTGTCTTGCTCTCTCTCTCAGTTTTATTTCAAATCAAATTCGATATATCATTTCATTTTTCACAGTCGCTAACATAGTTTTAGACTCGGTTGAAAAAAAACGGGAAGAAAATCCGATGAAAGTTTCCGTTTATAGAACGAAATGAATTCTGAAAGGCCTGTAACTTCAAGGCCATTGAGTCTGTTTCACGCCTTTATCTTCAATCTAAGTCGCCATCTGATTTCATTTTTATCGATAGTTTTAGACTCGGTAAAAGAAATAATTGAGAACATTCACGCACACACGGGAAATTGCAGAGATATATTTTAAAAATCGCGCCACGTTGATATACGAAAATACACCGCCTAAAATAACAGGCATACAGTATATATCTTCGTCATTTCATTCGACATTATTACCCGGAAGTAAAATATGTTTCAGGAAATTACCGAGAGATATTTCTTCGATTTTTTTTATTATTTATATGCGCATACACTTTAAATAGGTTTATTTGAAATCTTTAATTTTCACAATGTAATTTATTTGTCATTTGATGATCGGCAAAACGATAGCACAAACACAATACTATTTGCAGGAAGAATGTCGTATCAACCCTCCGACGGCGCTACGGACGTGGACAACGAATCACACCTCACGTCTATGGACGCGAATAGCAACATCCGCACGAATCAGTCATCAATGATTTTCATTGACGCGCCTGGAGGCACAGGGAAGACGTTTCTTATTAACCTGATTCTCTCTAAAGTGAGAGCGAGTGGAGAAGTTGCCCTTGCGGTGGCCTCATCTGGCATAGCTGCTACCCTCATGCCTGGTGGAAGAACAGCGCACTCAAGGTTCCAAATCCCTCTGACACCGAGGGAAGATGGCGTATGCAACATCGATAAAAATTCCACTATCGCAGACCTCTTTCGAAGTACAAAACTCATCGTGTGGGATGAGTGTCCTATGATCAGGAGACAGAGTTTCGAGGCTGTGGATCGCACGTTGCGTGATGTATGTGACAAAGACGAGCCTTTTGGAGGGATCTTGACGATATGCTGTGGTGATTTCCGTCAACGTGATCGGAGATAAGGGCCGAAATCACGTGTCACAGGTAAGTGATTTAGAACGCTGGAGAGGTGAGCCTTATGGCTTGCTGGCCCAAATAATCTCCCTGATGATGTCCAGCGTTCGCTTTAGTTCTATTCTCATATCTATTCAAACTGACATTGACCCAACGGGTCATGGGTCGTCTAGGGGTAGCGCATCATCATCATCATTGGCTGAGGTGTAGCATCATTGGCTGAGGGGTAGCATCATTGGCTGAGGGGTAGCATCATTGGCTGAGGGGTAGCATCATTGGCTGAGGGGTAGCATCATTGGCTGAGGGGTAGCATCATTGGCTGAGGTGTAGCATCATTGGCTGAGGGGTAGCATCATTGGCTGAGGGGTAGCATCATTGGCTGAGGGGTAGCATCATTGGCTGAGGGGTAGCATCATTGGCTGAGGGGTAGCATCATTGGCTGAGGGGTAGCATCATTGGCTGAGGGGTAGCATCATTGGCTGAGGGGTAGCATCATTGGCTGAGGGGTAGCATCATTGGCTGAGGGGTAGCATCATTGGCTGAGACGTAGCATCATTGGCTGAGGGGTAGCATCATTGGCTGAGGGGTAGCATCATTGGCTGAGGGGTAGCATCATTGGCTGAGGGGTAGCATCATTGGCTGAGGGGTAGCATCATTGGCTGCGGGGTGGCATCATTGGCTGAGGGGTAGCATCATAGGCTGAGGGGTGGCATCATTGGCTGAGGGGTAGCATCATTGGCTGAGGGGTAGCATCATTGGCTGAGGGGTAGCATCATTGGCTGAGGGGTAGCATCATTGGCTGAGGGGCGACATCATTGGCTGCGGGGTGGCATCATTGGCTGAGGGGTCTTCTCCTCACTGCTCATTACTAAAAACTGCTCTTCTATGTGAGGATTGATAAATAAAAGCAATTAGAACCAGTAAATTTAGTTTTATATGGCATTTTGCCTCTCTATTAGAAAGTGTGAGAAAATTATATATCTTCGCCATAGGTTGACCTTTGACCCCCACTGTAACCATGGTAACCCCTTAATTATATATAATAACATTGACCCAACGGGTCATGGGTCGTCTAGTTATTAATAATAATAAGTAATTGGACAGGATTATTACCAATTTCAGAAGAACATTAACCGGAAGGATTTCCAACTTTCCTTCTTGACACTATAAGCTCTGTCAAGAGCTTTGGTCTCCACCACCATCTCCACCACCACCACCACCACCACAATGACAATGCTTAACCTTGCAGAGTTTTGGTCTCCACCACCATCTCCACCACCACCACCACAATGACACTGCTTAACCTCGCAGAGTTTTGGAAAACCAAATGAAAGAAGTGGAGATGGACCTGGAATCGATGTACCTTTTGTATTCAGACTTCACCTGATTTCTCCGTGCCCAATGGCATCCTGGGGTGGTCTATTCTGCAGATAATGAGGAGGGTGATAGTATTTAAGGCTCCATACAGTCCACTACGAGAATGGGATAAAAATGAGCCCTCGCTGGATTATAACAATCATCTCATCATTAATCCACATGGGTCAGTGTGCGCGCTACAGCTGGTCCATAATCACAGTGTGCCCGCCTTGGGCATCGGATCGGGCATCGCCATGGGTGCTTTACTCGGCCAAGCAGTACAAGAGACATGGTTCACTGATACAGCAAACTTGTCAACAGAATATGTGTGGGCCACAAATGGATCCATTATTTACAATCATTTTTTGGAATTTTTCATTACTCCAGGTACTCTGAATAATACATAATTTGTGAAAACCCAGGTGTTTTCAAAAAATTGGAGAAATGTTTATAACAATTGGGTTTTTTTTTGAATTGGAGAAATCTATGTTGACGAGATGGGCAGGCAGGATGGCTTAGAGGTATATGCACTCCCCTCCGAGCCGTCATCAGATGAGCATTAAGCTGGGTGCCCTGCCTGCCAGAATTGGTTGGTGGAAGGTACAGATCCCACAAGGCAATGGCAAAACCACCCTGCGCAACCTGTGCCAAGCAACGTCTTCGGCAAAAAACAATATTGTAACTATAATGTAGAAAATTTCAAGTAATGCATGTATCCCTTGGATACATCCAAGCAAAAGTATTTTAAAAAATAGCCCTGAGTGGGCTGACTGTCATCCCTCGGAGGCTCCCTGATATGAAATCGGAAAATGTAAGACCGAAAGATCCTGTGGATCATCGAGTAGCAGGGTTGCGTCGGCTCTCGGAGCAATCGGTTGGTAAATAAGGGGCAAGTAGGGATCCAAAGTTTCAGGGGGTAACTCACCCTGGGAGCCACCATGATCCGAAATCGAAAAATAGAAGCTTGAGCTACTGCATTTCTCAGGGGTTGTGGGCAGCGAGGTCAGGATGGTAATGGGGCGGTAATGGGAATGAGGCTGGAAGTTGGACAAATCGGCGAATATCCTGATGGTTAGTCCATGCAGCACTCCATTACAAGCATGGAGACACTCGCAAGAGACACTTCTGAAATTTGACATTCATGTGCCAAATTTCAGAAAAATCAGCCAGGTGCTGAGGGAAGAGTAGCAAAATAACAAAAAGTTAACGGACCGATGGATGGAGGGACGGACGACTGGACGGACAGACATCCGGACACCAAGGCCCATTTTATAAGTTAATCTCTTCGAGAACCGAGATGAGATGACCTAATGTGGCATTGCAATGGTAGAATATCTAACATGGTGCCATGTTAATTAAATTAATTCCATGTGAGGGGAATTATAAACGAGCCAAGCATTCGGAAGTATGATTCTGACCCCGAGGGCCTGGCATAAGAGTTGGTGTAAGTGGGTGAGAGACTTGGGCTTTAGGCGTGTGTGTTATGATGCCCAGTTCCAGTGAGAGTTATCTGCGGTCCAGCAGACCATCAGGGGTCTTTCATTTTGATCAGCTATGGCCCAGTAGACCATTAGCGGTACCTCATATTGATCAGCTATAGCCCAGTACACCATTAGCGGTACGTCATATTGATGAGCTATGGCCCAGTAGACCATTAGCGGTACCTCATTATGATCAGCTATAGCCCAGTAGACCATTAGCGGTACCTCATATTCATGAGCTAAGGCCCGGTAGATCATTAGCGGTTAGCGGTACGTCATATTGATGAGCTAAGGCCCAGTAGACCATGAGCGGTACGTCATATTGATGAGCTAAGGCCCGGTAGATCATTAGCGCTACCTCATATTGATCAGCTATAGCCCAGAAGACCATGAGCGGTACCTCATATTGATGAGCTAAGGCCCAGTAGATCATTAGCGGTACCTCATTATGATCAGCTATAGACCAGTAGACCATTAGCGGTACGTCATATTGATGAGCTAAGGCCCGGTATATCATTAGCGGTACCTCATATTGATGAGCTATGGCCCAGTAGACCATGAGCGGCACCTCATTATGATTAGCTATAGCCCAATAGACCATGAGCGGTACCTCATATTGATGAACTATGGCCCAGTAGACCATTAGCGTTACCTCATTATGATCAGCTATAGCCCAGTAGACCATTAGCGGTACATCATATTGATGAGCTAAGGCCCGGTAGATCATTGGCGGTACCTCATATTGATGAGCTAAGGCCCGGTAGATCATTAGCGGTACCTCATATTGATGAGCTATGGTCCATTGGACCCTTCGCGTTGACTAGCTGTTGTTCAGCAGACCATTAAGGATCCCTATTGACCAGATGGAAAGCAGCAGACCATGAAAGATCTTTCGGCTTTCTTGCTGCAGAAGAATATTGAACGAGGCAGTAATGGGGTTCATGCCGAGATCAATGAGTGAAACTTTTATTCACCTTCAAACCTCAGCTCTCATCCTCTAGAGAGCATCAGATGCTTTATTTCATCATCTTGGCTTGAAGAATAGGATTATGCTTTGGATGGAGTGCAGATTGGGAAAGAGAGAGAACGAGAGGTAAGGAGAAAGTGAATGAAATCTGATAAGGTATTGAGAAGGACTAGTACTTCACAGCTCAAGACAAACTCTTTCAGACTAAAGGTATATCTGTAGCTGCAGTACCACATATACCTGCATCCTGCAACCTACCCCGAGGTACTTGGTCATTAGGCAAAGATGACCCAATGGACCTCAACGTCTCCCATTCCACGATACCTGAAGCTCTGATGCTCTTTTGGCGTGTGTTTGCAGATTTGGCGAAAATACGACGTTGACCACAGCGGGTACATATCGGCAGAGGAACTGCGGGTGAGTCTATTGTGTGTGACTTGTGCATGAAGTGTTAACACTTTAAAAATGAATATAGAGTAAAAACTTCAAATACCAACTCGGTTCGTTTTGCAAACGCTTAATGGCACCGGCGTATTTGATATACGACAACATAATCATGCGTTCATAAACGAGGCAAATATATGCATGCAAGATAGCTTTTTGCAAGATACCTTTTAAAGGCAAGATACCTTTTACCAAGATACCTTTTTGCAAGATACCTTTTAAAGGCAAGATACCTTTTTACCAAGATACCTTTTACCAAGATACCTTTTAAAGGCAAGATACCTTTTACCAAGATACTTTTTGATACCAAGATACCTTTTAAATACCAAGATATCTTTTAAATTTAAATACCAATAAGCAAGATACCAAGATACCTTTTAAATTTGCAAGATAACTTTCAAATATATGCATGAAAGATACCTTTTAAATACCAAGAAACCTTTTAAAGGCAAGATACCTTTTACCAAGATACCTTTTAAAGGCAAGATACCTTTCACCAAGATACCTTTTTGCAAGATACCTTTTAAAGGCAAGATGCCTTTTACCAAGATACCTTTTTGCAAGATACCTTTTAAAGGCAAGATACCTTTTACCAAGATACCTTTTTGCAAGATACCTTTTAAAGGCAAAATACCTTTTACCAAGATACCTTTTAAAGGCAAGATACCTTTTACCAAGATACCTTTTAAAGGCAAGATACCTTTTACCAAGATACCTTTTAAAGGCAAGATACCTTTTGCCAAGAAACTTTTTGATACCAAGACACCTTTTAAATACCAAGATATCTTTTAAATTTAAATACCAATAAGCAAGATACCAAGATATCTTTTAAGTTTGCAAGATACCTTTCAAATATATGCATGCAAGATACCTTTTAAATACCAAGATACCTTTTAACTGCAAGATAACTTTTACCAAGATACCTTTTTGCAAGATACCTTTTAAAGGCAAGATACCTTTTACCAAGATACCTTTTAAAGGCAAGATACCTTTTACCAAAATACCTTTTAAAGGCAAGATACCTTTTACCAAAATACCTTTTAAAGGCAAGATACCTTTTACCAAGATACCTTTTAAAGGCAAGATACCTTTTACCAAGATACCTTTTGATACCAAGATGCCTTTTAAATTTGCAAGATAACTTTCAAATATATGCATGAAAGATACCTTTTAAAAACCAAGAAACCTTTTAAAGGCAAGATACCTTTTACCAAGATACCTTTTAAAGGCAAGATACCTTTCACCAAGATACCTTTTACCAAGATACCTTTTAAAGGCAAGATACCTTTTACCAAGATACCTTTTGATACCAAGATACCTTTTAAATACCAAGATGCCTTTTAAATTTGCAAGATACCTTTCAAATATATGCATGCAAGATACCTTTTAAATACCAAGATACCTTTTAAAGGCAAGATATATTTTACGAAGATACCTTTTAAAGGCTAGATACCTTTTACCAAGATACCTTTTAAAGGCAAGATACCTTTTACCAAGATACCTTTTGATACCAAGATACCTTTTAAATACCAAGATACCTTTTAAATACCAATATATCTTTTTAATTTAAACACCAATGAGCAAGATACCTTTTAAATTTGCAAGATAACTTTCAAATATATGCATGCAAGATACCTTTTAAAGGCAAGATTAAAGGCAAGATACCTTTTAAAGGCAAGATACCTTTTACCAAGATACATTTTGATACCAAGATATCTTTTAAATTTAAACACCAATGAGCAAGATAACTTTTAAATTTGCAAGATACCTTTCAAATATATGCATACAAGATACCTTTTAAAGGCAAGATACCTTTTAAAGGCAAGATATCTTTTACCAAGATACCTTTTAAAGGCAAGATACCTTTTACCAAGATACCTTTTAAAGGCAAGACACCTTTTACCAAGATACCTTTTGATACCAAGATACCTTTTAAATACCAAGATACCTTTTAACGGCAAGATACCTTTTACCAAGATACTTTTTGATACCAAGATACCTTTTAAATACCAAGATACCTTTTAAAGGCAAGATACCTTTTACCAAGATACCTTTTGATACCAAGACACCAAGATACCTTTTAAAGGCAAGATACCTTTTATGAAGATACCTTTTAAAGGCAAGATACCTTTTGCCAAGATACCTTTTAAATACCAAGATACCTTTTAAATTGAAGTACCAATAAGCAAGATAGCAAGACACCTTTTAAATTTGCAAGATACCTTTCAAATATATGCATGCAAGATACCTTTTACCAAGATACCTTTTGATACCAGGATACCAAGATACCTTTTAAATACCAAGATACCTTTTAAATTTAAAGACCAATAAGCAAGATACCAAGATACTTTTTAAATTTTCCAGATGCCTTTCAAATATATGCATGCAAGATACCTTTTACCAAGATACCTTTTGATACCAGGATACCAAGATACCTTTTAAATACCAATATACATTTTACATTTAAATACCAATAAGCATGATACCAAGATACTTTTTTAATTTGCAAGATAACTTTCAAATATATGCATGCAAGATACCTTTTAAAGGCAAGATACCTTTTACCAAGATACCTTTTCAAACCAAGATACCTTTTAAATACCAAGATACCTTTTAAAGGCAAGATACCTTTTACCAAGATACCTTTTGATACCAAGATACCTTTTAAAGGCAAGATACGTTTTACCAAGATACCTTTTGATACCAAGATATCTTTTAAATACCAAGATACCTTTTAATTTTAAATACCAATAAGCAAGATACCAAGATACCTTTTAAATTTGCAAGATACCTTTCAAATATATGCATGCAAGATACCTTTTAAAGGCAAGATACATTTTACCAAGATACCTTTTTGCAAGATACCTTTTAAAGGCAAGACACCTTTAAGCAAGATACCTTTTGATACCAAGATACCTTTTAAATGTAAGTACCAATAAGGAAGATACCAAGATACCTTTTAAATGTAAGTACCAATAAGGAAGATACCAAGATACCTTTTAAATTTGCAAGATACCTTTCAAATATATGCATGCAAGATACCTTTTAAAGGCAAGATACCTTTAACCAAGATACCTTTTGATACCAAGATACCTTTTAAATGTAAGTACCAATAAGCAAGATACCAAGATACCTTTTAAATTGCAAGATACCTTTCAAATATATGCATGCAAGATACCTTTTAAAGGCAAGATACCTTTTACTAAGATACCTTTTGACACCAAGATGTGAAGAAGCAGCTCTTCGTTTGCAAAAGAAGTCCACAAACAGTTTGAGAATGACGCAGCTTTATTAAATACCAACTTATACAGATCCGGAGGAAGCGAACATCGACAGCACGACTCGCCCTTGTGCCACGTTCAGCCCTTCCTAAAATGCATTGATTCACAGTTCACTTAAATAGGAACATGCTTATCAGAAAATCTCCGAGAGAACAAAGGAACTGGCGAGAGTTCCTCCCACCGTTATCCCTAGCCCCCACCGTTATCCGCTCTGTCATTCGGGGGAGTGCAGCACGCACCGTCGAGATCCGGGCCAGATGTGTTTCAGGGCTCCGAGGTGACAGGAAATATAACTCACAAAAGAGGGAATCGCATTCTTTGGTTCCGTTAAGATCGTAAAGTAACTGAGTTTGCCTGATGAGTTCCAGGTGTAAAAGGCACCTTTGGTTCACCTTCTTCATTTTTAAACACAAACTGAAGCATGTTTATTGTAATTCAGGCGCCGCTATGATTATATGGAATATAATTAATGTTTTTAATGATCTATCAAAAGGTTTATGTCTGCAATCCGAGCATTCTACTTGAAACTACACATTCCACGCGCGTATAAACGTCCGCCAGCCCGCGGCTCGAGGCGCCATCTGCGGACCGAATGGAGAGAGTTTATGACCGGGCTTATCTTGCATCGAGAGGGCACACGGAGGACGAGCCATCCGTCCAGCACGAAATGCATCGAGTACTTTCCCATTTATCCACAGCAAAGCGAAAACCCCTTTATTTACTTATGAGAAACATTAAGCAACATTTTAAATTATAACATATTATTCGACCGACGTCTTATACAGAATTCTAAGCAATAACGAATCTACGACTTGACATTCCTTCCTCTTGTCTCGTCGAGACAAAGTATCTTAAGAGACAACGTGCCACATCGGGCTTTATTGAAAAATAATTGTGTAATGCGGGTATCTCCCAAGGGCATATCGTGCGCCCAAAGCGCCTCGCCCGTGCATTTGGCGAGCGTGTCGTGCGGTGCGTGCTTGGAACCTGAGGGCTCAGAACATGAAAGTCCATTAACGTTTCGGATCCACAACGAAGGCGTCTGGTCCAGATGAGGTTCTGCCCCGCCAGAGGGCCAGCAACCTCCCCTGCGGAACTTGCTCCCCCCACCCTTTGCAGACGCGGTCCTTGCAGATCTTCGAAGTTAATCAACGATCATGCCCATGAGGTCCCTCACGTGCTGCTGTTCTGGGGAATACATAATATTGTCAGTATCTTGTGTCTCAATTTCCTGGTCAGGGTACAGAGCGTAAAAATCCGATTCACTTGAAGCATTTGAACTTAATACATATGAAGCAAAGAGAGGAACTTCCTTTATGTCAAAGTCTCCCTTGGGCGCCTGGTCGGCTTGCGGGTCTAGGATATCCACGTCGGGTCCCTCGACCGCCAGGCCCAGCGTCGCAATCAGATCCATAGTTGGGTTGAAAGGGGGCGTGCAGCTGTCGGCTTGTAATACATAAGAGGCGTTAGCCAGTACACGCAAGGGGTTTATAGCACAAGTATCACAGTCATCACATACACCGTTACAGGCAGCAGCCAGTTCCCACATGGGATCCGCACAAGTATCACAGTCGTCACAAAATTCAATACAATTTTCTGGAGCGCTGGTCGCAACTGCCTTGTTGAAGGGCCCGTTCAGGTCGACGGCCTTTGTGGTCAGAGCCATAGTCGTTGTCGGCGGCTTCTTCACTTTCCATCCTGTAAAATACTTTCTCATACAGAGGAGGACTAGAGATTTCATTAGTGCCCCCCAAATTACTACCCCGATTATCACAGCCAGTGCGGTCAATAACCACTTCACTATGGTGCCCGTCCATCCCCGGAACCAGTCAGTGAGCCAGCTAAATTTATAAGAATTTTCGCGCGCGATCCGATCGATCGTCAGGGTGTGGCTAGTTTCCCTTAGTCTCACTATTGCGGCTGACACTCCTTCAGACGGATCAGGTATGTAAGTGCAACATTTTCCCTCTATTATTCCGCATACCCCCCCTTTCTCTGCCAGGAGCATGTCCAAAGCCACCCGATTCTGCATCACCATTGTACGCATGTGAATTACCGTGTCCAATAGTATGTCATGAGCCGTAGCGGTGTCGTTTGCCACCTTTTCTAGGGCCAAAGCCAATTTGTCTATCCGGAAACTATCCATGACTGTGCCCGCTCCTGGGAAGAAGAAACCAAACACCTTTTCCCATAGGCTCCCGTGTAGTTTAGTGGTTCCATCTTCGTTCATGACTGACCTCTTATAACGCCTGTCCAAGGACTTTGGGTCTAGCTCATCCAGTATCTCAACGTCAGGAAGGACTGAACCCAGATAACATGTGCCCCCCCAATTATTTGGTAAATAGGGGTAAGCCTTGTCGCCGCATATAAACATTGTCCCATGGGGTGGGACCAGGTGGGTGGATAAGCACTGGAGTCCCTTTACCACCCCATTAATCCTACTAACCCCCCTAGAGAATGTTATGGCCGTTATGTTGTGGTTGTGTTTATCTTGCAGTACTATTCGTAATGTAATCCCCGAGCTCCCTTGTCCCAGCTTCCCGGGGAGAGTGTAGGCGCATTCTGATTCTCCCATACGCAAGTGGCCGGAACCCTGGAGGCAGACCGTCCCTTTCTGTGGTTTGACCCAGACGGGGGCAGGCCTCTCGGCCACATGGGCAATCATTGACGGGCGATAATTAAATTGTCGATTGCAACTCTGGCCGTTGTCAACCCCTTCTCTTTCCAGCGTGGTGACTAAACATGGGGAATCGATAGGTTGTGAGCAGAGGTCATTGAGGGACAAGGGTAGCACTATCATGTGTATTCCTGTGGTGCCTGCTTGGGGAAAGCGCATGCACGACCAGCAGTGTGTCCTATTTTGAATTGTTGCCACCTCCCTGGCCACTTTCCAATATGTGTTTTCACCCTTCTTTGGGGCCTTATCCTGGGGTTGCGGCGTGAGTATGTATTCGTTGCATCGTATGTAGTTCTTTTCGCCACCGGCCGCGCCAGGGGTCCAGACGCTGCACCGGACCTGCATAGTCATGCCTTTCCCTAGGCGTGTGCGTGTTTGTAGCTTAAAATCAGGGGTTCCCCATTGGTATCCTGGTTGGGCCAAGGTCTTAATACTAGCTTGCCCGTCTTCTCGGAACTCTCGTATCTTTCGTAGTACAATGCCAACGCGTCCAGGCCCTGCCGACAGTGCTAGCCATCTTACGGCTACCCAATTTGTGTACAGGGTTTTTTGTTCGAAACATGGTAGTGATACTCTTTGTCCCCATGTTACGGTGAGGTGTCGGGTTCCGTTTTCGCATCTATTGGGATCGGAGCTTCCCCTAGCTGCTGTTATTTGAATCCATAGTATCATACCTATGATTAGGCCCATCCTTACTGTGGTTGCTGTGGTGTAGTGTCTGGTGCTTGTATGGCCAACTTACAGTGCGTGGCGTGGATCCACGAAGTCTTGCCCTCGCAAAAGACTGCCGTTGGTGTAGTCAGCAACACCTGGACTGGTCCCTTCCACCTTGGTTCCAAGGCGTTCTTGCGGGTGAAGTGTTTTACGAGCACGTAATCGCCGGTCTGGAAGTCGTGGATGGCGTGGCTTGTTGGTTCAGGCAACGCCTCTCGTACCCGGGCGTGAATGCTGCATGCCACATTGGACAATCCTCTGCAAAACTTTAAAAGCATGTCATCCATCACAGGCAAGTCAAGTTTGGACATGTCCATCGGTGCCGAAACAGGCAAACTCATAGGTCGTCCCATTAGTATCTCGTGGGGGGAAAGGCCCGTGGTGCAGCCCGGGGTGGACCGGAATACTCATTAACGCCAGCGGGAGTGCTTCCGGCCACTTCAAACCTGTGTCTGCACAGATCTTGGCTACCTTGAGTTTCAGCGTCCCATTGGTGCGTTCCACAAGTCCCGCTGATTGTGGGTGATAAGCGCAATGGAAAGATTGTTTCACGCCCAGTGCCTTTAGGATGCCCTTAATCACCTCTCCCGTGAAGTGGCCCCCTTTGTCTGACGAAATTTTCTGAGGGATGCCGAATCTGCACATGAAATCCCGCACGAGGCGCTTGGCTACTGTCGGGGCGTCTGACTTAGCGCATGGATAGGCCTCGACCCATTTTGTGAACATGTCCACGATTACCAGGACATATCGGAACGACATACTTGGTTCCATGTTAATAAAATCGAACTGGACATGACAGAAGGGCCCGATTGGTCGAGGATGGCCCGCATTATGTGGGTGCCTAGGAGGTGCCCCCCTGTTGTGTTGTTGGCAAACCGCGCATGACCGGCACACCTCTGATGCGATTCGCGACAGTCCCGGTGCCGCCCAGGTATAGTTTATCTGTTCCATCACCCCCCTCTGGCACACATGGCCATTTTGATGTCCCATACGTGCCAGCCAAGGCAGTAGTTCCTTGGGTGCTATTGGTTTTCCGTGAAGGGTCCACATCGCATTTGGTCCGGGGCGTGTGGCCCCTCGTTTTACCCAGTCATTGTGTTCGGCTGCTGTTGCTGCGTTTTGAAGTTTTATAACGTCCTCATTAGTTGGTGAGGCGGTGATGATGGTGCACCCAATTTGCGGGGAGGGGGTAGGTCCTGAGGTCGGTACGTTGGCAGTTTGCGTGTGTGCCCCCTTTGCTCGCGTTACCATCGGCATGTTCCGTCCTATTTGTTGGTTGGCCGTTTTTCCTGCCGCTGCGTCTGCTCTGGCGTTGCCTCGGGCGACGTCAGAGTCTGTCTTTTGGTGGCCGCGACATTTAATTACCGCGATAGCGCGGGGAAGCAAGATGCTTTGGAGTAGCCCTTCAACCAGTTCGCCGTTCTTTATGACCGAACCCGCGGATGTGAGAAAGCCTCGCATCTTCCAGATTGCCCCTTTGTCGTGAACTACCCCGTGCGCGTATGCTGAATCTGTATAAATGTTGACGGCCAGGTCCGCCGCCAAGCTGCATGCTCTAGTCAAGGCGCACAGCTCCGCCTGCTGGGCGGAAAATGTGGGCGGAAGGCGCCCACTTTCTACCGTCTCACTATCTGAACACACCGCGTATCCAGATAGCAAAGAGCCGTCCCATCCGCGTTTAGCCGACCCATCGACGTAGTACACACGATCGGGGTCGTCGAGGGGAACGTCCTTCAAGTCCGGACGTACCGTGGAGACTTGCTGTACTACATCGACACATACGTGGGGTTCGCCCTCCTCTGGGGTGGGCATCAGTGAGGCCGGGTTGAGTGTAGTGCAACGTTTAATGGTGACGTTGGCGGCCGTAATCAGTGCTGTTTCGTATTGCATTAATCTAGTGGTCGACAAGTGTTGTGTTGTCCGCTGTAGTAACAGTGAAGTGACGCAGTGCGGTACCTGTAGCGTTACCGGGTGCCCCATCACAATGTCCGCTGTCCTTTCCACAGCGTACCTAGCCGCTGCCACGGCTTGCAGGCACACCGGAAACCCTTGCTCGACCGGTTCCAGCTTTTTACTAAAGTAGGCTACCGGTCGTTCCTTATCTCCATGAGTCTGTGTCAAAACGGACTGAGCAAAACCCCTTATTGCATGAGTGTAAAGGGTGAATGGTTTCGCATAATCGGGGAGTCCTAAAGTCGGTGCCGTTACCAATGCCTTTTTCAGCCCCTCGAAACAGCGCATCAATTCGTCCGTCCAAACCAAGTAGTTTGGTTCTCCTACTCTAGTGGCTTCGTACAGCGGTATAGCAAGTAGCGCGTAGTCAATTATCCAAGAGCGGCAGTAACCCGTCATACCTAGGAAGCGCAACATCTGTCGTTGCGTACTTGGCCGTGGCGATTCCATGATGGCGGTCACCCGTCCAACATGCAGTTCTCGCTTCCCGTGTGAAATGGCATGGCCCAAATAGGTTACTACCTTCCGTACAAATTGGAGCTTTCTCCGTCCCACCTTGTGGCCCTTGGCCGCCAAGGCTCTTAGCAGGGCCATGGAGTCCCCTTCACAGGCTTCCTTGGAGGGGGAACAAATCAACAAGTCGTCAATGTATTGCAACAACACCGAACCCCCTTTTAGTTCCACGTCTGCCAAATCGCGGTGCAACGCTCGGGAGAACAGGGTGGGGCTGTCGGAGAACCCTTGGGGTAACACCGTCCAGGTGAACTGGCGCCCCCTAAAGGTGAAGGCGAACAAGTATTGTGACTCGGGTGCGATGGGTACGGAGAAAAAGGCCGAGCATAAGTCAATGACGGTAAAATGTGTTGCGTCCGGTGGAATAGATGTCATAAGGCCTTCCGCGTTTGGTACCACCGGGTGTATGCCTTGTATGACCTTATTCACTTCCCTCAAATCCTGCACGAACCTCCATTTATCCTGCATTGGTTTCTTTACGGGCAAAATTGGTGTGTTGCATTGGCTGTTAGTTTCTACAATTATTTTCTGTTTTACCAAAGATTGAATCACTGGCTCTATGCCCGCATCGGCCTCGTGCCGCAATTTATATTGTCTCACGTTTGGGAGGGGCATTCCTGGTTGGACCGGTATTACCAGAGGTTTGGCATCGCGAATTCGCCCGACATCGTTGTCGTGTTGGGACCACAAATCGGCCGGAACCTCCTCCAAAAGGTCATCGGACTCGCCCGGGCCCTGAGACACCGTTCGTACAACGTGGTTGCCCTTTGGGGGCAGGTCTGTCTCTTCAAATTTTCCTTCTATACTCTGCTCCTCAAGGGTGATCAAATACCCTTCGTCATTGTCGAGCATCGTCACTGTCCAGTGGTCCACTTCATAAATGGCGCTGCACGGAATTTCTCGCAAGCGCCCCATCATCCATCCTACACTTTCCGCCGGCCATCCTTTGGCGGTGGTGAGGGTAACATGGGCGTCCACCCCTGCGGGGTACTGAGACAACGCCCGCTGTTCCGCGGTTAGGGTTACCTCGACGCCTATTCCCTCCCGTCCAACCCATATATTTGACAATATTAGGTCCGAATTCTTACCTATTGACCCCTTTATCTTTCCTCGGTACTCGTCGTCATCGCCCCTAGCATCGTAGTAGGCCGTGCAATGGGGAGGGTTGTCCTTTATGTCTGTTGTAATTTGGTGTACGTGCAGCCAATCTCGCAATCCGTCACTCTGGGAGCATACTGTGTCTAGGACGTGTGCCCAAGAGGCCAAAGCCCCCTTTTCCAGGCTCCACCAGTAGGCGGTGGGGCCGGGCCGAGACAATGCCGTCATTAACAGATCGCGTTTGGATTCCGCGACATCTACAAAAACTCCCTGCTCCGTGCATGAAATTTGGCAGCCTAAACGGCAAAGTAAATCCCGTCCCAACAAGTTAGTCGGGGCGGTGGTAGTCATCAAGAAAGCGTGCCTAGCCTCTAATGGGCCGCACACCACTCTTACCTCTTCTGAAATGGGAAGCGCTTGGGGCAAGCCTGAAACTCCCACTATCTGAACATCTCTATCAGTGGGGCGCAAAGATGGTAGCTGCCCTTCGTTAATAGTACTGCGAGTCGCGCCCGTATCTACGAGAAAGTCTACCGGTTGCCCATCCACGTCTAGTGTCCAGGTCGGCTCCTCGGTTGGTGTCATAGTCAAGAGGGGGGCATTCTACGGGCGGCCCGCCGGCGTCCCGTCAATAGGCTACTTGATTTCTCTGTGGCGGGTATCCCTGGCGGGGCCCCCGGCAATCACGTTTCCAATGTCCCATCCGTCCGCAACGGAAGCACGCCCCTTGTGGAGCGGTGGATGCGGGATGCCCGTTGTAGTGAAATCGTATCCGTACTGAACCCGGGTGGGGATGCTCGCTGCTCGCTGTCATTGTGTCCCCACTAGGGGCGTGACTATAAGACCCGTTACCGTGTCAGTGCTCCGAGACTTCTCCCTTGTGACATGTTACATCGGTAGCCTCGTTAATGGTACGCCTTTATAGAATATCTAGCTTGCTTGCATTGACTGATATGAATGGCTTTATGAGATGTCGCATCGTATGCTTATTGTGTATTTCCACTTACAGGAATGATGTGATGATCTAAATGCAATTAAACCAAACCGTTGGACTACAAGTTGTGCGGACCTGAATGGTTTTCCACAACACTTAATTGCATTTATGATCTGCTGACATGGCTGGCAACAAGACGTTGACGGTGTCCATTTTCAGCGCCGACCCACAAGCCACGGACGGAGGCTTGCAACTCAAGCACTGGCTCAAGCAACTGGAGCATCTCTTTAATGAGCCTGATACCGCTCCGACGCCTGCCGCGAAGCTGGCAATATTACACTCAAAAATCGACTACCGGGTCTACCACTCGGTCGCTCAATGCACGACGTATGATCTTACCGTCGCGGAGCTCAAGCGGCTTTACATAAAAGAAAAAAGCCCTGTGTATGCGCGTTATTTGCTGCAGACGCGACGGCAGCAACCCAACGAGCCTATGGATCATTACGCCCAGGAGCTCCGGCAGCTCATGCTGGACAGCGCCCAGCCACGGACTCCCGAGCAGGCTAAAGATGACCGACTTTTAGATGCCTTCATAGCAGGGGTCTCCTCTCAGGAACTACGTCTCAAACTCTTGGAGAAGACCGACCTGACCTTCGCTACGGCGGTAGAGCAAGCGACGGTGTATACTGAAGCGCGGATGCAATCGAACGCCTATGATCGCACGCGCCTTTTGGCGGGCACCTCACTACACGCCCGGCCGGAGAGGACCAATGACGAGGACGTGGATCCGCCTGCTGAACTCCGGGATGCTCCGGAGGATGACCCTACCCTGACAGCTGCCGTTACGACCAGCAGACCCAAGGCCTTGCGCGGGGCCGCATGTTTTTTTTGTGGAGGGCCTCGTCATGCCCGAGTCGTGTGTCCGGCACGTGACGCTATTTGCCATTTGTGCTCGCTAAAGGGACATTACGCGAAAGTGTGCAAGAAATCGGCACGCGGCTCGCGGCCCTTCGACACGCGCAGCCGCGGTCGCGCAGGCGCGGCAACCTTGAACGGGCTTGTAGCAGAACCCACGAGCCCAGCGCCTTACCCGTCTTCGAAGGGGAGGGCCTCTCGCTGCGGCCCGCTGGGCGCTCAGACAACCTTGACTGGCGCCACCGGAAAGCCACCACCGTCTCATTCTCCATCGGGGACAAAGGCCGCGTCCTTGGCCAAACCTCGAGCCACGCAAGGGAAGAAACAGCTTTCGCATACTACGGAAGCCTTCTGTCAAAGCGACCAAACGAAAAAGGCGATTTCGAATACTACTACGGAAGCCTGTTGTCAAAGCGACCAAACGAAAAAGGCGATTTCGAATACTACGGAAGCCTTTTGTCAAAGCGACCAAACGAAAAAGGCGATTTCGGCTACAACGGAAGCCTTTATCTGCCAGGAGTGTCAAAAGGCGATGTCAATTACTGCTGAGGCCTTTTCTCATCGGATTTTGAATCGCGAAACACCGGAATGCTGGGGAAAGCCCTCTGATGACGATAATGGATTCCCCATGGTCAACGCAGACTCCGGTCACGATCGCAAAACTGCTGCTGGTGTAGGATCCACCCGCGAGGCTGGTCCGACCCATTCGGGGGGCTCAGTCCCGCTCCCAGCTGCCTCGTCTGGCCTGGCTCAAGCCCTTATTCCCCTTATGGTTGAGGGCCATTGTGTTCAGGCCTTGGTGGACACCGGATCTACGGATAGTTTTATCGACCAGCGACTTGTGCTCAGGCATGGATGGCGGATCGGGCGGTCTACACGACGGATCTTCATGGCATCCCAGGGACTCCGGCTTAGCACAAAAGGGGAATGCCGATTGAAACTAGTGCTAAAGGGACGGGTTTTCCCTGATGTACACCTTATGGTTTTACCCGCGTTATGTGCTGATATTCTGCTAGGACACGATTTTCTTAAGCTGCATGGACGTCTGGTAATGGAGTTCGGTGGACCTGACACTCTTGTTGTGGGGGCGGACGACGCGCTAACGGTGTGCGCCCTAGCGCAAATGGACGTCCGTCCGCTTTCGCTGTTCCCCAATCTAACCTCCGACTGTACCCCTGTCGCGGTAAAATCGAGACGCTACTCCCGCGCGGACATGCAATTCATTGCGGACGAAACGACTCAGCTCTTGAAAGACGGCATCATAGAACCTAGTAGGCCACCGTGGCGTGCCCAGGTCTTAGTGGTGCGCAGTGAGGCCCATCGCAAACGCATGGTAATCGACTATTCCCAAACGATTAACCGCTTTACACAGCTGGATGCCTACCCCCTTCCGGGGATGGACGCGCTAGTGCAACAGGTGTCCCAGTATTCGGTCTATAGTACTCTCGATCTCCGTAGTGCGTACCACCAGATCCCTATCTCTAGGGCGGATCGTATCTATACCGCTTTCGAGTCGGGGCAGCGGTTGTACCAATTTACACGATTGCCCTTTGGGGTGACGAACGGGGTCGCTTGTTTCCAGAGGGCCATGGATGACCTCGTTGCGCGGGAGCACTTAACCGATGTTTTCGTCTACCTCGATAACCTTACGGTTTGTGGATATGACCAAGGGCACCATGACGCTAATCTGAAGCGCTTCCTTGAGGTCGCGCAACGGTATCACTTAACTATGAACGAGGATAAGTGCCGATACTCCCTACGCACCATAGATCTTCTGGGGTACACCGTGACCCATGGCTCTGTCTCTCCGGATAAGGAACGTCTGCGACCTTTGCTCGACATGGCCCCTCCCTGCGATCGGGCTTCCCTGAAACGCGCCCTTGGGCTGTTCGCCCATTACTCCAAATGGGTGCAAAATTTCTCCGCGAAACTTCGCCCCCTTGTGGCCTGCGACACCTTTCCCCTGTGTTCGGCCGCATTGACGGCCTTTGAAGGACTTAAGACCGACATCGCCCGAGCCGCCGTAGCAACCATTGACGAGAGTGGCTCGTTCGTCCTCGAAAGTGACGCCTCGGATCAGGCCATCGCGGCGACCCTCTCCCAAGGGGGACGTCCCGTGGCTTTCTTTTCACGGACTCTTACCTCCGCTGAGCGGCGGCACTCGTCCGTTGAAAAGGAAGCGTATGCGATCGTCGAGTCTATTCGGCGATGGCGCCCGTACCTACTCGGGCGGAGCTTCCAAATCATCACGGACCAGCAAAGCGTTGCGTTCATGTACGACACCTTACACGCCCAGCGCATTAAGAACGAGAAAATCACTCGCTGGCGTATCGAACTCGCCGACTTCTGTTACACCATCAAATATCGCCCAGGGAAGGATAACCAGGCCGCCGATGCCTTATCGCGCCCCACTACATGTGCTGGTATCACCTCGTTGGAGGGCCTACGGGTGCTGCATGCTACTGCGGGCCATCCCGGCGTAACGCGTTTCGCTCATTTCGTGCGGAGTGGGAATCTCCCTTACTCGATTGACGATATCCGCCGTATCTGTCGCGACTGCGCTATCTGCGCGGAAATCAAACCGCGTTTCTATAACCCCCCTATGGGGACTCTGGTGAAGGCTACACGCCCGTGGGAACGCTTGGCGATGGATTTCAAGGGCCCTTTGCCGGTGTCGAGCGGCTCTCGCTATCTGCTCACTATCGTTGATGAGTACTCACGATTCCCCTTTGCTTATATGTGCGCGGACATGACTGCTGCCACGGTGATGCGTTGCTTACAGAACTTGTTCTCAATGTTCGGTTACCCGGCCTATGTCCATACCGACCGGGGTGCAGTCTTCTTGTCTCAGGAGGTGCGCGGCTATCTGCTCCAAAACAACGTTGCGTCTAGTTACACCACGCCGTATAGACCCCAGGCTAATGGGCAGATCGAACGCTTCAACGGGATTATCTGGAGGGCCGTCATGCTCCATCTCCGGACCCACGGCCGGGGCCTCGATAAATGGGCTTGGTCGCTACCTGCGGCGTTGAACTCAATCCGGGCACTCCTGAGTACGGCAACTAACCAAACTCCCCACGAGCGTCTTTTCCACCACCCCAGGAGCTCGGGGTGTATACGGTCTTTGCCCAGTTGGCTCGCTGGGCCCGGGCCGGCCTACCTTAAACGGGCAGTTCGCGCGAGCAAGTACGACCCCCTTGTGGACAAAGTGCAGATTCTCCAGGCTAATCCTGAGCATGCTCGTGTGATGACGTCTGATGGTCGTGAGACTACTGTCTCCGTTCGTCATCTTGCCCCTTGCGGGGTCGACGACCTTAGTAGGGAATCGGACGGACCAGTCGAACCCGTCTATGAGACTATGACCTCTCCCGACGCTCCCATCGCCGACAGTCCACCGACCCTCCCCCCGTCGAGACTGCCCGGGTCCGACGACTTGGCGTTACCCCCTTCATCACCCGACCCTGTTGACGCCTCTGACACCGGGGATACAGTGTTACGAGACGCCGTACCCGGGGAATTTCGAACGCGTGCTGGCAGAGAAATTCGCCGCCCGGCCCGCTACGGTTGGGCCGACTAATACTCCGCGCCCATGCTGACGCTCACTCGCTTTTAGCCGCGCGGCCGTATAATTCTGACGGGGGGGGTGAATGTAGTGAAATCGTATCCGTACTGAACCCGGGTGGGGATGCTCGCTGCTCGCTGTCATTGTGTCCCCACTAGGGGCGTGACTATAAGACCCGTTACCGTGTCAGTGCTCCGAGACTTCTCCCTTGTGACATGTTACATCGGTAGCCTCGTTAATGGTACGCCTTTATAGAATATCTAGCTTGCTTGCATTGACTGATATGAATGGCTTTATGAGATGTCGCATCGTATGCTTATTGTGTATTTCCACTTACAGGAATGATGTGATGATCTAAATGCAATTAAACCAAACCGTTGGACTACAAGTTGTGCGGACCTGAATGGTTTTCCACAACACCCGTTACTATTGCGCTGACCCTGTTGCGTCGGACGCCTCGCAGGCTGTTGGTTCCGCTGTCCCCATTGTGGCGGCCCATTCCCGTTTGCTCCGCTTGGGGCCCAATAACTTGGGGGAGGCCCATCGATTTGGGGAGGGGGTCCCTGTGGATACCCGTTCTGGGGAGGGGGCGTTTGTACTGCCCAGGTCTGTGGAGGGGGTGGTTGCATGGCCCAGCTCTGCGGCGGTGGAGGGGGCCCCTGCATGTTCCAGTTTTGGGGAGGGGGCCCTTGTGGGTTCCAATTTTGGGGAGGGGGCCCTTGTGTCCGCATGTCGACTCGTCCATTGTCGTTGTCATCAGCGTCATTTTCGTTTTCGTCATCGCGCCCCCACTCTTCGTTGGGCTCTAACCTGGTGTCCCGATTCTGGGCCCATCCTTGGCCTCGATTTCCCTTCTTATTTTGGTTGAGTTGGTCCCGTTTCTCCTGGACGAGCATTTGCAACATGTCGTCCTTAACATCGGCCTTCTTCTCGTCGCCCTCGCCACATTGTTCGGCCGCTTCGACTAGTTGGTCGGTTGGGGTGTTTCTCCATCCTATCATAGCCGTTTGAATGCGCTTCTTAACTGCCGGTCTCATTCCTTCTACAAAAAAGTTGTTCACTACAGCGTGAGGGAGATCTTGTGCCCGCACCTGGCCCAGTCCTCCCCACTTTAACACTGCTCGTTCTACCCTCTCTTTCCAATCGAGGGCTGCTTCGCCATGCTTCTGTTTTAGGCCGTATATTTTATTCCAATCTGGCCCCGCGGCTGGCATCAGTGCGGTATGTACCCCGGCCAACAATAAGTCGACCAGGGCCTCCCAATCGGCGAGGGTCTGGGCCGCGGTTTGGGCCGGGGGCGGCGCTACATTTGGCCAGCGTGCGTGTACTTTGGCCTGGTCCCACACCCGCGCGGGCAATACAGCCTTCCCCATGTGGCAGACGTCCCGCCAATCTGCGCCTGTATTTTGTATCCACAACCGCATAAATTCCGGTATCTGACCGGGATGTTCAGCCAGCAGGGTTCTCACCCGCTCCTGCATAGACGCCAAATCTGATTCTCTCCAGGGTATCCTGATGTTAATGGGTGCCCCCCTGTTCAGTCCTATTGTTTTTAAAGGACACATCCCGATTGCAGGTTGTGGGTTCTCTGATTCCGTGCACCCTTCCAATGAGGGGTACAGTTCTCCTGGCCCTTCTGGGGCCGCGAACCCGCTGTCCATCCCATTAATTTCTGGTCCTCTAAATGGATTGCCCGGGCTAAGGTGAACCTGAGGGGCGGCTGGTCTAGTTTTCTGGGGGTCTAACCCCTGGGGGAACAGGGGCGGGGGTGGGAGAGGTGGCGCCTGTAGCCCGGGGACAGGGCTCAGGGCTTGGGGGGGTAGAGGCATGGTGGCTACCTCCCCTGTCGCGGGGTCTTGGTCCGGATTATGGACGAGCGGCATTAGCCGCTGATTTGCTTGCTTAACTACCTCCTTAATTGTTTTGTCCTGAACCTTGTCTGCTTGTTTCTTTTGGCCCTGAAGCTTCAGTACTTCCCCTGCCAAGCTAGCCTGTCTTGAGGCTGCCAGTCGCTTCATTCCTTCCTTTTCCCACCAGCCATACACTTTCCAGTAATCGGGTGGGAAGTGTTTCCTTTCCCTTTCTAGCTTATCCAAAGCTCCGTACAACACTTCCAACTTGTCAAGTGCAAACGATCCCTCCTCTGGCCAGGGATTATTTAAATCTTTAGTTAACACAGCCCAGTCCTTTACTGGTCTTACCGCGGCAAAATGATGCCTCTTAAACATGAAAGATGCCGGGGTTCCCTTAAGGGGTTCCCCTTCTTTCATTAGCTTGCTTCCCATCTTATTGCTCTGGGCTGATCCTTCCTGGAAAGTTCTCGGCCACCTGGTTCAACCTTTACGGCTGTCCGACCTCACTTTTCCCCTTTCCCTTGTTAACTATAACGTTACCCTTATCGAACGTTATCTTTACTGATATCCTGCGCAAATCCTATCCTTTAGCGTTATTCTTACTCTTAATGTTTTATCCTGGTGATTTTAACAAAGCCACGTCATTCTGAGGCCTAAAATGAGCCTTTACTTACAATTTCTGTTCGAGTGCAGGCAGCGCGGAAGACAGGGAGACTGAACCCGCTCGAGGGAGGAAGATACGAATTTGGAATAATAGCCCTCTGATATAAAACAACTCTCACCTTTAATCAAATCAGCGTGCCGGCGCCGGCCTCAGGCAGCCTTCCTCCTGTCGTTCGGGCTCCGTTTCCCGTCGTCCGGTGCTGCACCCCACTCCTGGTACCAAATGGTAAGAAGCAGCTCTTCGTTTGCAAAAGAAGTCCACAAACAGTTTGAGAATGACGCAGCTTTATTAAATACCAACTTATACAGATCCGGAGGAAGCGAACATCGACAGCACGACTCGCCCTTGTGCCACGTTCAGCCCTTCCTAAAATGCATTGATTCACAGTTCACTTAAATAGGAACATGCTTATCAGAAAATCTCCGAGAGAACAAAGGAACTGGCGAGAGTTCCTCCAACCGTTATCCCTAGCCCCCACCGTTATCCGCTCTGTCATTCGGGGGAGTGCAGCACGCACCGTCGAGATCCGGGCCAGATGTGTTTCAGGGCTCCGAGGTGACAGGAAATATAACTCACAAAAGAGGGAATCGCATTCTTTGGTTCCGTTAAGATCGTAAAGTAACTGAGTTTGCCTGATGAGTTCCAGGTGTAAAAGGCACCTTTGGTTCACCTTCTTCATTTTTAAACACAAACTGAAGCATGTTTATTGTAATTCAGGCGCCGCTATGATTATATGGAATATAATTAATGTTTTTAATGATCTATCAAAAGGTTTATGTCTGCAATCCGAGCATTCTACTTGAAACTACACATTCCACGCGCGTATAAACGTCCGCCAGCCCGCGGCTCGAGGCGCCATCTGCGGACCGAATGGAGAGAGTTTATGACCGGGCTTATCTTGCATCGAGAGGGCACACGGAGGACGAGCCATCCGTCCAGCACGAAATGCATCGAGTACTTTCCCATTTATCCACAGCAAAGCGAAAACCCCTTTATTTACTTATGAGAAACATTAAGCAACATTTTAAATTATAACATATTATTCGACCGACGTCTTATACAGAATTCTAAGCAATAACGAATCTACGACTTGACAAAGATACCAAGATACCTTTTGATACCAAGATACCTTTTAAATTTGCAAGATACCTTTTAAATATATGCAAGCAAGATACCTTTTAAAGGCAACATACCTTTTACTAAGATACCTTTTGATACCAAGATACCAAGATACCTTTTAAATAGCAAGATACCTTTTAAATACCAAGATACCTTTTAAATTTAAATACCAATAAGCAAGATCCCAAGATACCTTTTACATTTAAATACCAAGAAGCAAGATACCAAGATACCTTTTAAATTTGCAAGATACCTTTCAAATATGTGCATGCAAGATACCTTTTAAAGGTAAGATACATTTCACCAAGATACCTTTCTGCAAGATACCTTTTAAAGGCAAGATACCTTTTACCAAGATACCTTTTAAAGGCAAGATACCTTTTACCAAGTTACCTTTTGAGACCAAGATACCTTTTAAATACCAAGATATCATTTAAATTTAAATACCAATAAGCAAGATACCAAGATACCTTTTAAGTTTGCAAGATACCTTTCAAATATATGCATGCAAGATACCAAGATACCTTTTAAAGGCAAGATACCTTTTACCAAGATACCTTTTAAAGGCAAGATACCTTTTACCAAGATACTTTTTTTTAAGATACCTTTTAAAGGCAAGATACCTTTTATCAAGATACCTTTTTGCAAGATACCTTTTAAGGGCAAGATACCTTTTACCAAGATACCTTTTAAAGCAAGATACCTTTTACCAAGATACCTTTTAAAGGCAAGATACCTTTTACCAAGATACCTTTTAAAGGCAAGATACCTTTTACCAAGATACCTTTTAAATACCAAGATATCTTTTAAATTTAAATACCAATAAGCAAGATACCAAGATACCTTTCAAATATATGCATGAAAGATACCTTTTAAATACCAAGATAACTTTTAAAGGCAAGATACCTTTTACCAAGATACCTTTTACCAAGATACCTTTTAAAGGCAAGATACCTTTTACCAAGATACCTTTTAAAGGCAAGATACCTTTTACCAAGATACCTCTTAAAGGCAAGATACCTTTTACCAAGATACCTTTTGATACCAAGATACCTTTTAAATACCAAGATGCCTTTTAAATTTGCAAGATACCTTTCAAATATATTGTTGCGGATATGAGGATGGCATTTTTTTGATTGTGTGTATTGGTTGAGTATGGCCCCTCTTGCCTCCAGAGTTGTATAAAGGTAAAAAGGGCGTCTCGGTAATTAGTCCAAAAGCATACACGTCAGCCAATCATGGAATACCCCTGTTCGATAGCTTATATCTTATTATGTGTCTTAGGGTAAGGCTGTGTCTCCCATTAACTTAAATACTCCATTGTACCAAGTGAAATAAGAATAGGTCCCCTTTCATTTCATTTCGATGGCCAACTGCATTTTGGGCGGTTTTCTTCAACCACCATTGGCCACGAGGCAGGGTTGTGGAAGAAAGGCGTGTCTCCACCTCGTCATAGAGGGGAGGAGTGAGCCAGCCCCGAACAACCAACTAAGCACGAGGGGTTTGGTTTGAGAGGGCGGAGGAAGAGCGTTTGGGGGAGGTTCGCAAAGGTTGAGGGGCGGGGCCTATATAACCCGCCGGCGGGGCGTTCCCCAAGCAGTTGAGACAAGGAGAGACGAGTACAAAGGAAAGAGCTGGGTCGTCAGAACAAGAGCGCGTAGAGAGATCCATGACAAGAGCTGAGTTGTTCGTCAGGGGTGGTCAGTGGTTGCGTTGAGTGGTTGCGTTGAGTTGTCGGTGGAGAAAGAGTGGTTGGACCAAGAAAGAGAGAGGAGAGAACCCGTCACGCCAGACCCCCCACCAGCGCGTCGGCTCCACCAAGCAGCTCCGACCCGTGATCCCGCGCACACGACAGGCCCGGTGGCATCAGCGGCCATCGAGGTCCAGCCCGACGTCCCGTGCGGGATCAAGCTCCAGCCAGCTCCGTGCCGTCCTCCCCCCTCCAGCCACACACCTCCTTCCAGCCAATCCACTCTGCAATTCCCTGTGTGAGTCGTCTTTGTTTGTTCTGTCCTGGGTAGTAACTAAGTCTGTATAAGCTAGTAATTTTCACTGTGTCACCTGCGTCTCATGTCCCCTGTAAATAATCGTGACTGCTCTTTTTGCTTATGTGTGTAAATAATAATAAATCCCGTTACTCTTCTGTACGTCTTCTTCCTCTTTGCATTCGGTCGCTTTAGAGTTTTCCAGATTGAGTAGCTGTGGCGCGATACGGCCAACGTTGGGTGAATCGGGTTTAGTGGGGAACAACTGTTCGGCCGCGGTTATATCTCCGCTCGGTAAAATAACATCTAATCCGCGGACCGTAACAAATTGGTAGTCAGGAGTTGGGATTCGAACCTGGCACTAAATTTATTTAGCCCAAATTTTGGACACCAATTGTGTTATTACAGTAACAAATTGGTGTCGGGGAGTGAGATACGAGGCCCGAAGCGCGCTTAACGCGCTCAAAATTACGAGCTGCTGAAAATTTGTGTTTTAAAGCAAAACCCGAATTTTGAAATCGCGCCATGGCTGGTCAAGGCGACGGGATGCCGGTGGGAGAGATAAGCGGGGTGGAATCGACCCAGGACCTCGGGGAAATGTATGTGGAGGAAAGGGAGGAGGAGAACATAGGCAATGTGGTTGAGGGGGTATCAGGCGCACAAAATGGCGCTCTCGCGCACGTGGTTGAGGGGGCCACGGCCGCGGAACCAATGAGCGCGGCCCAAATACAAGCCTTCATGGCCCAATTCATGGTGGAAATGCAGAAAAAAAAAACGACAGTATGGAACAAATGGAAAACAGAATAAGGGCTAATAGTGAAAAAATGGAAGACCGAAGGAGGGCTGATAGTGAGAAAATGGAAAACAGAATGATGGGGGCCCTTATGGGAGAAATGGGGAACCGGATGGAGGCTCAGAGTGAGCAATTGGGGGTAATGAGGGATGGAGCGAGGGCTGATAGTGAGCGATTAGAGGGCCAAATGGGGGCAATGAGGGACGAAGCGAGGGGTACCGGTGAGGGATTAGAAAAAAAATTTGAGGGGTTAGACAATAGGATAAAAGAGGTAAAGAATGGGTTAACGGGGTGGAAAATAGAATGGCTGCCCAGGAGAATCAGTTAGAGGGGGTGAAAAATGGGTTAATGGGGTTAGAAAATAGGATGGAAGGCAAATTGCGGGGGATAGGGGAGCAATCCGCCCGAGAAATTAAACAGATGGGAGAGCAGATAGAAGAGGTGAAAATCGGGGTAGAAACCAAACTGGATGCTCAGAGGGATGAATTGGGACAGATGAGGGCAGCATCTACAAAGGAGAGGGAGGAGATGAAAGAGGAGATACGACGAGGTGTAAGTGAGGAGGTCTCGGGGGTACGCGAGGAGGTAAAGCGAGGCGAAAAGCGTATAGAGAAAGAGGTGAGAAATGGGACGGCAAAGTTACAAGGGGGAATAGAGGACCTGACCGAGGAGGTGGAACAGCTGACGGTGGGACAGACGGAGTTAGTGGAGCAGGTTCAAAGGAACACTGCGGTATTAGGAGGGTTGAAAGGGACACAAAGAGACATCAAGGACGACTTAATAGCGACACAGAGGCAATGTCAGATGGTACGTGAGGGACTGACAACGAGGTTGGAAGAGGTGACAGAAGTAATGGAGACGAAGGACCGAGAGGTGAGGACGCACATAGAGACGGTCAAAATAGCCTTAGAGGACGAACTTGAGGAGACGCACCGGGAAATAAAAGAGGTGAAGCAAAAATTAGAGGAAGTGGAAGAAGAGGTGAGTGAAATTAAGAAGAGACGGACAGAAACTAAGAGAGAAATACAGGAGGAGGTGATGGAATATGTGCAAGGTCTGTGTTCAAATCATGATGGTGTGCTCACTAACCAAATAAAGAGTTTGGAGGTGGTGAAGGAGGTGCGGAGACAAGGTGCCAAGGTGAGTGGCGAAATATTCGGCAATGTATATGATGTGAGGAAAGCTTCAGTCGGCTTGGGGGTTGATTCGGATCCGGGTGTTCGTGAGAGGCCGTTGGTGAAGTGTGCAACAGGTCTGGTGTGCGAAAAAAGAGGTGTGCGAGAATGTCCGACTCTGGGGTGTGTGAGGAAAAAGTGCACGCCAAGGAGTGAGTGTGCTGTCGAGAGTGAGTCAGTCGTAGCGCGTGTGCGAGGGAGCACATGGAAGCGCGGTGTGGTGAGTGTTACGGAGGAAGTAACGAGAGAGTGTGCGCAAGAGGATGCGCGAGAAAGGTGTGTAACGGACGGGTGCATGAGGAAAGAGTGCGCCGTCAAAAGTAAGGGAGAATGCACACCTGTGGTGAGTGTTACAGAGGATGTAATGAGAAAGTGTACACCTGTGGTGAGTGTTACGGCGGAAGTAACGGGAGAGTGTGCGCAAGAGGATGCGCGAGAAAGGTGTGTAACGGACAGGTGCATGAGGAAAGAGTGCGCTGTCGAGAGTAAGGGTGAGTGCGCTGTCAAGAGTGGTGGTGAGAGTAGTAAGAGTGACACGGAGCGTGAGTTGGTTGTGACAGGTGAGAGAGGATGTACACCTGGCATGGAAGGATGCAAACCTGGATGGTAGAGCGTGTGTGGGAATGCACACTTGAGTTGGTCGTGAGGCACGTGGTTGGGTGTGCGAGTGAGAGCACACCTGTGATTGTCATGGAGGAGGTGACCGAGAAGGGGGCGCGAAGAGGTGTGTTGGTGAGGTGTGCGAACAACGAGTGGGTGCAAAGGTGTGAGGTGGTCAGGTGTGTGACCAAGTCTGTGAGTGGAATGAGTGTACCTGGGTGTGTAAGAGAAGGTGCAATGACCAAGAGCAGGGAGACGGCTGGATGTATGAGCAAGAAAGGGGTAGCGTATGCGTGTAAGCATGCAGGTGAGGCATCGACGGTAACCGGGTTAGCGGTTAGAGCGACTTATAGCCGAATCGGGCCCTCGGTGCGCGTCGGGCAGCTTCGCGTGCCGCGAGGACCAGCGGGGATCCGAACCACGGCAGGTTCGAAAGGACCGCCGTACGTGATCCACGCTGGGCCGCGTTTGGAACGGCCGCGTCCGTGCTCCACTAGGCGGAGCGGGCAGCCCGATAGGAAGGGTCGTCATGGCGACCCCTTTTTGTTAAGGCATTCCGGCAGGTCGAGATCGGGCCATGGGATGGCTCCGTGCCGAGGTGGTGGGTGGGATCTCGGCCCGGGTAAGCCCCCCGTCCCTGCACCAAATGCGGGACGTATCCAGCCGCTGGCACCAAACAACCCGCATTCATTGCTCGGCTTTACGAAGCCGGGCTGTAGAAGTGAATTGGCGCACCGAGAGGCATTAGCAAGTAGACTGTAATGATGAGGATAGTGGTCTGGACCCGAAATTAGAAAAACAAAATTTTATGATTGGCAAAGGATTGGCAGTAATGATTGGCAGATGATGGGTAGAGCGATTGGCAAATTTTTGATTGGCTGAAATTATGGTGAGCAAAATTTATAGTAAGAGATGCCCCATGTGATGGGATGGCAACTCTGTCATCCCTCACAGCGGGGGGGCAAAGGAGCACTAGTTTTATGGGGTTTATGGCAGTGTAAGCTCGCCGAGGGAGGGTTTGGATAATGTGTAGGGTCCTAGAGATTGACATTAGGTAACGTTAAGATTAGTTAGTGACAAGGATACCTGTAGTGGGGACGCAGGAAGATTAGTGTGGATGATAATGACGTGGTATGTGCTTAGTTTAAAGGGAAGACGGGGAGCACTAAGTTAGAGGGGAGCAGTTAGATGAGATGATGCCGTGTGAGTGTTGGAGGTATATTCAGAAGTGTATTGTGAAAAGTGTGTGAGGAACAGGTGTGATTGCACAGGTGTGCAACTGGACAGGTGGATGGAGCAGTGTTTGAGTGATGGTGATGGTGATGTGAGTTGTATTGACCAAATGGTCCAGGAAGGAAGGAGGGTGCAGGTGGCACCAGGTGTGAGTGCACAGGTGTGCACCAACAGGTGTGTGGAATACATGGAGTGTGGAGTATATGGAGTATTGGAAAGGATGGTCGTGGAGTGAGTAGGATGGAAACTGTGGAGTGGAGTGGATGGTGCGAAGGTGTGAATGGGGGAAGAGTGGACCCCCATCACGAATACCCGGGGCGGGTAGTGTAAGTGTTAGGTAGAGGGTATAGGTAAATTGTGGTTGGATATTGGCATCTGTGGTGCGGGTGGAAGAATGATGTTTGGATGGGTGCATGAGTGTTGTGGAAATGGCTGGGCGTGTAGCCTGTTAGTGTGTGTAGTTGGTTTGGGCACTCCACCACTGTGAGGATGTCGGCCAGGTGAGGCCGCAGGTGGGCTCTGGGAGCCGGTAGTTGTGGATGGGGCCCGAGGATCCGGAGGACGGACCCGGGTAGCCCAGTGCCAGAGGGCACCAAGGGGTGACAGAGCCAGGAGGGGCCTTCCCCAGTTAGTTAGGTTAGGGTGAGGAGCTAGGTAAGCTCGGGTGGCAACTACAGTGGTGGAGGTGTGCAGGTGGGTAGACCTGCTGGGAGAGCTACACGTCACAGCCCAGAAATTGTGCAAGGGCACCGGGAGATGAATCGGGGGAGTGAGACCCCAAATTGAGAAGCACCACAGTTTGGTCAATGGGAATTGGTTTTTAGAACCCATAGTGTAAGTGGCCAATGGATTGGCAGGGCAAGACCCCGGGTAGTGTAACGTGTGTTAATGTCATTTAGAAAGTAGTTAGGATGAAGGATCTCCTCGCACCATCTGCATCCACTCACCTGAGGTGACAGGTACCTCCACACCATGCCATGTTTTGATTATTTTTATGTGCAAATGTTTTGGATTGTGAGACGCATCATGACGTGGGTGTGACATTGTGCTTGATGTTCCATCTCTTCCTCCTTATGAGGATTGATGACGAATTGGGTGATGGCAAATTTTGGATAGAGGGATTGTGGAGACGAATTTGGTGTTGAAGGGAAATATGGGAAGACGAGACATTAGCGACAAATTTGTAAATGTGTAGATTTTGTACATATGGGGTAAGGGCAAGGGTAGTGTAGGTGACAGGGGGGTGACGTACGGTAGGGACGAGCTTTCTCACTTCGCCCTCCGTGCGCATTTCGCCTTGCATTGCCTTATTGATGTGTACCCTTGTGACCTTACCGCTCGCTCATTTGTCTTTCCCCTTTTGTCTCCCACATGACCTGTGCGCCATTGGGCGCCGAGGGGAGCGTGCGTGAGTCGGCCATTGTGCGCCCGGAACTCTCAGAACCAGCTGTCTGCATCGATGCACCACATGATGGACCACATGTCTGTGGCCGAGCACCACTTATGGACCCCATGGGTTGGGGCATGGCCCCTCTGCTGGAACCGGCCATGAGGGCCCGAAATCTTGCTGGCGGACCTTGGCCACAGGGCACCGATGCCCCACAGGTGAACCACACATAGTCGGCCCTGTGGGCCATAAATAAAGAAAAATAAAACGGACACGTTTGGTGCATTTTATTATCACAAATAGGCCGCCAGAAAAGAAAAGACAACATCTGGAAGAAATAATAATAGCCAGCAGAGGGAGCCGAAGAGCAAGAGATCACCTGCAGGGTTAGGGGTTGTTGATTTATTTTTCTTGATGAACAATGGTGACTGCACCGATTGGTGCTTGAGGGTGTGTTGGTGCGTTATAGGTGCTTTCATGGTGCGTCGATGCAGAGCAGACTGTCTCCCCCCCCAGAAAGAACAATCACAGGTCCTGGGTTAGTCTTGTAAATAAAAGTAGTGTCAACTGTAAATAATGCTCCCCACCGTCAGTGTTTAGTTTGAAGACCATTCCGCAATTCGGTTAACTGTGGGCGTAAGTCTGTTAGGCAGGGTGCAATGGAGCAGCGGGACACATTTATTTATGTTTTAAAACTGTCGCACTCAGGGTCAGGTTAAAAGTAGAGGGAACTACACCTACGTGTCACACTAAATTAAAGTTATAGGCCCGGGACGTGCCTAAGAGGAGGAGGGTGCAGTGTTGCGGATATGAGGATGGCATTTTTTTGATTGTGTGTATTGGATTGTGGTAAACTGCTGTGTACCATTGGTTGAATATGGCCCCTCTTGCCTCCAGAGTTGTATAAAGGTAAAAAGGGCGTCTCGGTAATTAGTCCAAAAGCATACACGTCAGCCAATCATGGAATACCCCTGTTCGATAGCTTATATCTTATTATGTGTCTTAGGGTAAGGCTGTGTCTCCCATTAACTTAAATACTCCATTGTACCAAGTGAAATAAGAATAGGTCCCCTTTCATTTCATTTCGATGGCCAACTGCATTTTGGGCGGTTTTCTTCAACCACCATTGGCCACGAGGCAGGGTTGTGGAAGAAAGGCGTGTCTCCACCTCGTCATAGAGGGGAGGAGTGAGCCAGCCCCGAACAACCAACTAAGCACGAGGGGTTTGGTTTGAGAGGGCGGAGGAAGAGCGTTTGGGGGAGGTTCGCAAAGGTTGAGGGGCGGGGCCTATATAACCCGCCGGCGGGGCGTTCCCCAAGCAGTTGAGACAAGGAGAGACGAGTACAAAGGAAAGAGCTGGGTCGTCAGAGCAAGAGCGCGTAGAGAGGTCCATGACAAGAGCTGAGTTGGTCGTCAGGGGTGGTCAGTGGTTGCGTTGAGTGGTTGCGTTGAGTTGTCGGTGGAGAAAGAGTGGTTGGACCAAGAAAGAGAGAGGAGAGAACCCGTCACGCCAGACCCCCCACCAGCGCGTCGGCTCCACCAAGCAGCTCCGACCTGTGATCCCGCGCACACGACAGGCCTGGTGGCATCAGCGGCCATCGAGGTCCAGCCCGACGTCCCGTGTGGGATCAAGCTCCAGCCAGCTCCGTGCCGTCCTACCCCCTCCAGCCACACACCTCCTTCCAGCCAATCCACTCTGCAATTCCCCGTGTGAGTCGTCTTTGTTTGTTCTGTTCTGGGTAGTAACTAAGTCTGTATAAGCTAGTAATTTTCACTGTGTCACCTGCGTCTCATGTCCCCTGTAAATAATCGTGACTGCTCTTTTTGCTTATGTGTGTAAATAATAATAAATCCCGTTACTCTTCTGTACGTCTTCTGCCTCTTTGCATTCGGTCGCTTTAGAGTTTTCCAGATTGAGTAGCTGTGGCGCGATACGGCCAACGTTGGGTGAATCGGGTTTAGTGGGGAACAACTGTTCGGCCGCGGTTATACCTCCGCTCGGTAAAATAACATCTAATCCGCGGACCGTAACAATATGCATGCAATATACCTTTTAAATACCAAGATACCTTTTAAATGCAAGATATCTTTTACCAAGATACCTTTTAAAGGCAAGATACCTTTTACCAAGATACCTTTTAAAGGCAAGATACCTTTTGATACCAAGATACCTTTTAAATACCAAGATACCTTTTAAATACCAAGATATCTTTTAAATTTAAACACCAATGAGCAAGATACCTTTTAAATTTGCAAGATACCTTTCAAATATATGCATGCAAGATACCTTTTAAAGGCAAGATTAAAGGCAAGATACCTTTTAAAGGCAAGATACCTTTTACCAAGATACCTTTTGAAGGCAAGATACCTTTTAAAGGCAAGATACCTTTTTCCAAGATACCTTTTGATACCAAGATATCTTTTAAATTTAAACACCAATGAGCAAGATACCTTTTAAATTTGCAAGATACCTTTCAAATATATGCATGCAAGATACCTTTTAAAGGCAAGATACCTTTTACCAAGTTACCTTTTAAAGGCAAGACACCTTTTACCAAGCTACCTTTTGATACCAAGATACCTTTTAAATGCCAAGATACCTTTTAAAGGCAAGATACCTTTTACCAAGATACTTTTTGATACCAAGATACCTTTTAAATACCAAGATACCTTTTAAAGGCAAGATACCTTTTACCAAGATACCTTTTGATACCAAGACACCAAGATACCTTTCAAAGGCAAGATACCTTTTACAAAGATACCTTTTAAAGGCAAGATACCTTTTACCAAGATACCTTTTAAATACCAAGATACCTTTTAAATTGAAGTACCAATAAGCAAGATAGCAAGATACCTTTTAAATTTGCAAGATACCTTTCAAATATATGCATGCAAGATACCTTTTACCAAGATACCTTTTGATACTAGGATACCAAGATACCTTTTAAATACCAAGATACCTTTTAAATTTAAATACCAAGAAGCAAGATACCAAGATACTTTTTAAATTTGCAAGATACCTTTCAAATATATGCATGCAAGATACCTTTTACCAAGATACCTTTTCATACCAGGATACCAAGATACCTTTTAAATACCAAGATACCTTTTAAAGGCAAGATACCTTTTACCAAGATACCTTTTGATACCAAGATACCTTTTTAAGGCAAGATACCTTTTAAAGGCAAGATACCATTTACCAAGATACCTTTTAAATACCAAGATACCTTTTAAAGGCAAGATACCTTTTACCAAGATATATTTTGATACCAAGATACCTTTTAAATACCAAGATACCTTTTAAAGGCAAAATACCTTTTACCAAGATACCTTTTGATACCAAGATACCTTTTAAAGGCAAGATACCTTTTACCAAGATACCTTTTGATACCAAGATACCTTTTAAATACCAAGATACCTTTTAAATTTAAATACCAATAAGCAAGATACCAAGATACCTTTTAAATTTGCTAGATACCTTTCAATTATATGCATGCAAGATACCTTTTAAAGGCCAGATACCTTTTACCAAGATACCTTTTAAAGGCAAAATACCTTTTACCAAGATACCTTTTGATACCAAGATACCTTTTAAAGGCAAGATACCTTTTACCAAGATACCTTTTGACACCAAGATAGCTTTTAAATACCAAGATACCTTTTAAATTTAAATACCAATAAGCAAGATACCAAGATACCTTTTAAATTTGCAAGATACCTTTCAAATATATGCATGCAAGATACCTTTTAAAGGCAAGATACCTTTTACCAAGATACCTTTTAAAGGCAAGATACCTTTTTGCAAGATACCTTTTAAAGGCAAGATACCTTTTACCAAGATACCTTTTGATACCATGATACCTTTTAAATACCAAGATACCTTTTAAAGGCAAGATACCTTTTACCAAGATACCTTTTGATACCAAGATACCTTTTAAATACCAAGATACCTTTTAAAGGCAAGATACCTTTTACCAAGATACCTTTTGATACAAAGATACCAAGATACCTTTAAAAGGCAAGATACCTTTTACGAAGATACCTTTTAAAGGCAAGATACCTTTAACCAAGATAACTTTTGATACCAAGATACCTTTTAAATTTAAGCAAGATACCAAGATACCTTTTAAATTTGCAAGATACCTTTCAAATATATGCATGCAAGATACCATTTAAAGGCAAGATACCTTTAACCACGATACCTTTTGATACCAAGATACCTTTTAAATACCAAGATACCTTTTAAATTTAAGTACCAATAAGCAAGATACCAAGATACCTTTTAAATTTGCAAGATACCTTTCAAATATATGCATGCAAGATACCTTTTAAAGGCAAGATACCTTTTACTAAGATACCTTTTGATACCAAGATACCAAGATACCTTTTGATACCAAGACACCTTTTAAATTTGCAAGATACCTTTTAAATATATGCATGCAAGATACCTTTTAAAGGCAAGATACCTTTTACTAAGATACCTTTTGATACCAAGATACCAAGATACCTTTTAAATACTAAGATACCTTTTAAATTTAAATACCAATAAGCAAGATACAAGATATCTTTTAAATACCAAGATACCTTTTAAATTTAAATACCAAGAAGCACGATACCAAGATACCTTTTAAATTTGCAAGATACCTTTCAAATATGTGCATGCAAGATACCTTTTAAAGGCAAGATACCTTTTACCAAGATACCTTTTACCAAGATACCTTTTGCCAAGATGCCTTTTGATACCAAGATACCTTTTACCAAAATACCATTTGATACCAAGATACCAAGATACCTTTTAATGGCAAGATACCTTTTACCAAGATACCTTTTGATTCCATGATACCTTTTAAATACCAAGATACCTTTTAAATTTAAGTACCAATAAGCAAAATACCAAGATACCTTTGAAATTTGCAAGATACCTTTCAAATATATGCATGCAAGATACCTTTTAAAGGCAAGATACCTTTTACCAAGATACCTTTTTATACCAAGACACCAAGATACCTTTTAAATACCAAGATACCTTTTAAATTTAAATACCAATAAGCAAGATACCAAGATACCTTTTAAATTTGCAAGATACCTTTCAAATATATGCATGCAAGATACCTTTTAAATTTGCAAGATACATTTCAAATATATGCATGCAAGATACCTTTTAAATTTGCAAGATACTTTTCAAATATATGCATGCAAGATACCTTTTAATTGTGCGCGTGTTGTTTGTGTGAGTTGGCAAAGCCCTTCCGACCTATAAAATGGTACAAAATGAAGTCACTGTTTCTGCCTGGCCCGTTACAGCACTACGTGAGAGTTTAATCCACCAACTATCTGATATATAATCATGGAAGCCAGGAGACAATCTGTGCAAAGAGAGCAATCTTTTTGTTCCCAAATGCTTGCCAAACACCTACTGAGGGTTACAATTGCATTCACACCTACAGTATATAGCATGAATGAGAACTAAAACGACATTCGGTAGAAAGAACATCTCCACCTGGCTGAACACTATGTTCTGTATCCCACTGATAGGCCGGATCTGGATTTGTAGGTGAACCAAAATCTAATCGGCTTGTTCTTGTCGCCAAACAAACTCATCCACCAAGTTTTGTCAAATATCATGCTATATATTGTTTTTGACCTCAATAGTAAAGAATCATTTAAACAATTATTCTATCCGGATCCGGATCTTCACCGAAATCTAAACAATTCGTCCTTGTCACACACCGAACATGTCCACCAAATTTCATCCAAACCCACCCACAACTTCTTGAAATATCCTGCTCACTCACAGACAAACAGACAAGGATGAAAACCTACCCCACACCCACCTAAATCGGTGGTGGAGATAAAAAGAAAAATTCCCAGTCAGACCATTACTCGTGTCTCCATGCTTTTCATGGAATGCTACATGGAATAACCATCAGCATATTCGCCGATTTGTCCAACTTCAAGCCTCTTTTCCATTACCACCCCATTACCATCCTGACCTCCCTGCCCACAACCCTTGAGAAGTGACAAACATTTATGCGATGCTAAATAAATGGACAAGAAAGAGCAATCAGAGATTGCAGACCCTCGCCAGGACATGTTTTTGTGTTGTTTCGGATACAGTTCGTTTTTATATCCAAGATGGCTTCCAAACCACGTCACTGTTGACGGTTTTTTTCCCAACATTATATCCCCAGGGGGTAGTCAAACATATTGTTTAACATTTCGCATCGATCCATTCAGTGCTTTCAGAGAAGAACAATAATTTCATTTCTGCAGTTTTTGCATAAAATCCAATATGGCTGCCAGACCGTGTGACCTATGACTTAATTGTTTTAAAAATTTATTCCCCATGGCTATTAGTTAATATGTGTGGAGTTTCATATCGATCTAGTAAGCCTTTCTGGAAAAGAAGATTGTTGAAGGATTTTATTTTCAATCCAATATGGCTGCTGAACCACGTGACCGATAACGTCATCAATTTCATTCTCACAAGCAATGTTTGTGCCGATCAGGCTCAATAAATGTCAAACTGATTGGATCAAGCGTTCTACTTGTTCTAATTATGCCGTCATAATGAAGGCACCGATGACATCATCAAGAATATACATGTTCCCCATGGAGAGTACTTGACAATGTGGCACGTTTCCAAGATGGTGCCTGTACCACGTGACCTATGACGTCATAATTATCATTTTAAAATTATACAGGAGCAACTGCTCCTATGGCGAAAATTTCGTGTCAATCGAACCAAGATCTCCACCTCGTTTACTCGTGTTCACTCTTTCATTCCTCTTTTCTCCCGCCTCTGGAACAAACTCCCTCACTCTATTCAATCCCACTCCTCCCTCCAGGTCTTTAGAACAGCTGTTCACCACCATCTGTTATCTTCTCCCATCCAAAACCTTGATCTTTTCTACCCCCGTTAATTCACCCCAGATCCACTTTTCTGAAATTCCGACTTCTTTCCTGGAAGTCCTAGCTATGTCCATGTGGTTTTTTTTTTTTTTTACCTCAACTCCCTTCCCACGCCTCCTCCCCCCAAGCCCTCTCCCTCCCACAGATCTCCCGATGTCCCTGCTCTCAAATGTTGTACTTGTGTGCTTCCCCTTCTTTCCCCATGTTGTCTCCTGCTCCCTTTATTTCATCTTATGTGTCCGTTTTTTTTTGTCATTAATGTTAGCTCTTACATGAGCCTCGATCTCGTATACAAAAAAAACCAAAAAGCAAAATACGGACAAACAGACAAATGGACCCAAATACCCTCTCCTCTTGCGAGGGTAAAAGGTACGCATAGCAATTCGAGAAGCAATATTTGACATCTCCGCACGTAATCCATGCAATATATTTGTAGATAAATAGAGCGAGACCTTTCTTCTTTTTCACGGTGTTCAAAAACAAAACAAAAGAAACGGACACACAGACATATAGACCCAAAAGCAATACCCTCTCTTCTTGCGAGGGTAAAAGGTACGCATAGCAATTCGAGAAGCAATATTTGATATCTCCGCACGTAATCCTTGCAATATATTTGTAGATAAATAGAGCGAGACCATTCTTCTTTTTCACGGTGTTCAAAAAAAAGAAAAAAGAAACGGACACACAGACATATAGACCCACATGCAATACCCTCTCTTCTTGCGAGGGTAAAAGGTACGCGTAGCAATTCGAGAAGCAATATTTGACATCTCCGCACGTAATCCATGCAATATATTTGTGGATAAATAGAGCAAGACCTTTCTTCTTTTTCCACGGTGTTCAGGCACCGAAACCCTCGCAAATCTAATATTGTAAATCTCGGCCTGACATTATCTCTTTCTTTCCCAGTGCTATAATGAAAATAGCTGCATCTGCTTTCCACAATCAGGAGAGAAAGTTCTCCTTGCAAAACACGAACAAAGGTCGGAGTCCAGATGAATGGGGGGCTTAAAGAATCTGCTTCTGGACTCGTGTTTGGCGTTGATGGTGCTTAAAAGGTAGACACCTTTCCTTTCCCGGAGAGCTGTATTTTCACCTGTGCTGGACCGCATTGGGTTTGCATCAAAGTGTTCTGAAACGGTGTGAAATCGCACGTTCTTCCGAAGAAGCTGCAGTTGTCCCGCAATCCTTGGGATTACACAGATGAAGGTGCTAAGCTGAAGATGTCTTTACCAGACTGGGAGCTGTAATGATTTTGAGCGTCCGCTGTGAGTTGGGAAGGTCGGCGGTTCGACCCCAGCTGAGTCATACCAAAAACTTTTTTGTTTTAATGGTACGAGCTGCCTCATCCATTGACACTCAGAATTTTAAAAGGATAGAGTGTGGACCAACCAACCATATGTTGGCAACACTTGATGATGGGCCCAATGGTCTCCTCCTGCATCGAAGTCCCTTGTAAGGAAACACATATTATTATGGTTTCTGCAATTGGAGTGGTGCTGGTCTTCAGAACCTTGTATGAATTGTTTTCATCTTTGGATATGGGTCATGTCCTAATGGACTCATATTTGGGATAATCGAGTCTCACTGACATTGGTGACCTGGTTCCGCAGGTCACACTGCATCAACCTGGGTTGGTGCATCTGAAATCTGTTACTGCGACCAGGACGACATCAGCTCAGGCAGACACAGAGACCAGTTTTATTTTTTTGAGCTTTTTAAATATACAGTATATATATTTTTTTAGATTAATAAATAGGAATATAAATCATTAAATTGATATATGTGGGGAAATTACATGCCCAGGCTAGGAATCAAACCCAGGTTCTCTGGAAAACCGTACCAGTGCTCTGCCATCTGAGCTATCTGGGCGACCCTGACCAAGCATGCAATCTTCCCACACATATGATTGCCACTCTCTTTCCGTCAATGCTTCCGGGGCACTCGCTGCCAACCATAGGAGCACCACCGGCCTGAACACGAGAGGGTCTTCCTCCAATGGTGCGACAAATCCATGTCCTCTATTATAAACAGCACTGGTGTGGTGTTTATAATAATTGCTTCACTACGCCCCCAGTGGTGTTTATTTATTATGTTTATGATTTTATTATGTTTATTATTTATTATATTTATTTATTATGTGACTAATACGATATTCAAGGTGCTGAAAACTCTTCTAACATGTTAGCCTGGATTACTTACCTGCCTGACAGCAAATGGTGAGAGTATTGAACCCTGAAAAATGTTTTCCTTTGTGGAACAGAGCTTCTTGGGAGACCTGTTTCACAAGCACGGGCGTGATGTCCCAGGAAACAAGCTGGATGAATACACAGACACCATGGTGAGGTCGCCACCCATACACAGACACCATGGTGAGGTCGCCAACCATACACAGACACCATGGTGAGGTCACCACCCATACACAGACACCATGGTGAGGTCACCACCCATACACAGACACCATGGTGAGGTCGCCACCCATGCACAGACACCATGGTGAGGTCGCCACCCATACACAGACACCATGGCGAGGTCGCCACCCATACACGGACACCATGGTGAGGTCGCCACCCATACACAGACACCATGGTGAGGTCGCCACCCATACACAGACACCATGGTGAGGTCGCCAACCATACACAGACACCATGGTGAGGTCGCCACCCATACTCAGACACCATGGTGAGGTCGCCACCCATACACAGACACCATGGTGAGGTCGCCACCCATACACAAACACTATGGTGAGTTCGCCACCCATACACAGACACCATGGTGAGGTCGCCACCCATACACAGACACCATGGTGAGGTCGCCACCCATACACAAACACTATGGTGAGGTCGACACCCATAATACACAGACACCATGGTGAGGTCGCCACCCATACACAAACACTATGGTGAGGTCGACACCCATAATACACAGACACCATGGTGAGGTCGACACCCATAATACACAGACACCACGTTGAGGTCGACACCCATAATACACAGACACCACGTTGAGGTCGACACCCACAATACACAGACACAACGTTGAGGTCGACACCCATACACAGACACCACGTTGAGGTCGACACCCATACACAGACACCATGGTGAGGTCGCCACCCATACACAGACACCACGTTGACGTCACCATCCATACACAGACACCATGGTGAGGTCGACACCCGTAATACACAGACACCACGTTGAGGTCGACACCCATACACAGACACCATGGTGAGGTTGACACCCATACACAGACACCACGTTGAGGTCGACACCCATACACAGACACCATGGTGAGGTTGACACCCATACACAGACACCATGGTGAGGTCAACACCCATAATACACAGACACCACGTTGAGGTCAACACCCATACACAGCCACCATGGTGAGGTCGCCACTCATACACAAACACCATAAGGTTGAGAACCGCATCATGGATACGAAAGGATTTTCAATCAACTTCCGCTCTACCTGCAAATTCCTTCCTTTTTTTTTTTTTTTTTTTTTTTTTCCTGGAAATCGCACGATGTAAAGGTACTTGTACACGTTTGATCTTGAAGTCGTACCTGTAACGAAGGTGACAACTCGCGCCCGCCCCACAATTCCTCCTCCGTTCCTTCGTTGGGCGACTTCTACCTGTACAAAGGAGGCAGAGCGAGTTCAAGCAAATGAAGGCCGATCATCGAATCATCAACATTGGAGGAACCATCACACGGGATGTTTAGCAGAGCCGTTGGGGGTTGATAAACATGGAAGGGACAAAGTGGCTTTATGGAGGAATCTGAATGAGGGCAAAACTTGTGCAATCACATTGAACTCGTTTTAAGCCAAACGGAGTAAAGCATCCTTCATTTCCCTTTGGTATTGAGAATTTGCATGATCATTGTTTTGCATAATCGTCTGGCTCCATCAAAGACTTGTGGATGCGCGTCCCAGAGCGCTCAGGGATCAGCAGCAGCACATTAGGGATGTACAGTACAGTGGACATGATTAATCTATCAGATGGAGATGTACAGTACAGTGTCTATGATGAGTCTATCAGATGGAGATGTACAGTACAGTGTATATGATTAATCTATCAGATGGAGATGTACAGTACAGTGTCTATGGTGAGTCTATCAGATGGAGATGTACAGTACAGTGTATATGATTAATCTATCAGATGGAGATGTACAGTACAGTGTCTATGATGAGTCTATCAGATGGAGATGTACAGTACAGTGTATATGATTAATCTATCAGATGGAGATGTACAGTACAGTGTATATGGTGAATCTATCAGATGGAGATGTACAGTACAGTGTCTATGATGAGTCTATCAGATGGAGATGTACAGTACAGTGTATATGGTGAATCTATCAGATGGAGATGTACAGTACAGTGTCTATGATTAATCTATCAGATGTAGATGTACTGTACAGTGTATATGGTGAATCTATCAGATGGAGATGTACAGTACAGTGTCTATGATGAGTCTATCAGATGGAGATGTACAGTACAGTGTATATGGTGAATCTATCAGATGGAGATGTACAGTACAGTGGACATGATTAATCTATCAGATGGAGATGTACAGTACAGTGTCTATGATGAGTCTATCAGATGGAGATGTACAGTACAGTGTATATGGTGAATCTATCAGATGGAGATGTACAGTACAGTGTACATGGTGAATCTATCAGATGGAGATGTACAGTACAGCGTCTATGATGAGTCTATCAGATGGAGATGTACAGTACAGTGTATATGATTAATCTATCAGATGGAGATGTACAGTACAGTGTCCATGATGAGTCTATCAGATGGAGATGTACAGTACAGTGTATATGATGAATCTATCAGATGGAGATGTACAGTACAGTGTATATGATTAGTCTATCAGATGGAGATGTACAGTACAGTGGACATGATTAATCTATCAGATGGAGATGTACAGTAGGCCTACAATGTACATGATGAATCTATCAGATGGAGATGTACAGTAGTGTACATGATGAATCTATCAGATGGAGATGTACAGTACAGTGTACACGATTAATCTATCAGATGGAGATGTACAGTACACTGTACACTCCATCATCCATCATCTATCAGATGATGATAGATCTATCACGATGAATCTATCAGATGGAGATGTACAGTAGGCCTACAGTGTACATGATGAATCTATCAGATGGAGATGTACAGTAGTGTACATGATGAATCTATCAGATGGAGATGTACAGTACAGTGTACACGATTAATCTATCAGATGGAGATGTACAGTACAGTGTACACGATTAATCTATCAGATGGAGATGTACAGTACAGTGTACACGATTAATCTATCAGATGGAGATGTACAGTAGTGTACATGATGAATCTATCAGATGGAGATGTACAGTAGTGTACATGATGAATCTATCAGATGGAGATGTACAGTAGTGTACATGATGAATCTATCAGATGGAGATGTACAGTACAGTGGACATGATTAATCTATCAGATGGAGATGTACAGTACAGTGTACACGATTAATCTATCAGATGGAGATGTACAGTACAGTGTACACGATTAATCTATCAGATGGAGATGTACAGTAGTGTACATGATGAATCTATCAGATGGAGATGTACAGTAGTGTACATGATGAATCTATCAAATGGAGATGTACAGTACAGTGTACACGATGAATCTATCAGATGGAGATGTACAGTACAGTGTACACGATTAATCTATCAGATGGAGATGTACAGTACAGTGTACACGATGAATCTATCAGATGGAGATGTACAGTACAGTGTACACGATTAATCTATCAGATGGAGATGTACAGTACAGTGTACACGATGAATCTATCAGATGGAGGACTCGGAATTGTCAAGATGGAAATCCTTAGATGTGGACACAAGTCGGGTTCGACTTCGAGGCCAGGTCGTCCTACCTGAGCTAGTACACTGACCTTGGCCCAACAGACTGACGAGGAATTCCGACGTGTTCCAACGTCGGTAAAAGTGACGTCTATTTAGCAACGTTGGCCCAACGTCGGCAAAGGTTGTAATGGTCGCCAGAGGAAAAAGGATTTCCAACATGGTCCAAGGTCGGTAAAAGCGACGTCTATTTAGCAACGTTGGTTTAACGACAGTCTTATGGCGTAAAATAGATGGGACAATTGACAATTGTTGGGACAATGGACAATTGTTGGACAATGGACAATTGTTGGGACAATGGACATTTGTTTGAAAATGGACAATTGTTGGGATAATGGACAATTGTTGGGCCAATGGACAATTGTTGGGCCAATGGACAATTGTTGGGACAATGGACAATTATTGGGACAATGGACAATTGTTGGGACAATGGACAATTGTTGGGACAATGGACAATTATTGGGACAATGGACAATTGTCGGACAATGGACAATTATTGGGACAATGGACAATTGTTGGGACAATGGACATTTGTTGGACAATGGACAATTGTTGGACAATGGACAATTGTTGGACAATGGACAATTGTTTGGCCAACGGACAATTGTTGGACACTGGACAATTGTTGGGCCATTAGTGGGCTGACGTCAGTGTGTTCACTGGGACCCGACAAAGTGGCTCCGCACGGTACGGATTTTACAGGTATTGCTTATTTGCACATCAATAACTGAATATGGATGTTTCCTTAATGGTGTTTCTCTTTGTTATTGATAAGCTGAGCTATCCCTGCATAACCAGTGCAAGTCGCATCAGAGTGAAGAACTGATGATAACTGTAATCATTTAATTCCCACAATTCTCACGTTCTGAAACAGGTCCCATAGGATGCTGCAGAGGAAGCAAACTTACCTCCGGGCTCTCTAGTCTGGGGTCGATTCCCAACAGGACTTCAAACTGTCCGATGGGGGCTTCACGAGCCTCGTGTTGCATCATAATGTGCGCCATCGCTCGGATGGATGTTAAGCCGGATATCCCGTCTGCTAGAATTAGATGGTGGACCTTAAATATCCCCTGGTGTTCTTCGTGAAGAGTAGACGAGTTATCACCGGTGCTCTTAACATATTACCAATGCTTCCTCAAATCACCTTCAATCGAACGGCAGGCCTGGCCAGCTGGATCGTGAAAAACGTGGGTCAACAAAGTTCCCCGAATGACCTGACAAGGAGGGATTAATTGGGGTTATTAAAGTAGTAGTCATAGTAGTAGTAGTATAAACAGTTGTAGGTGTAGCAATAATTACATTTTGAAAACACACATCCACACACCACAACCACAACCACAACCACACACACACACACACACACACACACACACAAACACCACAACCACACACACAAACAGACACACACACCACAACCAGACACACACACACACACACACACACACACACACACCACACACACACACACACAAACACCACAACCACACACACACACACCACAACCACACACACACACACACACACACACACACACACACACACACACACACACACACCACAATCACACACATACACACGCACACACACAAACATCACAACCGTACACACACACACACACACACACACACACACACACACACCACAACCACACACACACACACACACACACACACACACACAAACATCACAACCACACACACACACACACACACACACACACACACACACACACACACACACACCACAACCACATACACACAGAAACACCACACACACAAACACACAAACAAACACACACAAACACATATATACGTACACACTGCACTTATACCAAAACCTGTACATAAATGTGACTGAATGTGTTTGTAATCCAATCTCTAACCTTGCTATTCCTGTACCTGTAGATGAAGCTGTTTGACCGAAATCATGACGGGAGGTTAGATTTGACTGACCTTGCCCGGTGGGTTTGTATATTTCATCATCTAAACGTCACAAACTGTTGCATGCGTCACAGTACATCCCAGCACTGTTTATTAAATGAATTGGCTTGTCGCCATCAGCAAAACAGCAATCCATCGGTGTTTTATGATGTTGTGAGTAGTCTCTGTTCCATCAAATGTCTTATGTCACCACATGATGACTCGAAGAAACACCAATATGGTTACTTTTTCCAATCACATTGCTATGTGGTCTGTGCATTTTAAAGGATACAGTTTGAATTACTTTATCAGCTAGACACGAGACACGTGGTCTGATGAAACCACAATAACCCATCCAGTATTTCACTACACGTGTTTACATCGGTAATTACATATACAGTAACTTCAGAAAGTATTCACACCCCTTGAATTTTTTGCACATTTTGTTGTGTCACAGCCTCAATTTAAAATGGGATCAAATTGAGATTTGTTCTCACTGATTGACACATAATACCCCATAATGTCAAAATGCAATTTCTTTTTCAGAATTTTTTCTCCAGATTAATTAAACAAGAAAAGCGAAAATGTCTCGAGTCAATAAGTATTCAACCCCTTTGCTATGACACTCCAAATTGAGCTCAGGTGCATCTAATTTCCTTTCATTATCCTTGAGATGTCTCTACAACTTGATTGGAGTCCACCTGTGGCCAATTCAATTGATTGGACATTATTTAGAAAGAAACACACCTTTCTATACGAGGTCCCACAGTTGACAGTGCGTGTCAGAGCAGAAACTCTACGATGGAGTCCAAGGAACTGTCCGGAAAACTCCGAGATAGAATTGTGAGAAGGCATAGATCTGGGGAAGGGTAGAAAACAATTTCTAGAGTGTTGAAGTTCCGAAGAGCACAGTGAGCTCCATCATTAAGGAATGGAAAGAATATTGAACCACCCAGACTCTTCCTCGAGCTGGCCGTCCGACCAAACTGAGCAACCAGGCAAGAAATACCTTGGTCAGGTAGGTGACCAAGAACCCAGTGACCACTCTGATAGAACTACAGAGTTCCTTGGCTGAGATGGGAGAACCTGCCGGAAGGACAACCGTCTCTGAAGCACTTTACAAATCTAGGCTTTATGGGAGAGTGTCCAGATGGAAATCACTTCTGAGAAAAAGGCACATGGCAGCACACCTGGAGTTTGCAAAAAGGCACGTGAAAGATTCTGAGAGCACGAGGCAAAATATTATTTGGTCTGATGAAACAAAAATTGAACTCTGCCCTGAATGCAAAGTACTACGTCGCATAGAGCACAGCTCATCACCCATCTAACACCATCCGTACCATGAAGTATGGTGCTGGCTGCATCATGTCATGGGGATGCTTTTCAGCGGCAGGGACTGGGAGAATTGTAAGGACAGAGGGAACAATGAATGGAGCCAAATACAGGCAAATCCTTGAGGAGAACCTGCTTCAGAGTGGAAATGACGTTAGACTGCAGTGATGATTTACGTTCCAACAGGACAATGACCCCAAGGATACAGCCAAAGCAACACTGGAATGGCTTCAGAACAAGAACATCAAAGTTATTGGGGGGCCCAGCCAAAGCCCAGACTTGAATCCCATTGAAAATATGTGGAAAGACTTGAAGATTGCTATTTACCGACGGTTTCCATCCAACTTGACAGAGCGTGAGCAAATCTGCAACGAAGAATGGGAGAAACTCCCCAAATCCAGATGTGCAAAGCTGATACAGACATACCCAAGAAGACTCAACGCTAATACAGACATACCCAAGAAGACTCAATGCTAATACAGACATACCCAAGAAGACTTAAATCTGATACAGACATACCCAAGAAGACTCAATGCTAATACAGACATACCCAAGAAGACTCAAATCTGATACAGACATACCCAAGAAGACTCAACGCTAATACAGACATACCCAAGAAGACTCAACGCTAATACAGACATACCCAAGAAGACTCAACGCTAATACAGACATACCCAAGAAGACTCAAATCTGATACAGACATACCCAAGAAGACTCAATGCTAATACAGACATACCCAAGAAGACTCAAATGTGATAAAGACATACCCAAGAAGACTGAAATCTGATACAGACATACCCAAGAAGACTCAAATCTGATACAGACATACCCAAGAAGACTCAAAGCTGTAACAGACATACCCAAGAAGACTCAAATGTGACACAGACATACCCAAGAAGACTGAAATCTGATACAGACATGAGACATACCCAAGAAGACTCAAAGCTGTTACAGACATACCCAAGAAGACTCAAATCTGATACAGACATACCCAAGAAGACTCAATGCTAATACAGACATACCCAAGAAGACTCAACGCTAATACAGACATACCCAAGAAGACTCAACGCTAATACATACATACCCAAGAAGACTCAATGCTGATACAGACATACCCAAGAAGACTCAACGCTAATACAGACATACCCAGTAAGACTCCAATCTGATACAGACATACCCAGTAAGACTCCAATCTGATACAGACATACCCAAGAAGACTCAATGCTAATACAGACATACCCAGTAAGACTCCAATCTGATACAGACATACCCAAGAAGACTCAAAGCTGTTACAGACATACCCAAGAAGACTCAATGCTAATACAGACATACCCAAGAAGACAACGCTAATACAGACATACCCAAGAAGACTCAACGCTAATATGGACATACCCAAGAAGACTCATCGCTAATACAGACATACCCAAGAAGACTCAACGCTAATACAGACATACCCAAGAAGACTCAAAGCTGATACAGACATACCCAAGAAGACTCAACGCTAATACAGACATACCCAAGAAGACTCAACGCTAATACAGACATACCCAAGAAGACTCAAATCTGATACAGACATAACCAAGAAGACTCAATGCTAATACAGACATACCCAAGAAGACTCAATGCTAATACAGACATACCCAAGAAGACTCAAAGCTGATACAGACATACCCAAGAAGACTCAACGCTAATACAGACATACCCAAGAAGACTGAAAGCTGACACAGACATACCCATGAAGACTCAAAGCTGATACAGACATACCCAAGAAGACAACGCTAATACAAACATACCCAAGAAGACTCAAAGCTGATACAGACATACCCAAGAAGACTCAACGCTAATACAGACATACCCAAGAAGACTGAAAGCTGACACAGACATACCCAAGAAGACTGAAAGCTGATACAGACATACCCAAGAAGACTCAACGCTAATACAGACATACCCAAGAAGACAACGCTAATACAAACATACCCAAGAAGACTCAAAGCTGATACAGACATACCCAAGAAGACTCAACGCTAATACAGACATACCCAAGAAGACTGAAAGCTGATACAGACATACCCAAGAAGACTGAAAGCTGATACAGACATACCCAAGAAGACTCAACGCTAATACAGACATACCCAAGAAGACTGAAAGCTGACACAGACATACCCAAGAAGACTGAAAGCTGATACAGACATACCCAAGAAGACTCAAAGCTGACACAGACATACCCAAGAAGACTGAAAGCTGATACAGACATACCCAAGAAGACTGAAAGCTGATACAGTCATACCCAAGAAGACTACTCGCTAATACAGACATACCCAAGAAGACTCAAAGCTGATACAGACATACCCAAGAAGACTCAACGCTAATACAGACATACCCAAGAAGACTCAACGCTAATACAGACATACCCAAGAAGACTCAACGCTAATACAGACATACCGAAGAAGACTCAACACTAATACAGACATACCAAAGAAGACTCAAAGCTGATACAGACATACCCAAGAAGACTCAACGCTAATACAGACACACCCAAGAAGACTCAACGCTAATACATACATACCCAAGAAGACTCAACGCTAATACAGACATACCCAAGAAGACTCAACGCTAATACAGACAGACCCAAGATGACTGAAAGCTGACACAGACATACCCAGGAAGACTCAACGCTAAACAGACATACCCAAGAAGACTCAAAGCTGACACAGACATACCCAAGAAGACTGAAAGCTGATACAGACATACCCAAGAAGACTCAAACCTGACACCGACATACCCAAGAAGACTGAAAGCTGATACAGACATACCCAAGAAGACTCAACGCTAATACAGACATACCCAAGAAGACTCAATGCTAATACAGACATACCCAAGAAGACTCAAAGCTGATACAGACATACCCAAGAAGACTCAACGCTAATACAGACATACCCAAGAAGACTGAAAGCTGACACAGACATACCCATGAAGACTCAAAGCTGATACAGACATACCCAAGAAGACTCAACGCTAATACAAACATACCCAAGAAGACTCAAAGCTGATACAGACATACCCAAGAAGACTCAACGCTAATACAGACATACCCAAGAAGACTGAAAGCTGACACAGACATACCCAAGAAGACTGAAAGCTGATACAGACATACCCAAGAAGACTCAACACTAATACAGACATACCCAAGAAGACTGAAAGCTGACACAGACATACCCAAGAAGACTGAAAGCTGATACAGACATACCCAAGAAGACTCAAAGCTGACACAGACATACCCAAGAAGACTGAAAGCTGATACAGACATACCCAAGAAGACTGAAAGCTGATACAGTCATACCCAAGAAGACTCAACGCTAATACAGACATACCCAAGAAGACTCAAAGCTGATACAGACATACCCAAGAAGACTCAACGCTAATACAGACATACCCAAGAAGACTCAACGCTAATACAGACATACCCAAGAAGACTCAATGCTAATACAGACATACCCAAGAAGACTCAACGCTAATACAGACATACCGAAGAAGACTCAACACTAATACAGACATACCAAAGAAGACTCAAAGCTGATACAGACATACCCAAGAAGACTCAACGCTAATACAGACACACCCAAGAAGACTCAACGCTAATACATACATACCCAAGAAGACTCAACGCTAATACAGACATACCCAAGAAGACTCAACGCTAATACAGACAGACCCAAGATGACTGAAAGCTGACACAGACATACCCAAGAAGACTCAACGCTAAACAGACATACCCAAGAAGACTCAAAGCTGACACAGACATACCCAAGAAGACTGAAAGCTGATACAGACATACCCAAGAAGACTCAAACCTGACACCGACATACCCAAGAAGACTGAAAGCTGATACAGACATACCCAAGAAGACTCAAAGCTGACACAGACATACCCAAGAAGACTCAACGCTAATACAGACATACCCAAGAAGACTCAAAGCTGATACAGACATACCCAAGAAGACTGTAAGCTGACACAGACATACCCAAGAAGACTCAACGCTCATACAGACATACCCAAGAAGACTCAAAGCTGATACAGACATATCCAAGAAGACTGTAAGCTGACACAGACATACCCAAGAAGATTCAAAGCTGGAATCGCTGCCAAAACCGCTTCTACGAAGTATTTACTTTGAGTGCTGAAAACTTGTGTAAATTGGATATTACTAGGGCATGCCCGTACTATATCTATATCTAAAATTATATCCCCCCCTCTATTTACATGAAATGGTTTGGTCCATGAAATGTTTTGGTCCATTCGCAACGCCAAAGCGAACGGCGAACGCTTTACATGAAATGGTTTGGTCCATGAAATGTTTTGGTCCATTCGCAACGCCAAAGCGAACGGCGAACGGCTTGCGAGTACAGTGACAATCCCCCCCCCCCCCCTCTATTTACATGAAACATGACATGAAATTTGTCCGTTTAATTAGTTTTAAAACATAGTTTAACGCCAACATATGGCATGCACGTACCCGTACTATCCGTAATGGCGCACGCTCTCACAGGAGCTCCGGAAGGTCGTATATCGCAGTTACGATGAATCGCAAATTAGTTTTTATTAGTTTTATTATTAGTTTTAAAACATAGTTTAACGCCAACATAGCGCCAACATAGTTTGCAAACGTGAAATAAATGAATACGCTCTCAAATGTGCCATCCGAGGCAGAGTGTGTTCGCCACGTTCGGCACACGCGATAGCTCGCTGCTCTCTGATTGGTTGAATCGTTTTTTGGACATAGCTCGGTAAGTAATTGTCCGATTAATATGAAACCTTGAAAAGGCACATCCTCGGGTCCCCAGCAATATACCTGGCAAGTTTAAAGTATATCGGACCCGTGGTTGTCGAGAAACAGCGGTCACAGACAAACAAACAAACACACAGAGATTACTGGAATTATAGATAGATGTATCTTGTGGTGCTGTGCACACACGACTCGATTGCCAGAGAGGTAGGCCACAACGTGTTGGTACAAACAAAGTCTTTATTAAGAGCTCGCACTTCAGCACTGGGCGGGCTCGAGCTTAGAGCCCGCATATATGTCCCGAGGCCACGCCTTGTTCCCGGGCGTGGCTGATCGGTCGAAAGGCGGGGCATGCGCTTTCGTTCCCCGCCTGGACGCTCGCGCCACCCACTGGTGCGCGGAATTATTGTCCTTTGTGTCCGCCACACGCGACCCCCCAGAATTCCCGCGCACCTGAAGGGTGAGTTTGCGGGGAAGCCGGATGACCCGGCCGAAACGCCCCCTGGCGATGGGTGCAGGGCTGGGGGGTAGCGGGGCTGGGGGGTGCCGGGGGTCCGACCGCCGGGGGGCGGCCTCGACGCGGAGGCAGAGCTGCTTGCGGGGGGTGGTCCAGATCGAGGTGGGCCGGCTTGAGGCGGTCCACGGAGATGCGATCCAGGGCAACGCCGATGTCGATGGTGAAATATTTGTCCCCGGTCTCCAGTACGCGGAAGGGCCCGTCGTACAGGGGCCGTAGCGGTGCCTGGTGGGCGTCGTGCCGGACGAAGACGTACTACGCCGTGCGAAGCTCCGGGGCGATGTGGGAAGACGGGCAACCGTGGTGTGCCGTCGGCACCGGGGCGAACCTCCAGGCGGTCTCCTGAAGGGCGGAGCGCTGTTGCGCCGCGGACCAAGGAGCCGTGGAGTCGGGGATAAATTCGCCCGGTACCCGCAGTGGTTGCCCGAAGACCAACTCCACCGAGGACGCACGCAGGTCGTCCTTGGGCACCATCCTGAGGCCCAGCAGGACCCAGGGGAGCCTGTCGGCCCAGCTGCCGTCGCGGAGGCTGGCCCGGACCGCGGCCTTCATCGAGCGATGAAAGCGCTCACACAGGCCATTGGCCTGGGGGTGGTAGGCCGTGGTGCGGTGTAGTTTCACGCCGAGCCCTTGCGCCACCGCGGCCCAGAGCTCCGAGGTGAACTGGGGGCCGCGGTCGGACGAGATGTCCGAGGGGGCACCGAACCGGGCAACCCAAGTGGCGATGAAGGCTTGCGCCACATCAGCCGCAGACGTCGCCGCCAATGGGATGGCCTCCGGCCACCGTGTGGTGCGGTCCACCATGGTGAGGAGGTGGGGGAACCCCCGCGAGGGGGGCAGAGGTCCCATCAGGTCGACGTGCACTTGGTCGAACCGACGCTCGGGCACCACAAACGGGGCCAACGGGGCCTGGGTGTGGCGGTGGACCTTTGCGCGCTGGCACGCGCGGCACGTCCTGGCCCAGTCGCGGACGTCCTTCCTGAGGCCATTGCAGACGAACTTCGCCGCGACGAGCTTCTGGGAGGCCTTCGCGCCCGGGTGGGACAGGCCATGGATGGCGTCGAACCCTGGGCGCTGCCAGCCAGCGGGCACGATGGGGCGAGGTCGGCCGAGGGAGACGTCGCACAGGAGGGCCGCGCCCGTGGCGTCGAACGGCACCTCGGTGACGCGGAGGCCCGTGATGGCGGTCTGCAAGGCCTGGATGCCGGGGTTGGCGGTCTGGTCCTCCGACATCCAGGCATAGTCGATCCCGAGGTGGACCCTGTGCGCGACGGACCGGGAAAGGCAATCCGCCACCGGGTTGTCTTTACCCGCCACGTGACGGATGTCCGTCGTATACTCGGACACGGCAGAGAGGTGACGCTGCTGCCGTGCCGACCTTGGCTCGGTGACCTTGGCCATCGCGAACACAAGGGGCTTGTGGTCGACGAAAGCCGTGAACGGGCGGCCCTCCAGCAGATGGCGGAAGTGTCGGACCGCCAGGTGGAGCCCGAGCAACTCGCGGTCGAAGGTGCTGTAGCGGCATTCGTGCGGGTGAAGCTGCCGGCTAAAAAACGTCAGCGGTTGCCAAGCACCACGCACCCACTGCTCGTGCACCGCGCCCACCACGTAGTCCGACGCGTCGGTAGTGAGGGCGATCGGCGCATCGGGCGCCGGGTGCGCCAGCATGGTGGCGTTGGCCAGGGCCAGCTTTGCGCCCGCAAACGCCGTGGCCATCGGCTCCGAGCAGGCGATGTCACCTTTGCCCGGCTTGCCCCGGAGGGCCTCGTGCAGGGGGCGGAGGAGCTGAGCGACGTGGGGCACGAAGCGGTGGTAAAAATTTACCATGCCCAGGAACTCCTGGAGCCCCTTGATCATGCGGGGTCGCGGGAAATCCCTGACCGCCTCCATCTTGGCCGGTAAAGGGACGGCCCCGTGCCTGGTGATGCGGTGCCCCAAGAAGTCGATGGTGGCGACGCCGAAACGGCACTTTGCGGGGTTGATGATTAGGCCATGCTGGCCCAGGCATTCGAAAAGCGTGCGGAGGTGGAGCAGGTGCTCCGCCCGGGACGCGCTCGTGACTAGGATGTCGTCCAGGTAGACAAAGAGGAAAGGTAAGTCACGCAAGACGCTGTCCATAAGCCGTTGGAATGCCTGGGCCGCATTCTTCAACCCGAAAGGCATTCTCAGGAACTCAAAGAGGCCGAAAGGGGTGATGACGGCCGTCTTCGGGACATCGTCCGGTTGTACGGGGACCTGGTGGTAGCCCCGGATGAGGTCCACCTTGGAAAACACGGTCGTGTTTGCCAACCGGGCGGAAAAGTCCTGGATATGCGGGACCGGGTAGCGGTTGGGGGTGGTGGCATCGTTGAGCCGGAGGTAGTCCCCACACGGCCGCCATCCCCCGCCGGGCTTCGGCACAATGTGCAGAGGAGAAGCCCAAGCGCTGTTGGAGCGCCGTACGATCCCCAGCCGCTCCAGCGTGGCAAACTCCGCTTTCGCCATGGTGAGCATCGTGGGTTCGAGTCGGCGTGCCCGGGCGTAGACCGGCGGCCCGACTGTGGGTATATGGTGCTCCACCCCGTGTTGAACGGCCACCGCTGAGAAGGTGGGCCGCATGAGGGCCGGGAAACTGGCTAGGAGGCGGATAAAGTCGTCCGCTGCTGGAAGCGTGCAAACTAAACTCGCCGGGACGGAACCTTCCAGCAAGCTGCTTGGCAAGCTGCTCGGTGAGCCACTCAGTGAGCCGCTCAACGAGCCGCTCAGCAAACAAGCGAGCGAGCTGAAGGTTTCGGCCTGGACGAGATGTCTGCGCTTCACGTCGACCAACAGCCCATGCGCACATAGGAAGTCCACGCCCAGCAGGGCCATTGGCACGCTGGCGGTCATGAACGACCATTGAAAGCGCTGCCCTCCAAACCGCAGTGAGAGGCAACGCTTCCCGAATGTGCGGATGGGTGTACCGTTGGCGGCAAGCAAAGCGGGACCCCGGCCTGTGGCTTGCTTGTCGGACGTGGAGGCGGGGAGGACGCTTACCTGCGCTCCTGTGTCGCAAAGGAAACAGCGCCCGGACAAGGTGTCCGTGATGAACAGGAGGCTGCCGGAATGGCCGACGCTCAGGGCCGCTAATGAGCGCCGGCCCGTTCGTTTCCCGACCCGTCAAAAGAGCACGGCGGGCGACACGTTTTAGCCTTGCGGCCGAACCTGCCGTGGTAGTCGCACCAGGTTTGCGGCGGTGAAGGCCACGGCGGCCGTGGTGGTGGCGGCGGCGGTAGTGGGCGGGGTGCAGCAGCGGCCACGAGGGAAGCCGGGGGCGCTGTAGCCTCTGCCCCAGGATCCACTATGGCAGCACCGTAAACCGACCGCGTGTCGCAGGCCGCGAAAAACTTGTCGGCCTCTCCGGCCAGGTCACGGGGTTCCGTGATTTTGGAACCAGCCAGCGCGAGGCGCACCTGTATCGGTAGCTGGCGGAGGAAAAGCGCACGAAACAAGAAATCCGGGCACTGGTCTCCAAGCAGCGACAGCATGTAATCCATCCCGATGGATGGTCGTGTGTCGCCGAGGGCGGGAAGGTCCAGGAGGCGGTCGGCCCGTTCGATCTCCGTGAGCCCGAACGTGGCGAGGAGGAGATGTTTAAGCGCCTCGTACTTGTTGTCGCCCGGCGGCGCCAAAGGATGGACACGACTCGGGCGGCAGTGCCGGGCCCGAGGGTGGCAACCACGTGGTAGTACCAGGTCTCGTCTGCCGTGATGCCTCGGAGCTGAAATTGAGCTTCGGCCTGCACAAACCAAACGTCGGCTTGTGCTTCCCAAAACTCCGGGAGTTTGACGGCGACGGCGTTGGTAGCCATGGCGCGTTCGGGGGTCAGCAACGGCTGAACCAATCGGGGTCACCAGTGTGGTGCTGTGCACACACGACTCGATTGCCAGAGAGGTAGGCCACAACGCGTTGGTACAAACAGAGTCTTTATTAAGAGCTTGCACTTCAGCACTGGGCGGGCTCGAGCTTAGAGCCCGCATATATGTCCCGAGGCCACGCCTTGTTCCCGGGCGTGGCCGATCGGTCGAAAGGCAGGGCATGCGCTTTCGTTCCCCGCCTGGACGCTCACGCCACCCACTGGTGCGCGGAATTATTGTCCTTTGTGCCCGCCACAATGTCATTTTTAATTAATTTGGAATAAATTCTAAAAAATATTCCATTTTGACATTATGGGTATTATGTGTAGTTCAGTGTCAATTTCATCCATTATAAATTCAGGCTGTAACACGACAAATTGTGAAGAAAGTCGAGGGGTGTGAATACTTTCCGAAGGCACTGTACACGTCAGTCCGAGTTCATTACAAACCGATTTTGTTTCCGCAGTATCCTGTCTGTTCAGGACAACTTCCTGCTGCAGTTCCGTATGGAGGTGGGTCACTCGGTGGGTTTCCTCATTCATCCGACAAAATATTAACCTGGATAACTCGGACAGCCGAGCTAACAATCCCTCTTGTGAACTAAATTGTGGTCACTTCCCAAACAACTACATCAGCCGTAATAGATCATGGCTGGGTCTCCTCTATAAAGGCATGAATTTTGGAACATCACAATGGGGTGTACTCTCTCTGTGATTGACAACGGGATGGGTTGGGGGAGGAGGGGTTTGGTGTGCTCTAATCACTATGGGATCATCTATTTATTACGTACACATCGGAGGAGCGAGGATTTGGGGATGGAAGTTAGGCCAGTGTGTACATTGTGCATACAGTGGGAGAGGAGGCTCGGGTTGATGTCGATCTGCCATGTCTATGTATTTAGTAATACATCCGATGATCTACCATAGGACTAGCCTAATATCTCAGAGCTAGGTGTACTCTACTCACAGCCGGGGTTCAATTCCCGACCTGACTGTAAACCATCATCTTGGTGTTTCACAGGGATGTTAAGTGGGGTGTTCTGTCTAGTTGGTGGACATTAAAAATCCCATGTTGTCTTTCACAGGGAGTAGGTGGGTTATCACCAGCACCCTAAACGAATTACAAATTCCTGTGCTAACCTGCAGGGAGCGGTGCATCAGCATTGCCCTCAGCAGTGATGCAACAGCAGACATGTGCTGCTTATATGAAAGAAGAAGACCCGACAGCAATAAACCCCATTCTCTCTTAAACCTGTCCCCATATTTCTAATCATCTATTTCCTCTCCCTTTTTCCTCACCACCTACTCTGTTTATACCTATAGGATTCTGGCCAGGAGCAGCGACGGAGGGACTTTGAGAAGATCTTTGCCCACTATGATCTGGTAAGATCAATCATCACTGAAACACCTGTTGTGCTGCATTATATGGGCTAAACGAATACATCCAGGGTCCTTCAAAAAGGACGGCACATTAAAAATTGTTTTACATTTTCTGAAAAATTGTACTTACATTATTTTTATTTTTTATTTTTATTTTTATTTTTTGCATACAAGATCGAGGCTCGTGTAAGAGCTAACATTAATGACAAAAAAACCGACACACAAAACATAAAATAAAGGGAGCGGGAGACAAGATGAGGAGAGGGGGAAGCACACAAACACAACATTTGAGAGCAGAGACATCGGGAGATCTGTGGGCGGGAGGGGGCTTGGGGGAAGGAGGTGTGGGAAATGGGGGGTGGGGGGAGAGGTATAAAACACATGGACACTGCTAGGACTTCCAGGAAAGAAGTCGGAATTTCAAAAAAGTGTATCTGGGGTGAATTAGCGGGGGTAGAAAAGATCAAGGTTTTGGTTGGGGGAAGATAAGATGGTGGTGAACAGCTGTTATAAAGACCTGGAGGGAGGAGTGGGATTGAAGAGAGTGAGGGAGTTAGTTCCAGAGGCGGGAAAAAAGAGGAATGAAAGAGTGAAGGTGAGCAGAGATTCTTGATTTTGGCAGTTTAACCATAAGAGGGTTGCTGGCAGATCTTGTGCACCCTCTAGGAATATTAGGGGGACAGAGCACAGAGAGAGCTGGGGGAGCAAGGCCGGAGAGGAGTCGGTAGAAGACAGAAAGACCACCAACCTGCCTGCGGTGAGTGAGTGAAAGGCCCTCGGAGATAGCTACATCGCGGGAGATTCCAATGATATGAAAGCTTTGGTTTCAACAGCGTGAAGCCGAGCTAGGTGTGAGGCAGGAGCACCGGCCCAGAGGGGAGAACAATATTCCAGAACAGTTGAAATGTATATTAGAATACAGTTATACAGTCCAAAGTAAAGAGTTTTTACTCGAGGTCAACAAGAGCTTTGTGCTGCTGCTGCTGTTGTTGTTGTGGAGGAGGGGCAAATTTTGAAATGTGCACCCATTGGTTGGACACCCGCCGGACCACACCCATATCTGTTGCTTGACTCCACCCACCATAGCACCGAGACAAAATTATATGGCCTCCATCTTGGTTTTCTGGTGGGCCTAATACATTAGGCCTGCAGGCCTCTGCTGATTATATACTGCCCGGGTTTGTTGCGTTATATTTCCATTGGCTTTATTTGGGTTGAATGTTATTGACATAGAGGGATCCCGAAAAATCTAATAATATGTCAAATAATAGTAAGGTTTAATCAAGGCCGTCAGAATGCCAAAAGGAGTATTCAAGTAATCCACCATCATATTAGCAGTGTGTGGCCTAGCCCCGCCATGCTGGAATAATGTTATCCAGCAGATGCACGCCAGAGTTCTCCAGATGAGACGTATAACCATATCCTGCAGTAGTTCAAGGTAAGAGTTGGAGGTAACTGTCTGACCGAGGAAAGCGGGGCGGACGATACCTGCAGATGAGAGTGGGTACTACACGGTGCAGCATAAAGGATCTAGAGGTCGTGAGGGTTTTCCTTAACCCACAATCACATGTTTTGTTTATTAACGTAACAGTTCAGATCGAGGGAGATGTTCTTCACCTGTTAACGAAATCGGCTTGTAAGGTATCTCGACAAACTACGATCAATTGTCGTACACGTTTATTCACTCTGCCGATACAGGCCCGATTCACCTCAGCGCCATCCGAGCTGGGGCGTAGGGATACAATGCGGTCCCGGTGTAGGGATACAACGGTGAATATTTGCAGCTTCATACATGACATCCTCCCCTTTAAGTCCAAAATTACCAAGAGCAATACGTGCTAGATTTCAAGAATTGACATTTCAAAAGCAACATTTCCAAAACATGTGAAAATATGTGTGCAAACGATTTTGAGAATAATGAAAATACGTGAAAATAGAACATGTGTCACTGTGAAAATAGAACATGTGTCACCGTGAAAAAAAACATCTTCAAAGATTCAACCAGTCGGGTGCTTTTCTCTCACGCATTGAGCGTCGCGGTGTACCAGTGGATACAGAGTCCGAGGTGATTCCTTTGGTCTCCACGAAGGGTGTAGCGTTCACAGAGGTTTTCGGGGCATCCGAGCCGGCTGGAGCGGCCACGACGATCTCCGGCAGTGGCGGGTCGAAATGTTGTCCTGACTGTGACGATGCTGCAGGCTCCATCGACTCACAGTGACGGTAGGTTATGTGGTCCTGATGTCGACGAATTTCGCGGCCGTCCTGCAGACGAATCATGCAGGACAGTGGACCTGGCTTCTCGATGATGTCCCCCGGTAGCCACGTCGCACCTGCACCAAAATTTCGGGCAAACACTGGATCTCCAATGTTGATACATCGACTGTTGGACGACTTATCGTGCACCAACTTTTGATTAAGCTGGCTCTGATAAACATTTGACGATATGTCTGGTTTGAGATTGTCAAGTATCGATCTCAAGTGTCGTTTCATCAATAACTCAGACGGAGCTGCACCGGTTGTTGATTGTGGCGTGATGCGGTATTTGAACAGGAGACGAGAAAGCTTTGTTTCCAGGGTTCCCTCCTGAAGTTTCTGCAATCCGGATTTGATGATTCCCACGGATCGTTCGGCCAAGCCATTTGAAGCCTGGTGATGTGGGCTGACAAACTTATGTTTGATGCTGTTCCGATGACGTGTGAACTCGGCAAACTCGGTACTGGAAAAACACGAACCGTTATCACTCACGATCATCCTGGGCAGACCATGAGTGGCGAAACAGCGTCTGAGTCTTTCGATGACAATGGCTGACGTAGTACCACGCATCACATAGGCATCGATCCATTTTGTGTGCGCGTCCGTAATTATTAGAATCATGCTGCCGTTAATAGGCCCGGCATAATCGAGATGTAGGCGATGCCACGGTTCGCTGGGCCATTCCCAGGGATGCAGTGGCACTTTCGCAGGTGTATTCCGGGTGCTCTGGCAGGGGTAACAATGTTGAACATGATGTTCGATATCAGCATCAAGATTCGGCCACCACACATAGTTTCTAGCGAGTGACTTCATCTTCACAATCCCGGGGTGACAGTCATGGATTTCATCCATGAACCTGGAACGCAGATTTTTTGGGGATCACGACACGACATCCCCAGAGTAGGCAACCATTTTCCACATTGAGTTCGTTTTTACGTGCTTTAAAAGCCGCAAAATCTGGGTCACCCTCAGGTAGCAAATGCCATCCAAGCTGTACAGCCTGGACAGTTCTGGACAGAACGGGGTCTCGTCGAGTATGAGTGCGGATCTGGCCGGAATCGACAGCACAATCTTCCAGATGATCCATCAGTGCGATAATGGATCCTGGTGTAGGCGAATCATCAACGGATTCTGGAAGGGGTAACCGACTCATGGCATCTGCATTTGTGATAGACGAACCGGGCTTATAACATATGGTGTAGTCATAAGCAGCGAGAAACGGGGACCAGCGGATGATCCTGGGCGGTAGTGTGTCAGATGTCGCCTTAGTTGGACCAAACAGACTGATCAGCGGCTTGTGATCAGTGCGAATCGTGACATGATGTCCAAGAAGGTACTGGCGAAATTTGCTGACGCCGAAAACGATTCCCAATCCTTCCTTGTCAAGTTGGGAATAGTTCTTCTCTGCCGGGGACAACGTTCTGGATGCAAATGCAACCGGTCTTTCCGTACCATCAGGCATCACGTGTGATAATACACTCCCCACTCCATACCGACAGGCATTGCATGTCAGCACAAGATCCTTCTCTGGATCAAAATGAACGAGAACATTGGACGATTTGAGCAGATCCTTAGAGGTCTGGAATGCTGATTGTTCATTGGATCCCCAGCTCCAGGAGACTCCTTTCCTCAAAAGCCGATAAAGGGGGCCCAAAACGTCGGTCACATTCGGGATGTAACGACCATAGAACTGAAGCAAACCGAGGTATGACTTCAATTCGGTCACATCTCGTGGAGCAGGAGCATCCTTGATAGCTCAGAATTTCTCATCTGTCGGGTGTAGACCCTCGGCATCAATCGTATGACCCAGGTACGTGACTGATGGCACCATAAACTTGCACTTGTCTCGACGCAAACGTAGGCCGGAGTCCGAAATCTTCTTCAGAACTCTCTCCAGGTTTTGTAGATGTTCCGCATCCGTACGACCAGTAACCAGAATATCATCCTGGTAACAAACGGCGTTGTGTTCGGCGGCAAACAAACTGTCCATGACACGCTGATAAATTCCATGTGCAGATTTCACTCCAAAACTGAGTCGGTGGTACCTGTACAACCCACGATGCGTGTTGATGGTAAGATACTGTTTCGAATTCTCGTCCAAGCGGAGCTGTAGATAGGCGGATTTGAGATCGAGTTTCGTAAAAGTCTTGCCTCCCGTGAGACGAGCATAGAGGTCTTCGATCCTCGGGATTGGATATTTATCCAATGAAGAACACCTGTTCACGGTCATTTTATAATCTCCACATATGCGGATGGACTGGTCCGATTTTATGACCGGAACGATGGGCGCCGCCCATTCGGCATACTGGATTCGCTCGATGATCCCCAGATTTTCAAGATGATCCAGTTCCTTGTCAATCCGCTCCCGCAGGGCGAAAGGGACTGGGCGAGCTCTGCAAAATATAGGATTGGCATCCCGGTCAACACTGACTTTAGCCGTATGTCCTTTCAAGGTTCCAAGCTCATCCTTGAAGACATCCGGGTACGTATCCAGCACATTTTTGAGTGTGTATGCTGCGGTAGGAGAAACGTTGGCTGCCCGGAGTTGATGAATGCTTTTCCACTTCAGTCGAATTATGCTCAACCAGTTCCTGCCGAGTAAGGAAGGGCCCTTTCCAGGAATGACGATCAGGGGTAGGTGAAACTCTCGGTTATCGTAGCCCACCGTGACGTCACATGTACCGCAGGGAACAATCTTCTCACCTGTATAGGTGGAGAGTCCATAGGTAGTAGGTTTCAGATGGGGTCGGTCAGCATCACTCCACAGGTTTGTGAAAACAGCATGGCTGATGAGCGAGACGGCAGCACCAGTGTCGACCTCCATTTGCAATGGTCGATTGTTGACGACAACAGTGGCAAGAAGAGGGTGCCGCCTATGGTGAGAATCAATATGAAGCAGGTCATACGATTCTGAGTTGTCGGAAACAGAGCTCACCTGGTCAAGCTCAGGTTCCTCCGAACCGATAAACTGATGAATCTTGTCAGCAGCTTTCCCTTTTCCCGATTTGCGAGTGATGCAAGCTGGAGCAATATGGCCAGTTTTCGAACAAAAATGGCAGGTGGCATCTTTGAACCGACACGACTCCGGAGGGTGCTTTCCGTTGCACCGAAAACATTTGTTGTGTGTTTGAGACTGCACTGGCTTCTGACGAGAAGCCTTGTTCCAACGTTTTGGCCGAACATGATCCAACCGATTCACAGCAGGGCTGGTACCAGACGAGCGAGTGGCACCGATGCTGGTAGCGTTGCGTTCAGCACTTTCCATGGAAATGGCGGTGTCTCTGACATTTTGGAACGTCAGTCTTCTCTCAGCAAGCAGGTGTCTACGAGTGCGGACATCGGACATGCCAACCACTACCAAATCACGGAGCATGTCGTCAATCGTGTCCCCAAACTCACACAGATGTGACATTTTTTTGAGGTGTGCAATGAAGTCTGCGATCGACTGACCTTGATGCTGTCTGCACATGTAAAAATTAAACCGACACAGGATGACTGAAGGAGATGGATGTTCCTTCAAAGCGGCCTTGAGCTCTGCAGACGTGAGCTCCTGGATTGTCCGAGGCCGAATCAGGTTTTTAACAAGTGTGAACGTCTCACCTCCGCAAACGGACAGGAAGACGACCTTCATCCGGGCTTTGGTCGCGATGTCGTTCGCCTCGAAGTAAAAAGACAACCGCTCAGAATACGTGTCAAAATCTCCCTCATGAGGGTCGAATTCATCGATATGGCCGAAATAAGTCATGGTCTAGATGTTTATCCTCGTCGCCATGTAAGGTATCTCGACAAACTACGATCAATTGTCATACACGTTTATTCACTCTGCCGATACAGGCCCGATTCACCTCAGCACCATCCGAGCTGGGGCATAGGGATACAATGCGGTCCCGGTGTAGGGATACAATGCGGTCCCGGTGTAGGGATACAATGCGGTCCCGGTGTAGGGATACAATGCGGTCCCGGTGTAGGGATGCAACGGTGAATATTTGCAGCTTCATACATGACAGGCTCCACCATGGTCCATTCGTCATCGTACCTACTGACCACAAAAATCAACCCAGCAATCTTTATCATTTCCATAATGCTAAAAGTTTTCGGCATTTGAATCTTGTTAGGAAAAAGTTCTTCGTGCAAACTCATTTATTTCTGCTGTTAACTATCAAATTGTCCTTCGTCACCTGTACGTTCAAATTTGTTGATCAAAACCATAATCAGACCTCTATGGTGTGTGTTGTGAGGCAGTTGCAGGAGAAGTACATGGAGAAGAGGAAGAAGTTGTTTCTTGGGTTTGTTTATCTAGAGAAAGCATTCGATCGGGTTCCACGCAAAGTATTGACATGGGCATTGAGGAAGTTAGGAGTGGAGGAATGGTTGATCAGAGTAGTGATGGCAATGTACAAAAGAGCGCGCACAGCTGTAAGGACGAAGGACGGGAATAGTGGTGAGTTTGAGGTGAAGGTGGGAGTGCATCAGGGGTCGGTACTAAGTCCACTACTACTTGTAGCTGTGATGGAGGTGCTGGCTCAGAACGTAAAGGAGGGTTTACCGTGGGAGTTGTATGCAGATGATCTGGTGTTGATTGCGGAAAGTATGGATGGACTGAAGGAAAAGATGAACATGTGGAAGGAATGTATGGAGACAAAAGGTCTGAAGGTGAATATCGGAAAGACGAAGGTGATGGCAAGTGGTAAAGCATGTGGTGAGGTGGAAAGAACTGGGAAGTGGCCCTGTGCTGTGTGTAGGAAGGGTGTCGGAGTGAACTCCATTCAGTGTACAATGTGTGCTGAGTGGGTTCATCAAAAATGTAGTGGTCTGAGAGGGTCATTAACCAGTGTGGCAGCTACATTCAAATGTAAGGTGTGCACAGAGGGAGCTGCAGATGGAGGAAATGTTGAGTTGGATCTTGGAGACGGCGTGAAGCTGGAAGGTGTGAAAACATTTTGCTACCTCGGAGACATGCTGAATGGAGAAGGTGGATCAGACTCGGCAACGGTTGCTCGAGTGAGATGTGCATGGAAGAAGTTTCGGGAATTGAGTGGCGTGCTGATGATGAGGGGAGTGTCGTTGAAGCTGAAGGGAAAGGTGTGTGCTGCATGTGTGAGAAGTGTTATGATTTATGGGAGCGAGACATGGGTAATGAACATAGAGCAGCAACGAAGGTTGGAAAGGGTGGAAATGCGAATGGTTCGACGGATGTGCGGAGTATCGTTGAGAGAGAGGAAGACAAATGATGAATTGCGAAAGATGATGGGAATAGAGCCTGTGATTGATGCTGTGAAGAGGAACAGGTTGAGATGGTTTGGTCATGTGTTGAGGAAGGATGAAAGTGACTGGTTGAGAAGAGTGATGGAAATGAATGTAGAAGGAAGTAGAAGATGGGGAAGACCGAGAAAGACTTGGCTAAAGATGGTGGAAGAAGAAATGCGGGCAAGGGGGTTAACAAGGAGAGATGCAGAAAATAGGGCAAAATGGAGAAGATTGTCATGGGGACCGCAAGGCTAACCCCCGCTCTAGCAGGGAAAATGGCCTTTCAAATGCATGTTGTTGTTGTTGTTGTTGTTGTATGGTGTGCGTCTGCAGTTGACTTGTTCACAAAAAATCTCACTGTGTCTGAACGACATTTTCGGTCTTATAATAACGCTTGACGATACAAACAGGTTGTTCTGCATTGTACGGAAGACACCATGACTGTAACTGAAGGGGTAAGATGACACAGGTAACATGCCATGAATTCCCAATGCTGGTCACAGTGTTGCCATTTCTTCCGCTCTACATCACACGGTTCAAAGATTATAACAAAACAAATGAAGTGAAATAACCTTCTTTTTTTTTACAGCATAGCCCATCGGGCAGAGCCGTCTAGAACAGTATTTGTCCATCCGTATGTATGTATGTATGTATGTATGTATGTACGTATGTATGTATGTATGTATGTATGTATGTATGTATGTATGTCCCCTCAAACGTATACCAATCAGAGCTAAGAATCTGGTCACATGACAGGGTGATGTGATTACGTCTGATGTCATTACGGCGGTGCAGCGGCTGACTCTCCACCCTCTGCCATTTTGACTTTAATGCCGTTCATGCCGAACATATCGTCGAACCTGTCATATATCACAATCACCATGCTCTACCTTTACGTTTTTCATTCAGTGTGAAACACAAACAAACCGATTGTTAAAATGACCATCAAATATCGAAAGCATTGGCGTTACGTCTCTTCCAACAATATGGTACGTATAGGCCTGAGGCGTTATAACTAATCTTCGGACCGCTTCGGACAAATTAAGCCCAGGTTTCTTAATACAGTAGTATATCGTTTTCGTAAAAAAAATATATATATATATAGTGTGGCGGACACGAAAGCCCACTGGCGTGGTGACATCATTCCGCGCACCAAGTGGGCGAGGGCCATGCCCGAGGGCGTGGCCTGAGGATATACACGGGGCGCGCAGCCCGGAGCGCGCTAGTGTTACAGTGAGCTCCTGAAATAAAGACGCTTATAAGTTACCGCTTGTCCGCTTCCTCCTTGCTCGCAAGCAGCGCGCGTAACGCCACGCTTTACTGGTGACCTCGACGTTGGATCTGCCGGAGCGATCCTTCCACACACGACGCCATTGCCATGGCCAACTTCATCAAACTTCCGGAATTTTGGGAGGCCCAGGCCGAAGTCTGGTTCATCCAAGCCGAAGCCAAATTTCAGCTTCGGCGCCTCACCGGCGACGACACGCGCTACTGCCACGTCGTCGCCTCCCTCGGGCCCGGCACGGCCGCTCGAGTTGTGTCCGTCCTTTGCCACCCACCGGACGGCCACAAGTACGAGGCACTCAAGCGGCTACTCCTAGCCACGTTCGGCCTCACGGACGACGCACGGGCCGACCGCCTCCTGGATCTCCCCGAGCTCGGCGACACGCGCCCGTCGGTCCGAATGGACCATATGCTGTCACTGTTGGGTGACGAAGCCCCCGGTTCTCTATTCCGGGCGCTTTTCCGTCGCCAACTTCCAGCGCAGGTTCGCCTCGCATTGGCCGGGACCGTGCTAACGGAACCCCGAGCATTGGCAGCCGAGGCGCACAGGTACTTTGCGGCCGTCACGGAGTTCGAGGCTGATGCTGCTGATGATGCTGATCCACAGCATCAGCTTACACAGCATGCTGATACGCACCTCGTGACCGCCGCCATGCCCCGCCCACCGCCACGGCGAAAACCGCCACCGCGGGGAAACCCGCCAACTCCACTGGCCTGGCGGAGCCAGCCGCGCTCTTCCAGCTCCACCACCTGGTGCTGGTTCCACGCCAAGTTCGGCCACGAGGCTCGGCAGTGTCATCCGCCATGCTCCTTCAACAGGTTGGGAAACGCCCGGGCCGGCGCTCAATAGTGGCGATGAGCGCCGGCCGTTCGAGCAGCCTGCTGTTCATAACGGACACGTTATCCGGGCGCCGTTACCTGTGCGACACGGGAGCGCAGGTGAGTGTCGTTCCCGCCGGTACGTCAGACAAGCACGCCGCGGGCGGGGGCCCCGCGCTGCTTGCCGCGAACGGGACGCCCATCCGTACGTACGGAAAACGCTGCCTCTCTCTGCAGTTCGGAGGGCAGGTTTTCCGATGGACGTTCGTCACCGCCGACGTGCCCATGGCACTGCTTGGCGCGGACTTCCTGTGCGCTAATGGGCTCCTGGTCGACGTAAAGCGCAGACGTCTTGTCCAGGCCGAGACGTTCAGCTCGCTCGCTTGTGCGCTGCCCAGCTCGTCGAGCGGCTCGCCGAGCAGCTTGCCAAGCGGCTTGCCAAACGGTTCGGTTCCGGCCACATTGATCTGTACGCTTCCGGCAGCGGACGCATTCACCCGCCTCCTCGCCGGCTTCCCGGCCCTCACGCGGCCCACCTTCTCAGCGGGGCCGTCAAGCACGGGGTGGCCCATCACATCCCCACCGTCGGGCCACCGGTCTATGCCCGGGCACGCCGCCTCGAGCCGACGAAGCTGGCGGTGGCAAAAGCGGCGTTCGCTACCCTGGAGCGACTCGGCATCGTTCGGCGCTCGGAGAGTGCTTGTGCGTCGCCGCTGCACATCGTGCCGAAGCCCGGCAGGAGATGGCGACCGTGCGGGGACTATCGCCGTCTCAATGACGCCACCACTCCCGACCGCTACCCCGTCCCCCACATTCAGGACTTTTCCGCCCGTTTGGCGGGCATGTCCTTCTTCTCAAAGGTGGACCTCATACGCGGCTACCATCAGGTCCCCGTCAGGCCGGAAGACGTCCCGAAGACGGCGGTCATCACGCCATTCGGACTCTTCGAGTTCCTGCGGATGCCCTTCAGTCTGAAGAATGCGGCTCAGGCGTTCCAGCGACTGATGGACAGCGTCCTGCGTGACTTGGATTTTGTCTACGTCTACCTGGACGATATCCTCGTCGCCAGCACATCCCGCGAAGAGCACCTACGCCACCTCCGCATGCTCTTCGAATGCCTGGGCCAGCATGGCCTGATTGTGAACCCCGCAAAGTGCCGGTTCGGCGTCGCCGTAATCGATTTTCTGGGGCACCGTGTCACCATGCACGGAGCCGTCCCCCTGCCGGCCAAGGTGGAGGCGGTGAAGGGGTTCCGCGCCCCCGCACGATCAGAGGGCTGCAGGAGTTCCTGGGCATGGTGAACTTTTACCATCGGTTCCTGCCCCGTATCGCCCAGCTCCTGCGCCCCCTGCACGAAGCTCTCCGAGGTAAGCCGGGCAAAGGCGACGTTACCTGGACCGAGCAGATGGACACGGCGTTCACGGGCGCGAAGCTCGCCTTGGCTAACGCCACCATGCTCGCGCACCCGGCGCCCGATGCACCGATCGCCCTCACCACCGACGCCTCGGACTACGCAGTGGGCGCGGTGCACGAGCAATGGGTGCGTGGAGCTTGGCAACCGCTGGCGTTCTTTAGCCGGCAGCTTCGCCCGCCCGAACGCCGTTACAGTACCTTCGACCGCGAGTTGCTCGGGCTTCACTTGGCGGTCAGGCACTTCCGCCATCTGCTCGAGGGCCGTGCGTTCACGGCCTTCGTCGACCACAAGCCGCTGATCTTCGCGATGGGCAAGGTCACCGAGCCGTGGTCAGCCCGGCAGCAGCGTCACCTCTCGGCGGTGTCCGAGTACACGACGGACATCCGGCACGTCGCGGGGAAGGACAACCCGGTGGCGGATTGCCTTTCCCGGGCCGTCGCCCACGCAGTCCACCTCGGCATCGACTATGCCCGGATGGCAGCGGACCAGGCCACTGACCCCGACGTCCAGGCCTTGCGGACCGCCGTCACGGGCCTCCGCGTCACCGAGGTGCTGTTCGACGGCGCGGGCGCGGCCCTCTTGTGCGACGTCTCCCTCCGGCGGCCTCGCCCCATCGTGCCCGCGGGCTGGCAGCGCCAGGTGTTTGACGCCATCCACGGCCTGTCCCACCTGGGCGCGAGGGCCTCCCAAAGGCTGATCGCCGACAAGTTCGTCTGTCATGGCCTCCGGAAGGCCGTCCGTGGCTGGGCCAGGACGTGCCTCGCGTGCCAGCGCGCCAAGGTGCACCGGCACACCCAGGCCCCGTTGGCCCCGTTCACGGTGCCGGAACGCCGGTTTGACCATGTCCATGTGGACCTGGTGGGACCTCTGCCCCCCTCGCGGGGTTTCACCCACGTCCTCACCATGGTGGACCGCACCACCCGGTGGCCGGAGGCCGTGCCCTTGGCATCGACGACGGCGGCGGACGTCGCGCAGGCTTTCATCGCCACCTGGGTCGCCCGGTTCGGCGCCCCCTCAGACATCTCGTCCGACCGCAGCCCCCAGTTCACCTCGGAGCTCTGGGGGGCGGTCACGCAGCGGCTCGGGGTCTGGCTGCACCGAACCACGGCCTACCACCCCCAGGCTAACGGCCTATGTGAGCGATTTCACCGCTCATTGAAGGCCGCGCTCCGGGCCACCCTCCGCGACGGCGGCTGGGTCGACAGGCTCCCCTGGGTCCTGCTGGGCCTCCGGACGGCGCCCAAGGAGGACCTGCGCGCATCCGCGGCGGAGTTGGTCTTCAGGCAACCGCTGCGGGTGCCGGGCGAGTTCCTCCCCGACTCCACGGCACCATGGTCCGCGGCACAGCAGCGCTCCGCTCTGCAAGAGACCGCCCAGAGGTTCGCCCCGGTGCCAACGGCATGCCACGGGCACCCACCGACGCACGTCGCCCTGGAGCTTCGCACGGCGGAGTACGTCTTCGTCCGCCACGATGCCCACCGGACACCACTGCGGCCCCCGTACGATGGGCCTTTCCGCGTGTTGGAGACCGGGGCGAAGCACTTCACCCTGGACATCGGCGGTACTCCTGACCGCGTTTCTGTAGACCGCCTCAAGCCGGCCCACCTCGACGTGGACCATCCACCGCCAGTGGCCCGACCCCTGCGCCGGGGCCGCCCCCCTGCGGGCGGACCCCCGGCACCGCCCAGCCCCGCCGCCACGCCGCCCCCCGGTCCTGCACCCATCCCAGGGGCAGCCAGGGGCATCCCACCTGGCATCCCTGCACCCCGGACGCCGCCGATCGCCAGGGGGCGCTTCGGCCGGGTCATCCGTCTGCCCCGCAAACTGGCCCTCCAGGTGCGCGGGAATTCTGGGGGGGGCGCGTGTGGCGGACACGAAAGCCCACTGGCGTGGTGACATCATTCCGCGCACCAAGTGGGCGAGGGCCATGCCCGAGGGGTAGGCGTGGCCTGAGGATATACATGGGGCGCGCAGCCCGGAGCGCGCTAGTGTTACAGTGAGCTCCTGAAATAAAGACGCTTATAAGTTACCGCTTGTCCGCTTCCTCCTTGCTCGCAAGCAGCGCGCGTAACGCCGTGCTTTAATAGTAAATATAACCATAATACTTTAATCCCAATGTCGTGAATGGAAAGTTCATGTATTGAAGCGGTGTATGGTTCATGATCAATGATGAGCGGTGTTCAACACGAATATGTATTAATAACAGAGGAAGTAAGGAATTCGCCATTTCGCCTCGGTTTTTTGATAGTCATATTATTTTTGAAATAATGATAACGTAACGTTAATATTATAGTAATAAAGCGCGGCGTTACGCGCGCTGCTTGCGAGCAAGGAGGAAGCGGACAAGCGGTAACTTATAAACATCTTTATTGTAGGAGCTCACTGTAACACTGGCCCGCTCCGGGCTGGGCGCCCGGTGTATATCATGAGGCCACGCCTACCCCTCGGGCGTGGCCACCGCCCACTTGGTGCGCGGGATGATGTCACCACGCCAGTGGGCTTTTGTGTCCGCCACACGCGCCCCCCCAGAATTCCCGCGCACCTGGAGGGCCAGTTTGCGGGGCAGACGAATGACCCGGCCGAAGCGCCCCCTGGCGATCGGCGGCGTCCGGGGTGCAGGGATGCCAGGTGGGATGCCCCTGGCTGCCCCTAGGATGGGTGCAGGACCGGGGGGCGGCGTGGCGGCGGGGCTGGGCGGTGCCGGGGGTCCGCCCGCAGGAGGGCGGCCCCGACGTGGGGGTCAGGCCACCGGCGGTGGATGGTCCACATTGAGGTGGGCCGGCTTGAGGCGGTCTACCGAAACGCGGTCAGGAGTACCGCCGATGTCCAGGGTGAAGTGCTTCGCCCCGGTCTCCAGCACGCGGAAAGGCCCGTCGTACGGGGGCTGCAGTGGTGTCCGATGGGCATCGTGGCGGACGAAGACGTACTCCGCCGCGTGAAGCTCCGGGGCGACATGCGTCGGTGGGTGCCCGTGGCATGCCGTTGGCACCGGGGCGAACCTCTGGGCGGTCTCTTGCAGAGCGGAGCGCTGCTGTGCCGCGGACCATGGTGCCGTGGAGTCGGGGAGGAATTCCCCAGGCACCCGCAGCGGTTGCCCGAAGACCAACTCCGCCGCGGATGCGCGCAGGTCCTCCTCGGGCGCCGTCCGGAGGCCCAGCAGGACCCAGGGGAGCCTGTCGACCCAGCCGCCGTCGCGGAGGGTGGCCCGGAGCGCGGCCTTCAATGAGCGGTGAAATCGCTCACACAGGCCGTTAGCCTGGGGGTGGTAGGCCGTGGTTCGGTGCAGCCGGACCCCGAGCCCCTGCGCAACCGCCCCCCAGAGCTCCGAGGTGAACTGGGGGCCGCGGTCGGATGAGATGTCTGAGGGGGCGCCGAACCGGGCGATCCAGGTGGCGATGAAAGCCTGCGCGACATCGGCCGCCGTTGTCGACGCCAAGGGCACGGCCTCCGGCCACCGGGTGGTGCGGTCCACCATGGTGAGGACGTAGGTGAAACCCCGCGAGGGGGGCAGAGGTCCCACCAGGTCCACGTGGATGTGGTCAAACCGGCGTTCCGGCACCGTGAACGGGGCCAACGGGGCCTGGGTGTGCCGGTGCACCTTGGCGCGCTGGCACGCGAGGCACGTCCTGGCCCAGCCGCGGACAGCCTTCCGGAGGCCATGCCAGACGAACTTGTCGGCGATCAGCCTTTGGGAGGCCCTCGCGCCCGGGTGGGACAGGCCGTGGATGGCGTCAAACACCTGGCGCTGCCAGCCCGCGGGCACGATGGGGCGAGGACGCCCGAGGGAGACGTCGCACAAGAGGGCCGCGCCCGCGCCGTCGAACGGCACCTCGGTGACGCGGAGGCCCGTGACGGCGGTCCGCAAGGCCTGGACGTCGGGGTCAGCGGCCTGGTCCGCTGCCATCCGGGCATAGTCGATGCCGAGGTGGACTGCGTGGGCGACGGCCCGGGAAAGGCAATCCGCCACCGGGTTGTCCTTCCCCGCGACGTGCTGGATGTCCGTCGTGTACTCGGACACGGCCGAGAGGTGACGCTGCTGCCGGGCCGACCACGGCTCGGTGACCTTGCCCATCACGAAGATCAGCGGCTTGTGGTCGACGAAGGCAGTGAACGCACGGCCCTCGAGCAGATGGCGGAAGTGCCTGACTGCCAAGTGAAGTCCGAGCAACTCGCGGTCGAAGGTACTGTAACGGCGTTCGGGCGGGCGAAGCTGCCGGCTAAAGAACGCCAGCGGTTGCCAAGCTCCACGCACCCATTGCTCGTGCACCGCGCCCACCGCGTAGTCCGAGGCATCGGTGGTGAGGGCGATCGGTGCATCGGGCGCCGGGTGCGCGAGCATAGTGGCGTTAGCCAAGGCGAGCTTCGCGCCCGTGAACGCCGTGTCCATCTGCTCGGTCCAGGTAACGTCGCCTTTGCCCGGCTTACCTCGGAGAGCTTCGTGCAGGGGGCGCAGGAGCTGGGCGATACGGGGCAGGAACCGATGTTAAAAGTTCACCATGCCCAGGAACTCCTGCAGCCCTCTGATCGTGCGGGGGCGCGGAAACCCCTTCACCGCCTCCACCTTGGCCGGCAGGGGGACGGCTCCGTGCCTGGTGACACGGTGCCCCAGAAAATCGATTGTGGCGGCGCCGAACCGGCACTTTGCGGGGTTCACAATCAGGCCATGCTGGCCCAGGCGTTCGAAGAGCGTGCGGAGGTGGCGTAGGTGCTCTTCGCGGGACGCGCTGGCGACGAGGATATCGTCCAGGTAGACGTAGACAAAATCCAAGTCGCGCAGGACGCTGTCCATCAGTCGCTGGAACGCCTGAGCCGCATTCTTCAGACCGAAGGGCATGCGCAGGAACTCGAAGAGTCCGAATGGCGTGATGACCGCCGTCTTCGGGACGTCCTCCGGCCTGACGGGGACCTGATGGTAGCCGCGTATGAGGTCCACCTTCGAGAAGAAGGACCTGCCCGCCAAACGGGCGGAAAAGTCCTGAATGTGGGGGATGGGGTAGCGGTCGGGAGTCGTGGCGTCATTGAGACGGCGATAGTCCCCGCACGGTCGCCATCCCCCGCCGGGCTTCGGCACGATGTGCAGCGGCGACGCCCAAGCGCTCTCTGAGCGCCGAACGATGCCGAGTCGCTCCAGGGTAGCGAACGCCGCTTTTGCCACCGCCAGCTTCGTCGGCTCGAGGCGGCGTGCCCGGGCATAGACCGGTGGCCCGACGGTGGGGATGTGATGGGCCACCCCGTGCTTGACGGCCCCCGCCGAGAAGGTGGGCCGCGTGAGGGCCGGGAAGCCGGCGAGGAGGCGGGTGAATGCGTCCGCTGCCGGAAGCGTACAGACCAACGTGGCCGGAACCGAACCGTTCGGCAAGCCGCTTGGCAAGCCGCTCGTTGAGCTGGGCAACCCACAAGCGAGCGAGCTGAACGTCTCGGCCTGGACAAGACGTCTGCGCTTGACGTCGACCAGGAGCCCATTAGCGCACAGGAAGTCCGCGCCAAGCAGTGCCATGGGCACGTCGGCGGTGACGAACGTCCATCGGAAAACCTGCCCTCCAAACCGCAGAGAGAGGCAGCGTTTTCCGTACGTACGGATGGGCGTCCCGTTCGCGGCAAGCAGCGCGGGGCTCCCACCCGCGGCGTGCTTGTCTGACGTGCCGGCGGGAATGACACTCACCTGCGCTCCCGTGTCGCACAGGTAACGGCGCCCGGAGAAGGTGTCCGTTATGAACAGCAGGCTGCTCGAACGGCCGGCGCTCATCGCCACTATTGAGCGCCGGCCCGGGCGTTTCCCGACCTGTTGAAGGAGCATGGCGGATGACACTGCCGAGCTTCGTGGCCGAACTTGGCGTGGAACCAGCACCAGGTGGTGGAGCTGGAGGAGCGCGGCTGGCTCCGCCAGGCCGGTGGAGTTGGCGGGTTTCCCCGCGGTGGCGGTTTTCGCCGCGGCGGTGGGCGGGGCGTGGCGGCGTTCACGAGGTGCGTATACGCATGCTGCGTATGCTGTAGAAGCTGATGCTGTGGAACATTCTGCGTATGCTGTAGAAGCTGATGCTGTGGAACAGCAGCATCAGCAGCATCAGCAACATCAGCCTCGAGGGCCGTGACGGCCACGCCGACTCTCGCCCGCGTGTCCGAAGCGGTGAAGTACCTGTCCGCCTCGGCTGCCAATGCTCGGGGTTCCGTTAGCCCGGTCCCGGCCAACGCGAGGCGAACCTGCGCTGGAAGTTGGCGCCGGAAAAGCGCCCGGAATAGAGAAGCGGGGGCTTCGTCGCCCAACAGTGACAGCATATGGTCCATTCGGACCGACGGGCGCGTGTCACCGAGCTCGGGGAGATCCAGGAGGCGGTCGGCCCGTGCGTCGTCCGTGAGGCCGAACGTGGCTAGGAGTAGCCGCTTGAGTGCCTCGTACTTGTGGCCGTCCGGTGGGTGGCGAAGGACGGACACAACTCGAGCGGCCGTGCCGGGCCCGAGGGAGGCGACGACGTGGCAATAGCGCGTGTCATCGCCGGTGAGGCGCCGAAGCTGAAATTGGGCTTCGGCCTGGACGAACCAGACTTCGGCCTGAGCCTCCCAAAATTCCGGAAGTTTGACGAAGTTGGCCATGGCAATGGCGTCGCGTGTGGAAGGATCACTCCGGCAGATCCAACGTCGAGGGGGTCACCAGTAATGCGCGGCGTTACGCGCGCTGCTTGCGAGCAAGGAGGAAGCGGACAAGCGGTAACTTATAAACATCTTTATTGTAGGAGCTCACTGTAACACTGGCCCGCTCCGGGCTGGGCGCCCGGTGTATATCATGAGGCCACGCCTACCCCTCGGGCGTGGCCACCGCCCACTTGGTGCGCGGGATGATGTCACCACGCCAGTGGGCTTTTGTGTCCGCCACAGTAAATCTAATCGTAACACTAATCCCTTCGTAGTGACTGCAAACGGACTGGAAGTTAAAATATATCAGATTTGTGTTCGTTACGTCATTATGTCGATGATGTCATTACGACGGCTGCTCCACCGAACGACATTTTAATTTACTAGGAGGCCTACACCCGCTCACTACAGGAGCTGCAGAAAGGCTCATTCCTCTTTGGGGTCCTATAATATATGTAGATTACAGTCGATCTATGGTCGGGTCTCAAGAACATTGGGTGTGTGTTCATTTACCAAGTTTCTTGTGGATAGATCGCCAAGTGGTCTAAGCATTCGAGCAAGCACTCCATTCAAAACCGTTAAGGAACGGCTGGCTTGGCAAGCGCTAGCTAGCAGCTTGGTAAATGAGCACACCTCCAACCATTGTGGGGTATATGGATTACAGTAGATCTTCCTTCAGTTCTGTAAGTAAAATTTACCTCATGGATGTCGGGATTCCACCAAATTTCTTTGTTTAATGCTATAAACAGCATTAGCGACTGTTTAAAAATCTAATCATGTGTGTTTGTGGTTTATAATGTTTTACAAGCCCAGCTACGCCGCTGTTAGACTTTTGGACTTGTTTTTTTTTACCTCTGCCAAGAAAAGTGGATGGAGGTTATGCTTTCACCCTTGTCTGTTTGTTTGTCTGTACGTCTGTCAAGTTGTGTACGGATTCAGATGAAAATTGGTGGACAGGTTGGGTGTGTGACGAGGACGAAATCATTAGATTTTGGTGAAGATTTCAATCCACACATGAATCTGAGAATTATTTCAGGTGATCTTCACCATTGAAAGATTCGCCAAAAACCGATATATAGCAGGACATCTCAAAACGTTGTGAACGGATTACAACGAAACCTCGCGGACAGGTCGGATGTGTGGCAAGGAAGAATCGATTCGATTTTGGTGAAGATCTGAATCCAGTTACGGATACGAGAATTTTTTTAAATATTGAAGTGATTCTTCACATTGAGTGACAGGGCCGAAACGATATATATATACATATATATACATATACATATATAGCCTGATATTTTAAAAGGCAAAATGTATGTGGGTTTATGGGTAGTTGACAAGAACAAGCCGATTAGATTTTGGTTCAGGTCCGAATCCAGATCCGACCTCTCAGTGGGATACAAAACGTAAACTGTTCAACCTGGTGGAGGTGTGCGCACTACCGAGTGATGCTCTAGTTTAAAGACCGTGCATAAATTGGCAAAGACCCATGGAAATTCCACGTAATGTAAAATGGGACCGCAAGACCTCAACAT